>NC_000074.6:36330944-36650944 GCF_000001635.26 Mus musculus
CCCATTAGAGCATCCAGGTAAGAACACTTTGATTTTAGCCTATGTGAGCCTGATGAGAGCAGCCAGCTTGCTGCCCTTTTACCTACAGAAACTGAGAGAATATGTGTAAGCTCTACCTAATTCCCCTCTCTATGAATCGATAGTCAGCCTTGGGGGGGGGAGGGGAAGGGAATCCCGCTATTTCACATCCGTTAAACTGGCAAAACCTAAAACATTCAGCAGCCCAGACATTGGCAAGAGATGGAGCTTTTAGAGAAACTTGTTGTAGTTGTGTGATCCAGAGATTTCTCTTCCAATAGGTTTCCAGACTCTTGCTACTCATATCCTACATACGCTTCAATGTATACTACCTACCCCTAAGCAAGAGTTGACGCATCTTAAATATTTGACACAAATGGGGCACCTTTACATAAGTTTTTGAAAAAAGAGCATCTGTTTCTCTCAATTCTGGAAGAAACAAACCCCAGATAAAGGTGATGGCAGACATCTCTTCTGTTGGGCGTCCTTTCTGGTCCTTAGAGGAAGCTGGCAGCTGTGTTCTTACATTATGTTATCGAGATCTTTTTAATGCTCTGGGGAATTGTACCAGGACTCACACTAGGCAAGTATTCTCCCATGGGGCTACACCTCTAGTCCTTTTATTTTTATGTTTAGGTTGGTCTTGAACTTGCAACTCTCTGTCTTACCCTTGGTCAGCTAAGACTTGTCTTAATTTCATTTATTTATCCATCCATCTATTTTGAAAAGTTTTTATTGGATATTTTCTTTATTTACATTTCAAATGCTATCCCCTTTCCTTGCCCCCCCACCCCACCCCAACCTACCCACTCCTGCTTCTTGGTCCTGGCATTCCCCTCTACTGGGGCATCAAGGCTGCACAGGACCAAGGGCCTTTCCTCCCACTGGTGTCTGACAAGGCCATCCTCTGCTACATATGCAGCTAGAACCATGGGTCCCTCCATGTGTACTCTTTGGTTGGTGGTTTAGTCCCTGGGAGCTTTGGGTTTACCGGCTGGTTTGCATTGTTGTTCCCCCTATGGGGCTGCAAACCCCTTCAGCTCCTTGGGTCCTTTCTCCAGCTCCTCCATTGGGGACCTTGTGCTCAGTCCAATGGTTGGCTGAGAGCCTCCTTTGTCTTAATTTCTTAACATGCCTAGGTTATTCTTTTTCATTTCCAGATCAGAGTCTTACTCTGTTGCTCAAGCTGCCAGACAGTTGCTAGTTTTCCCAGGCCTACCTCAAATAATTGATCCTCCTGCCTCAGCCTTCAGAGTACTATTGTTACAGGATTTTTTTTTTAAAGTTAACTCAGTAGGATATTCAATTATATTACAACACCAGCCTATGTTTTCCAAAACTTGCTTGGAAATGAACACATCTGTATTCATCTTGGGGTCAGGCTTTCTAGAGTGTGGCATTAGTTCCTTTTCTGATGCTGTGATAAACCATTGTGGCTAAAGGAACTTACAGAAGGAAGGGATTTATTTGGACTTAAGATCCCATAGCATCCTCTGTACCACTGGAGGGCAAAGATGAACCGCGATGAATTGATTCCATGGGGACTGGTACAGCTGGGAATGGCGGAAGTGTTGGAACTCTCAGAAGAAAAAGGAAGAGGTTTGTGTGGTTTGTTCAGGGTGGGTAGCTGAGGTCTCCGGTCTCTTGGAGACAGTGACAGTGCCAGTAGCAGGGGCAGCGGTGGTAGTGGTAGTGGTGTGAGCCTAGCCATCCAGGTGAGTCCAAAGTCCAGCAATGAATGCTTCAGAAGACAGAACTCTTCCCCAAGTGTTACAGCTCAATAAAAACAGCCACTCTTACACAATGTTCCTCCAAGAAATAGTTTGTACACATTATTCCCGGTGGACACGGATGATATAAATGCTGAGGAGTGGCCTGAGGAAGATATAAATGCTGAGGATTAGGGGTAGGTGTTTCCTATTGGCTCAGCTTGAGATATTAGTGATGCTCTATTTGCATGGGGAAGGACCCGAGGTGTTTCCCCTACTTAAGTGACTTCTCAGGGTTCTCTCAGTGGAGTGTCATAGTTACAAGTTCCAGAACAGGTACAGAAATGGGAAGGGTAGGATTCAACTCCTGCTGATCTCAAGTCTCTGAGATTCCCAGGGTCTGAGCTCACTCAACCTTACCACTCTTTCTATCTGGTGGTATGGTCCACTTGTCCCACAATTGCAGGGGCATAAAAGATGGGGAAGTGTGGCACAGGAAGGCTTAGTGGCAGGAATACCTGATAGCTCACACCTCGACCCATCAGCAGAAAAACAGAAGAAGCCAACTCCAAATGCTGGAACCAATTCCAGAGGCATAGCTCTTCCAGCAAGGCCATACCTCCTAACCCTCCCCAGCAGTGCCATCAACCGGAAACTAAATATTCAAATGCCCAAGACTATGGAAGACATCTCCTTCAAAGCATCACAGGTATCTGCTCAGTTGTGAAATTGCTTGGTCACACAAGCATTACAAAATGTCTTTCCAAAATGGCTATGCTGATTTCAGCTCCAATGCCCCAATATGAAACTTCTTAATATAATAGTATTTAGGAATGGTAGGTGTACTGGCTGGTTTTATGCGTCAACTTGACACAAGCTGAAGTTATCACAGAGAAAGGAGCCCCATGAAATCCAGCTGTAAGCCATTTTCTCAAGTGATCAAGGAGGGAGGACCCAGCCCATTGTGGGTGGTGCTATCCCTGGGCTGGGTGGTAGTCTTGGGTTCTATAAGAGAGCAGGCTGCTTCTTGGTCATGATGCTTGTGCAGGAATAAAAACCCTGACTAAGACAGTAGGTATTTTAGTTTTTGACATTTTAATGGGTTGCAAAGGGCATTTAATTATTTCAAATTACATTTTCCTTTATGCTCCGAAGGCAGAGCATCAGTTTCAATTTGCTCACTATCCTGTGGGATGGTTAAGAACTTCCTTTTTGACTTGGCAGTAAGATTATGTGAGAGTGGCTGTTTTTACTGAGCTGTAACACTTGGGGAAGTGTCACAGAATGCTTCTGTCTCCTGAAGCATTCATTGCTGGACCACCATCACCACCACTACCAACACCCCTGTCACTGGCACTGTCTTGGTTGCTGCCAAGTCAATATACTCTGCTTATAAAGCTTCCATGTGTCACCTGCACTACAGTACAGCCACTTATTGCATGCCTATGTTTTTGCTGAACCTCAGTTCTCACCTACAAAACATGGCTTCCCCCATTTAGGTCACTGATAAATGAAGCGGTATACATGAAAATCTCTGCCACAGTATTAAAGTATAGGTGGTTGGTAAATGGAAGTTGCTCTCATCTTTCCATTTAAAAACTTCAGTCTCTAGAAATCAGGAAGTAGATGAAAGAGTGGGCTTTGTGGTTGGCCTGAGGTCTATTGAGTCCCAACACCACAGTCTTAGTCGTGTGATCCTAAACCAGTGCTTTGAGAATCTCACCTTTTGTTCTCTCCTTTGTGAAGTAGATCACACTACTTCTATAGAACCATTTACAGCAGAGGTTCTCAGCCTGTGAGTTATGACCCCTTTGGGAGTGGATCAGCCCTTTCACAGGAGTCTCCAAAGACCATCAGAAAGCACAGATATTTAAATTGTGATTCATAACAGTAGCAAATTTACAGCTATAAAATAACAAGGAAATAATTTTATGGGGGGGTGTACTGGCTAGTTTTGTGTCAACTTGACACAGTTGGAGTTATCACAGAGAAAGGAGCTTCAGTTGAGGAAATGCTTCCATAAGATCCAACTGTAAGGCATTTTCTCAATTAATGATCAAGGGGGAAAAGGCCTCTTGTGGGTGGGACCATCTCTGGGCTGAATAGTCCTGGTTCTATAAGAGAGCAAACTGAGCAAGCCAGGGGAAGCAAGCCAGTAAAGAACATCCCTCCATGGCTTCTGCATCAGCTCCTGCTTCCTGACCTGCTTGAGTTCCAGTCCTGACTTCCTTTGGTGATGAATAGCAGTATGGATGTGTAAGCCGAATAAACCCTTCCCTCCCCAACTTGCTTCTTGGTCATGATGTTTGTGCAGGAATAGAAACCCTGACTGGTAACACATTCACAAAGGAACTCACACAATATGTACTCACTGATAAGTGGATATTAGCCCCAAACCTAGGATACCCAAGATATAAGATACAATTTGCTAAACACATGAAACTCAAGAAGAATGAAGACTGAAGTGTGAACACTATGCCCCTCCTTAGAATTGGGAACAAAACACCCATGGAAGGAGTTACAGAGACAAAGTTTGGAGCTGAGATGAAAGGATGGACCATGTAGAGACTGCCATATCCAGGGATCCACCCCATAATCAGCATCCAAACGCTGACACCATTGCATACACTAGCAAGATTTTATCGAAAGGACCCAGATGTAGCTGTCTCTTGTGAGACTATGTCGGGGCCTAGCAAACACAGAAGTGGATGCTCACAGTCAGCTAATGGATGGATCACAGGGCTCCCAATGGAGGAGCTAGAGAAAGTAGCCAAGGAGCTAAAGGGATCTGCAACCCTATAGGTGGAACAACATTATGAACTAACCAGTACCCCGGAGCTCTTGACTCTAGCTGCATATGTATCAAAAGATGGCCTAGTCGGCCATCACTGGAAAGAGAGGCCCATTGGACACGCAAACTTTATATGCCCCAGTACAGGGGAACACCAGGGCCAAAAAGGGGGAGTGGGTGGGTAGG
The DNA here is from genome assembly GCF_000001635.26 of Mus musculus. Taxonomy (NCBI): domain Eukaryota; kingdom Metazoa; phylum Chordata; class Mammalia; order Rodentia; family Muridae; genus Mus; species Mus musculus. Next base: position 36,335,649 of record NC_000074.6, read on the forward strand.
GGAGTGGGGGTGGGTGGGTATGGGGGACTTTTGGTATAGCATTGGAAATGTAAATGAGCTAAATACCTAATAAAAAATGGACAAAAAAAAAGAAAAAAGAAAAAAAAAAAAAAGAAACCCTGACTAAGACGGGAGGGGGGGGAGGGGGTCACCACAACATGGACCATATTAAGGGATTACAGCTTTAGGAAGGCTGAGAGCCACTGACTTAGAGGCATGAAGCACTGATGAGCCTGAGCCAATGCCTTGAAAGCAATGGTGGCTCTTGCCATTGTCATCATCATCATCATCATCATCATCATTATCATCATCATCATGACTGGGGGAATAAGAATTGGAGTTAGATAAGCATAAGAATACGTGGCTGGATAGATACCTTGTTTGGAAAGTCCTTACTGTTGCACTTGAGATCCATGGAGCACAGCAAAACGTCACTCATGATGCTTGGGAGGCAGAGACAGGCAGACAGATTCACTGGGCAGCCAGCCTATCCCAATCAGCTAGTCCCAGAGTCCGTGAAAAACTCTGTCTAAAAAACAAAACAAAACAAAGCCAGCAGTGATGGCACATGCCTTTAATTCAAGCCCTCAGGAGGCAGAGGCAGGGGGATCTCTATGAGTGTGAGGCCAGCCTGGTCTTCAGGATGGCCAGAGACACACAGAGAAACTTTGTGTCTTGGAAAAACAACAACAAAAACCGAAGTCAAACCAAACTAAGAATATCAACCAAGGAGGATAACAACTGAGAATAGCCTTTGCCTTCCACACACATGTGCTCACACAGGGACCTGCACATGGTTGTACACTACACACACACACACACACACACACACACACACACACACACACACACACACACACCAAACATGAAATAGACTGTCCATATAGTCTCTGCATAAGACACCACAGCTTGCTGCTAATGGAATGAAAAAAAAGAAAGATTATATACAAGCAGTGATTGAAATAGACCGAAAACATTCTTCACAGAGGACATACAGCTTACATGTATTTTAACATGACACGTAGGTAGGCATGACAGAAGCAGTCAGAGTCAGTGGGAGGAAATTTTTCAAAAGAAACAAGAAGTGGGGGTGTTTAGGAAACAACACATATCAACCTTGAAGTCTGAGAATCTCAGATGGGTAGAAGAGGGTGGGGTGGAGGAGGAAGGGGAGGAAAGTGGGGAGAGGAGTTGGGGGGTCATGTGTGACAGCAGGAGCTGTTGTGCATAAGCTGGGAAGCTCTTGACTGTGGCAGGAAAAGCTGGATCATTCAAGACTTAATGGTGTTTTGGTTTTTTTTGTTTGTTTGTTTACTAGATGATACCCCACATTCTCACAAGGACCCTGCTGTCTACCAAAGACTTCCATCACTCCATGAAATAACAGGTCACACAGGGGATCGATGAGTGCCTTGCTCAGAGGTGGGAGCTGTGGCCCAACAGTGACCAATATCAAAGGAGGAAGCCCAGTGGGTCCACTAGCAGAAGAAGGTGCCGGGTCTCTGGCACTGTAGCAGGCACATAGCCTGAAGCTGCTTATTTATAGCCACTCCAGTGACCAATGACACAAGTGGGCTGGCTTGTTCATTTTTCTTTTAGATGGAAAAAATAGGACCTTAAGTAAGGAAGTGTGTGTCCTCTGCTCATATATAACCATTCCATATGCTTTGGATAATAGTTTCAGCACCATCTATAAAATAACTAAATGAAATGTGTTTCTTTCAGGGGCATTTGGACAGACTGTGCATCTTGTAATTCCTTCTTAAATTTAAGACTTAAAACATGGATGTTGTTTTAATCATAGGATACATTTATACCTAAATACACTGGACCTATACTTATTTATGTTTATTGAGTTTTATATATGAGGTATTTCTCCTGCAAGATCTCTGACTTTTAAATATGTTTTGAGGCTGGCGAGATGGGTAAAGGTGCTTGTTGCTGAGTCTGACAACCTGAGTTCAATACCTGAACCTATACATGGTTTAAGGACAGAACCGATTCCCCAACACTGTCCTCTGACCCTCCCAGCAACACACAAGTAAGTCATTTTTTTTTAATGTAAGAAAATACAAACAGCATTCTGGCATTATAATATTGCTTTCTTAACAGTGGAATATTCTGAACTTCCTTTCTATTTACAAGAGAAGTGAAATAAAAATAACCAGATATGACTGCCAATTTATGCATCCAAATTATGAGCTTATGCTTCCAATTATTCCTATATTCTAAGTATGTGTTAGGCTTCCTCATGACATGATTTCTCTCAAACTTAAAGGGATGAACAACTCTGTTAACAAAATGAAGAAAGAACTGTACTTTAAGACAATTCCATCTCGAGATCTCCACATGTCCTACCTATAAGCCTCCATTCCTAAAGAATAGACAGAGACTGTTCCCTGGACCTCACTATGTGGATGTCCTGAGTCCAAAATGACTGCCCAGTGTTGAATCCTATTGGACCCAGACAGGAGTGAATGGGGCTTTTGAGAAACTTCCACATTTCACCGATTCGCCAGCCAGTGCCTTGAAGCTTCTGGAAGAATGGCTGTAACAGTTTGCCGCTGTGTGTTTGTTTTTGGATGTTTGGCTTAAGCATTTCAACCATCTTATCCTAGTCTAATTAACAGAAAACATGAAGTGCTGTTTGAAACAATGCTACCATCATGCAGGCTTCTTTAGCCCTAAAAGCGGAATGAGGGATCAATTAGAACACTCCTTTTTAAGGCCAAAAAATGGACAGGAAAAGTGTCAAGCGAGGAGCCCATAGCTGGTGATTTTTAAAGACTAATTTTTCTATAGGACAAAGCTAAGGGGAAAGCATAGAGGTATGCTAGAGAACCTCAAAGCCCAACGGTGCAGAGCCTCTCCTTCCTTCATCCCCCATCTACAGCATGTATTTGGTACAACCAAGGAACCTAAATGAGCGTGCCAATGTCAACCAAGTCCATGTTTTGCATTAGGTTTACTCCTGGTGGTGAGCATCTTTTGGGTTTTGATGTGTATCCACTCATAATAGCATCAATAGTAGTTTTTCTGTCTTAAAAATGTGCACCGCCCATTCATCCCCTCCTCCTGTCTCCTAGCAACCGCCAATCATTCTGCTTTCTCCATATATGTGTATGTTTAATTTTGCCTTTTTTCAGAATGTCACATAGTGCAAATTATCCTTTTCTCAGAGTCTTCTTGGCACTGCCTTAGCGATCTTCCATGTCCTTCTGTCACATGGCACCTAATTTCTTTTTGGCGCATCTGCATGCATGTCTAGTCTTCTATTCGCCTACTAAAAGATATCTTGGTTGCTTTCAAGTCTTGGTAATTATGAATAAAGCTCATATATATGTATACATATATGTGTGTATGTGTGTGTGCATGTGTGTGTGCGAGTGTGTGTGCCTATGTGTGTGCGCATGTATAGATTTGGTCTTTACCTTAGCCAATGATTCTCAACCCTTTAATACAGTTCCTCATGTTTGGTGACCTCCAATAATAAAATTATTTTATTGACACTTCATAACTGTGATTTTGCTACTGTTGCAAATTGTAAATATTTCTGAAGATAGAGGTTTACCGAAGGGGTCAAGACCCACAGGTTGAGAACACCCATCGCCTTAGGCTAAGTACTGCAGACTGTGATTATCAGGTCATATTCAAGTAACTCCAGTTCTGTAGCGGCTGGCTGACCTCCCACCATGGCTGTAGCTCGTCATCTCCTCCAACACCGACTGCAGGCCCCTGTTTCTCCATCTCCTGTGTCCCTGGTATTTGTGTTCTAAATTTTGTGCATTTTGACAGGTGTCTAGTGGTGATGGCTAGTTTTTATTTCTTTTACTAGACCTTTTAGCTACTGTTTTAAAAATTAATATTAAAAAGCTCTTACCCCTATCTTACACAGATGATATGAGTCTCTGAGAAGTTAGTCAACTCCCAAATGTTAATCGACCTTATGGCAATTCCGTTGACAGAGAGGCGTCATGTGACACCGTCATCTGTACTTGTCTTTCAAAGTGTGATTCACAAGTGACACGTACATGCTTTTTAAAAATCAGGATGCTTTTACCTTTATTGATGAATTAACTGAGGCATCTTTAGGCTATTTCTATCAGTTTGCTGAAAATTTCCCAAGTATCTGCTCCAGATGGCAATTAGAGACCAGAATGTGCGGTATTAAGCATTTTCAGGGTACAACACTGTCTCTAATAACACTTTCTTCTAGATAACATGGCCAACCTTTTCCTTCCTAATACCGTCTAATTAACCAAGACGAGCGCTGCCAGTAGGAAAATTCCGACTTTCTCTTTAGAATCGAAGTTGTTTTTATATAGACGTTGGCACCTGTGAAGCCAGCACAGCAACAGCCCACCCGAGTGAGCAATTTGGCCCCTGTTGGTAAATAAAACATATACACTTCTAATCAGTTTCATTTAAAAATTAAACACAGCTTATATTCTAAGCACATTAAAGGCCCTGTCTTGGCAGGGCAGCGTCGCTAGCTGAATCACTGGAAGTTTATGACGCAGCTCCAGGTGGCACGGATAAACATCAACACAGACACATCTTCCTGTTCTTGTGCTTTGTGCTTTATTTTGTCTCCTTTGGTTGATCCAAATCCCAAGAATTCAACGGAGTAAAGGACTGTGCTTCAAAGGAAGGGTCTATTACCGTGTGACACACAGGCCTGACTCCCTTGTCATCGCTGGAGACAAGTGGATACAAACCATCTGACAATATCCCACGGAAGAAAAGATGACAAAATGTTTTCTTAGATTAGCCTCTGTGTGTACGCGCGTGTGTGTGTGTGTGTGTGTGTGTGTGTGTGTGTGTGTGTGTGTGTGATCTAACACTCTTAAACACCAAGCCCTTAAAGATAAGGAAAGAGGCTTGTTTCTTTTACAACCCACCAGCCTTCCCCTAGTCTCTGGTCCCTGGCCACCAGAGGCACACTAAGAGTTGGCAGAGGAGCCAATGGCAGATGGGCTGTTAATAAGCTCTCCTAGAACACGACTTGGCTGTGCTTGGACCCTGTTCTCCATTTCTCTGCTGCTTATTTTGATGGAAGCCATTGGGACTGAACTGAGTCTGAAACTGGCCTGTGACCAAGCCACTCACGGACTGCAAGCAGACACTTTGCCATCAGGAGAGGATAGAAACTTTAGACCTGCCTCCCGCCTTCCATCCTCTATCAGCAGAGGATAAGGACAGAGTGCTAAATCTCTATGGTGGGAACCTTACTCTCACCCTCCCAGTGAATACGAAAGCCCTTTGGGACTGATGAATTAATTGCTTTGGATAAAAATGTTCTTTCTGTCTCTCAGATCACCCTCCTCACAGTAAGGCATGACTACACAACCATTGGTGGGGAAGGGGGACTCTGGTTTGGTTTTGTATTTGAACTGTGATAGGCCACTTCTAAGGAGATGTCACTTAATCATTTTTGAATGCTGTTTTGCGTTAATAACTCAGCTTATCCTTAGGTCCTTTAGTTTGTCAACCCGCACAGTATGTCTTCTCTTCCGCACAGTGGCCTGTATTGATGGTCCACTCTTAGTGTCTGCTGCAGGCCACTCTCATCATCCTGGTGGCCTCCCAGCCACTGCTCTACCCCTCCTTCCTGCCCTCATCATGTGGGAATGAATGGAGAGTGGCGTGGGAGGCTAAACCCCAAGGCTTCGTTTTGCAGGATGGTCAGGGACTGCTTCCTGTTTCGTGTGCAACTGCCTAGAAGGTGCCTTTCTCCAAGACTTAAATAAACAACACCAAAGTCCAGGAATCCCGTGTCTTGACTGTGGCACCCGTTGGGCCAACTCATTCTCTTATTCCTTATGCTTTATGAAATTGCCTCAGGAATGGCAAGGAGGGGTTTCTTCCTATTCTCCTGCTCTATCGGCCTCTTGTGTAAAACTCTATGGTTCAACCAACCACACTGAAGAAAAAAAAAAAAAACAATGGATGAATTTAGCGCCCCCCCCCCGTGTGTTTGTGTGTGGTGTGTCAAAAGCTTTGCCAGAAAAGCTTTTGTTTCGCTTCATTTGAACCATATTTCTAATGTTTCTCAAAGTTCTAAATGTTTTGCTTCATTGAAACTAAATTATGTTTCAAGCCAAACCATAATTTAAATGACAGAAGCTAAGTATTTGTCATTTTGTTGTTAATTTTTCTTTGTGTTCCTTTTATAGAAATCTTAATCTTCCTCCCTTGGGCAGATGGATGTCTTGAGTGTTCTCGGATCAAGGCTGTGTATTTCTAAAGTCAGAAGTAAAAATAAAAAACACTGCCCCCCATATTAATGTCCAACTATTCCATCCCATTTATATTTATGCTGCCCCATCCTAATAGCAAATTAGCAAAAAAAGTATAATTTTAAATAAGTGTAATTTTTAATGCTGTTCTGTATAGAAGGGATTTAAGTTCTATTTAAACAGATTTCAACTGTTTGCCTAGCTCCAAGTCTACGTTCTTGCCTCCATCTGGTGGAGTCTCTGGGGGGAACTTACAAATTAAGAGTCAGCCATGGATGGCAGCATCGGCCACGGTTTATATCATGTGAGCATTCTTGAGTGTTAGAGAAGAGAGCAGAGGAGAAATAAACATGGCTTCCACCAAGCGCAAGCTAGAGTCCATCCTGAGGTCCTAGGAAATTCTGAACAAGAAGCTGCCACTCAGTGAGAAGACCCCACACACCTGAGCACTTAATTATTAAGAACAGATGTTACAAATGGCTCTATTAAGTTGGAGCTGGCTGGAAGCCCTTTCTCTGGTTTCTTGATTTTATCTAGGAAGCTCGCTCATAAACCATCCCACAACCAAGTGAAGCAAAGGTGAGTAGTTTCTGTTATTCCAGTTTCTGGGTTCACACTCACTACCCAGCCTCCATAGCACGGCTCTCAGGGGGAAAAAGCCACTTGGTTTGCGTTCAGACAACTTCAAGCTTAATGTGTTTTATCTTGATGATTAAATAGCTCGAGCCTGCTGCATCAAAGCTGAGACGTACCTTCCCATGTTCTCCGCTTGTAGAATTCAACTCTAGCTGTAGTCCATCCACGTTCCTTGTTAGTTTTACTAAATCATGATAAGAAGTGGTGCCAAATAAGCCAGTCTCCTGGAAGAGGGAACCTCCACCTCTGTACCACTGGGAATGGCTTCATTAATTTTTAATGTATCCTGCTTATAACCCAAGCCTGCCAAAGCCCAGACTGGGAAAGGAGACTCACAGTGCAGCCCTGTGGCCACTCATTGGGGTCAAGAAACCGTGAAAGCGTGGGGAGTCGGTCAATGAAGAGAGAGATATAAATCTCTAAGGGCAGCCAAAGCTTGAGTCTGGTACCTCAGTGTGGTAAGGAAAGAAACCTTGTACACAGTGCATGGTCCAACCAATCTGAAGTATCATAAGTAGAGAGGCAAATAGTTATCAGGGGCTTCTCAGTATTCGAGAGTATTCGAGAGAGAGTAAATTTAAGTATTTACTTAAACTAAATAAACTTAGCGGCAATTCCAGGCTGCAGTTATCGTCAGAATATGCACATAAGGGGGTCAGTATACAGTCACCCCTCAGCATTGGTGGAGTACTTGTGTCAAGGTTCTTGCTGATCAGACTAGATCATTCAAGCTCCAGAGGTACAAGTTCCTTAAAAACAATGGCACAAAATTTGGATATAATCCATGTGTATCTCCCCAAAGAGTTTATTTGACAACTTCATACACGTATACTTTGATCGTATTCATTTCCTCCCATCCGCCTCCATGCCCATACCACTCTTTCTAGAACTCTTGTTTCCTAATCCCTCTCTCCACCTTTTTCCCAATCTGGCACTCATCCTTGCTCTTGACCACAGGGTTTAATTTGGATTGCTTGCAAGTGTATGTGTGTAGGGTTATTTACTGGCCCTTGGGAAAGTTACTGGTGGCCACAATCCTGAAGAAATGTGACGGCCTCTTTCTCAGCTGTCACTGGTTGCCAGTAGCTCCCCAAGGCTAGAACCTCGTGTGCCTTTCCCCATCTATGCTGAAATAGTTAATAGACTTTGTCCCGTTCAGGTCACTGTAGCTGCTGTGGTTTCATAAGTTCTGTCACCCATGACTCTTCCAAATCCTTTTGAGTTCTTTCTGCCCTCTTTTTATATTCAAAGAAGAACGGTGACACATTAAAGGGACAAACTTTAAAAGTCCTTGTTGAACATATCTGGGACAATGTGCGTTTCAGCAGCTGCTGGTTAGTTTTTGCCAACTTGACAAACTAGAGTTCCCTGGAAATAGGGAATGTCAGCTGAGGAATTGTACCCACCCAATTGGGTGGGCACCCTTGTGGTACATTGTTCTGATGGTGCCACCGCTGGGTGAATGGTCTTGAGAGATATAAGGACATCACACAAGTAAGGCATGAAGAACGAGTCAGTAAGCAGCTTCCCTCTGTGGTCTCGGCTTCTCTTGATGACAGACTGTACCCTTCCCCAAGTTGTTTCTGGTCAGTGTCTTATCAATGAAGACAGAAACTCAAGGAGGACAGTAACCTTGGTGACTCCGAATCCACTGTCTAAAATAGGAAACTGTAAACCTGCATTGATTGTAATAAATTATGAATTCCATGAGAAAGGATATATCATTCTGAAAGTGCATCTACACAGAACACTCACTCATTACAAAGGTGAGGACAGTATCTTTACATTGGAGAAGACTGACAGGTATTGGACTTAGTCAAGTAACTGAAGGACATCATCAATAGTAGGACAAATCAAAATAGCACATCATCGATGTCTGTGATGTACCTGCCAACAACAACATAAACCATCCAAGATTGAAAGCATGCATCCCAGGGCGCATGTGTGAAGGTCAGAGGACCACTTGTTCAAATCGGTTCTTGTTTCTCCCTTTCTACTACGTAGATCCTGGGAATCAAGCTCACATCATTAGCCATGGTGGTGCCTTTACCCACTGAGCAATCTTTCCAGCTGTATACATAAGTTTTAAAGTGCATGTGTGAGTGCCCCACCGTGTGTGTGTGTGTGTGTGTGTGTGTGTGTGTGTGTGTGTGTGTGTGTGTGTGTGTGATGTATGCAGGCCCAGGTGTACAGATTCCAGAGGAAGATGTCGCTATCCAGCTATCTTATGCTTCCTGGAGATACACCCATTCTCTGAACTCGAAGCTAGTCTGGCAACCAGCAATCCCCAGCAATCCTCTTGCTTCCACCCCCACCAACACTGGCATTATAAGGGTATGTGGTTACATATAACTTAGTATGTAGGTACTAGGGATTTGAACTCATGTCTCTACGCTTTCATAGCAAGTTCCTTAGCCCACTGAGCCCTCCCCTCATCCCCTGCATATGTTTCTTTCAACATAATTCTGTTGTAATTTCCCAGCCTTAGTCTTTTTCCCCATAGGTTTATATGTATGTATGTGTATCATTGTTGTGACTTGTATGACAAATGCCACTTAAGCTTCTTATGCTACCTAGTTTCAGGGGATTCAAGCGTCACATAGAGAAAAAGGCCTGCTGCAGCCATGGGTTGTGGGAATGTATAACGGAGTCTTCCTCCACAGTGGAGACCAGATGATACAGGCCAGAGCCAAAAGTGGGTGTGACGTTCAGGGTCCGTCCATAGCGAGCTACTTTCACTAGGTAGGCTCCACCTCTTAAAAGCTCCACACCCTTTGAAATAATGCCCAAAGCTGAGGAACAACTATACAAAATATGAGCACGGACACAGGTCATATCCAAACCATTACAGTCTAAGAATAAGAATATTCCTTTACATAATTATGACCCAAGGATCAGATTCAAGAAATGTAACATTGATATAATACTCTGTCTGATGTAAAGTCTGTATATATAATTTTTTCTAATTATCTCAGTCTTTTTATTTGTTTGCTTGTTTTTGTTTTTTGTTTTTCAAGACAGGGTTTCTCTGTATAGCCCTGGCTGTCCTGGAACTCACTCTGTAGACCAAGCTGGCCTCAAACTCAGAAATCTGCCTGCCTCTGCCTCCCAAGTGCTGGGATTAAAGGCGTGCACCACGACTGCCCATCCAGTCTTTCTTTCTTAAGACAAGGTCTGGCTATAAACCCCAGGCTGGCCTCGAACTTAATTAAAGCTTTGCTCCTAGCTCCTGGGTAATGGCAGTGAAGGGACATGTGTCCCACCATGTGCCAAGGGCAATTCATGCTTATAACAACTTCTTTTCCTGGTTTGGGATCATGCATCATGTCTGTTGCCTTTGGGGCTAAAATGGGTCAGGCTCACTTTGTCTTAAAAATATTGACAGTTGCCTTCTGTGATGTTCCTCATATCCAGATGTTTCCACTGAATTATTTTTTCATCTATTCTCTCTCCTTCATGCCAGTTTTCCAATGTGTACTTTTCTTTGCCCCCCTTGGGTTCAACTAAGTTGCATAAACAGATATCTGTGTTGATGGATAGATTTTTTTTTATAACATAAGCTTCTCTTATTTTTTTTTACCTTGTTGAATATGTTATGGATCAACACCTGAAGAGTTTGAATAATTTGAAATTAGATAAATGAAACAAGGGACTAGTAGAGACATATTAAGTATTTGCCATTGATTGAACAATTAAGATGAACTCAATACAGCAAAATGCAAACCACAGCTTTACCAACTGTCAGGTGCACAATGTGTGCTCAGCACTAACTGCCAATGGCGTCTTTCTAAAGTACCTCTGAGAGAGGACAATGCTTTTTCTGTCCTATGGTGGTGGTGTTGGGGGGTGGGGTGGGGTGGGGTGGGGGTGGGGTCTTCCTTAAGTTCTTCCTCTGTTGTGCTGGTTTGTGGTTGGTTTCTCACACCCGCAGGTGTGACAGAACCTGGTTACTGCAGGGGATGCGTGAGGATTTGGAAGGCAGGGAGCTCATCAAAAAGAAAAGACAGGAACAGCTTGAGAGGAAGAGGTTACTAAGTGTACCGGGCATCTGGTGGGATATCTGGTGGGATGGGATGGCAAGCAAGGTGAGGGCTCATGCTACGTACAGAAAGGGATGCATGGGAAACTCATGGGAACCCAAAGCTCTTGGTTCAGTCACTAACCGTGTAGCAGTAACAAACCCTAAGATTCAGAGGGCAGCATCCTCGCCCTCACCCTCAAGAGCAGCCACTGGTTTATAACATGGAAACACAGTAGTGCGCAGGTTAACAGGAATGTGTTTTCATTTAGAAATATCTGCTCATCTGGAAGGGCAGGGCCCTCATCCTAGGCCTATGACAAGTCAAGGTTTTTGATGATTTCTGTTACATAAGAGGTACACAATATTAGTTCACATATCCCACTGCTTAAAACCCCCACCAAAGGAGAAGGTTTGTGCTTAAATAATTGAATAAGTTAAGATTCTTTCCAAAACTTCTAAGTGGCTACCCAAGACAATGACAGATTAATGACAGATTAAGTGTTAAGACTTCGTAGACATTAGCAGTTGGCATCCCTTCGGTTGCTGAGCCCATACTGCCCCCTGGTGTTCCCTGGGCATCTCTGTTTTGTAGGCCAGTTGACGTGGTATTTCCTGTTGCCTGCTGGCTGGACAGTGCACTGCAGGTCTCACCTGTGAGAGGCATCATTTTCACTGACTATCATCTTTTTGGTATTTTGGTGTCTAGCATGCTGTGCCTAGCAAAGTGTCCACTAGTAGTTCAATGAATAAATGACACGAGTCTCTCAAACTAAAAAATGTGCAGCTACTGTAAACATTGTCCTTACTCCCCCTCAAATTGCCAATGTTCTTGATCCACCCTTGGTCCAAGTCTCCATCACTTCCTGCCTGGACTAGTTCTCACGTCTTCCCTTCCTCCCACCCCCAGCCCATGAAACTCTAGCTATCACTTTCTTCAACACCGGCAGTGTTGCCTTTCTCTGTCGGCGATGCATAGACGCTAGAGTGTAGAGGGCATATGGCTATACTCTTTCATTTTGGCAGTGCTAGGGACAAAACCCAGGATCTGGCTCTGGAAACTCATACTTTCAGGCCAGATAAAGTTGTGAAAGTTTTTGTCTATAGGCTGCAGGGCACTCTTGCTACTTGCAGCTGGGTAAGCTGCCATACTAGTCCCCAGTTGCTTCATCTACAAAATGAAGATGACAGCCACTTGCTTGAGGTGCGCACTGAGTTGCCAAGGCTTGTGGGAGAACACACATTTCTTCCTGTTGTTATTTTTAAGCACTTGTTTGTGCTTTGGAAACAGTCTTAATACAATGTTATATAGTCTAGGCTGGCCATGAACTCAGTAACCACCTGCTTCAGTCTCCCTAGGACTGAGATTGTAGGAATGTCCTAACACACTTGGCTAAGAATGTTCTTTGGAGAGACTGCTTAGAATTGCTGCCTGGGTTAGGAAACATTGTGACGGTATTTCTTTCATGTACAATGGGCAAGGCTATTTGGCTGTCTCTGTAAGTCTAGGTTACTATGTTGGTAATGTTTTGAAGTCCAGATCACTTCATCTTGTGCAGGGATCAGGATGTAAGGTTGAGGCAGTTTGGAGGAAAGGAGATATAGATGGGAAAGTTCTTGTAAAAGAAGAGAAGCGTTAGGTGTAGGATATTCCAGCTTGTCTTCAGTTCTCTGTGTACTTATCTTTGCCTCCTACTGCCCAGAAAAGTATGTTGCCAGCATGAGTGTGATGAAGTTTATGGGAACAAACAGAAGAGAGAAAATTCCAGACTGGCACAAAGACAGCAGAGAAAGGAAGAGCTGGTGACTAACTCAGCCAGTGAGAAGAAATTAGAAGAGGAGACAAGAGTCTCCTGCCCTTACCCATCACTCACTCACACACACACACACACACACACACACACACACACACACACACACACACACACACACACAGAGGCTCTCTCTGAAAGCTCCTGAAGTATTGTGATAGGTGTTTGAGGGCTTTGAGCTTTATGGGGAATGGAGGCTCATGGTATTTTATCTTGGTATTGAAGGAGACAGACCCATAGAAAGCCGAAGAGCTTGGAAGCATCTGGGTTACATCAAAAAGCACTTCACACCAGGCCTAGGATCAAGTAAGCATTCAAACTCTGAAGTGGTGTGCTAGTGAGCCAGTATCCAGTGTTATCACCGTGTTTAAGCAGATGGCACATGCAGATGTTCTAGAATATCGCTTCCAGGTCCGAATGGACTTCTTGTTCTTTCTCCCTCCCTCTCTTGAATCTTTATTGGGTAGTTTATTGTGTTTTGAGTGTTCTTCTCAAAAGCATGTTTATGTACCCTGTGTACCCTGGAACTGGATTTAGGGACCATACTGAATCACCGTGTGGGTGCTGGGGGCCAAACCCAGATCCTCTGTAAGAACGACTGCTCTTAACCACCAAGAAACCTCTCTCTAGCCCTTTGGTTCTTTCTAATGCATGACGGAATTTAATCTTCCCTTTTATTTCTCACCGGTGTGGGGTGAATTCTATAAGACAGAGCTGATGACTAGTTATTTGGTTATGCCTCAAAGCATCGTGAAACAATGAAAAGAATTGAAGCACTCTGAGTTAAACTCCGGATATCATAGATGTTACACAAGCCCCTTTTCACGGATCCATGTGCCCAGACTTATTTTCACTATTAAAATTTAAAATGAGATCTTGCTTGGTTGCCCAGGCTGTCCTTGAACCTGCAACCCTCAAGGCTCCTGCTCCAGCCTCCAGTATAGCTATTCTCACAGCTTGGTACCGTCATGATTCTTGCTCTTCATTTATGCGTTCTCTTGAGAACCAGGCAGGAATCACGTGTGTGCTTAGCATTCAGTTATCCAGATCCCAGCTCCCTCCCTCTCCATCCTTTTAATGAAGGTCTTCACTCTTGAAACAGAGAGGTTGTTTCATTTCAAACTCCCTGTCATTTTTTCAAAATTCAGACCTTTCTCTGGAGTTTTAACTATCCGTGTCAAGACCATCTTCCTTTATACTCTGAACCAAAGTAAAAATATTGCTCTAGCAGGATCTTAGCTTAGAGCGCACTCAAGCTAATCCACAAGCAAAACAAGCAAAAGGATCTCCGTCTACAGCAAGCTCCTCAGGAAGCCACCTTGTAACTGGGCCCCAGGTTCTCCTGACGGTGGGAGGCTTCAGTGTCCACATTGTATGGCTGAGATGTCCTCTACGCAGCCATCTCTGTAGGTCATCTGTGCTGTGAGAAGGGGTCTCCTGGACCTCCAGCTGGAATCACCAAACGTGGCATTGCCAGGAGTGACACTACTTATTTGTTAGCTCACTTGATGCTAAAATAAAAAGGACCACTGACCCTGAAATAGGGGGTCCGAGGATGATAGAAAAGACAAGGAGGCTGTGGGGGCTGTGAGTCCTTCAGAGCCTCTCAAGTTGCAACCAGTTTCTTATAATTGAGTAATTAACTTAGCATCGTAAAATTGATATGAATGAAGCTCTAGTTAAAAGAACAGGAAGAAAAGCTACAGTTAATTACACACATACATACATACATACAGACAGACAGATATACTCTGATGGTTTGTACATGCTTGGCCCAGGGAGTAGCACTATTAGGAGGTGTGGCCTTGTTGGAGTAGGTGTGTCACTGTGGGTGTGGATTTAAGACCCTTCCTCATCCCAGCTGCCTGGAAGTCAGCCTTCCACTAGCAGTCTTCAGATAAAGATGTAGAACTCTCAGTTCCTCCTGCACCATGCCTGCCTGGATGCTGCCATGTTCCTGCCTTGGTGATAATGGGTTGACCTCCTGTAAGTCAGCCCCAATTAACTGTTGTCCTTATAAGAGTTGCCTTATAATATGAACTAACCAGTATCTCCAGAGCTCCCTGGGACTAAACCACCAACCAAAGAAAACACATGGTGAGACTCATGGTTCTAGCTGCATATGTAGCAGAGGATGGCCTAGTCAGTCATCAATAGGAGGAGAGATCTTTGGTCTTGTGAAGGTTATATGCCCCAGTGTAGGGGACTGCCAGGGCCAGGAAGGGGGAGTGGGTGGGTTGATGAGTAGGGAGAAGGGGGAAGGGATAGGAGGTTTTTGGAGGAGAAGCTAGGAAAGGGGATAACATTCAAAATGTAAATAAAGAAAATATCTAATTAAAAAAATTGCAAAAAAAAAAAAACTAAATGAAAAAGAAAAAGAGTTGCCTTGATCATGGTATCTGTTCACAGAAGTAAAACCCTAACTAAGACACACACATACATGATGAAAGAACAGGAGGATGGTCATCTCTGAGAGGGATGGAAAGACATCAGTGCACCACTCTATACTGGTACAGCTGTATTTTTCAAGAAGGAAACTGTGGTCAGCTGCATGCCCATAATTCCAGAGCTTAGGAGGTGGCAGCAGAAAATCAAGGTCATTGTCCTCTGCCCTGCGTTTGAGTTTGAGCCCAGCTTGTGCTATACGAGACCCTGTCTCAAAAACTAAATCATATAAAATATGGTCTGGTCCCCATAATGTTTGTAAGTGAGAAGGTGTCCTGTTCAAGACAGGTCTCTGTAGGACCGTAGGGTTGAGGGCCAAGTGCTGACACAGATGGCTAAGACCACTGCTTTCACTCACAGCTGTTCAGCCAGTTACAGTTAGACCTTCTACTAAGTAATCTTTCTCTACTCAGTCTTACTTTGAAACTGGTCATGCCAGTTCAAGTTTCTTATTCATTCGAATCTTGTGCACAAACCTTTACAAAAGCGCGTCTGTGTCTATCTGATTTCCGCGTCCTGATCACCTTTTCTGAGCAGTACTTCATAGCCTCAGCACCTCTGCTGTCTTGGGTGGGATAGTCCTTTTCTGCTGGCCATTCTTCTCTGCAGCACATCCACTGTCCTTGGTCCTTGTGACATTCCCAATCACAAAGCACGACAAGTGTTACCAAAGATTACCTACTGTACTCTGAGGGCAGATTGGCCATTTGAGCACCACTTGGCTGGGATATACATTCTCTTGGGAGTGGAATTGATGAGACCCTGTGTCATCTTCTGTCTTACAGACAGTGCCAAGCTCCCCTCTAATTTTGTGCCTGTTTTCACTGCCCCCATGATTACCCAACAGCATCCACGTCTTCATTCACTTTTCTGTTGCAGTGATAAAAATCCCCCAGCAAAAGCAACATAAGGGGAAAGGGGTCGTTCTGGTTCATGGATCCAGGGTACAGTCAGTCATGGCGGGGAGTTTAAAGTGGCAGCTGGTCACATTGCAGCCACGATCAGGAAGCAGAAAATGACAGGACCCTAGCTAGGGAATAGTTCTACCCACTGTGGGTCTCTCTTCCCACTTCAGTGAAAGAAATGACTGTAAGCCCCACAAGCATGCCCAAAGTTCCAACTCCAGATTCTGACAGGCTTATAGTTCCTCGTGTTGTGGTGATCCTCAACCATACAATTATTTTCATTGCTACTTCGTGACTGTAACTTTGCTGCTGTTGTGAATTGCTGTATAATATCTGTGCTTTCCAATGGTCTTAGTTCATCCGCCAACACCCACCCCAAAAGGTGCCGACACTCACAGGTTGGGAACCACTGTTCTAGAACAATATACTTCACATAACTATCTGTGATGCTGTCCCATGTTGAATATTGTCTGAAGCAGAACCCATGTATGACGAGTGAGACTTGACACCAAGAAAATGGAAAGTGTGTTGAATTTTTAGCTTACGTGAATTTCAGTTGAAATAAGGACACATGGCTATTGGCTTACAGTTGGGAGAAGGCAGAGCTGGAGCCTACATTCTTATATGGGAGTGGGCTAATGTAATCACAGAAAATAAGAACACTTCTCTGCCTCTCCCTGAGCCTCATAAATAAATACAGCATAAAAGCCTTCTACACAGCAAGGTAAGGTAGGCACAAATCGGCATGGGAGCCACCTAGAAAAGGTGGCCTCTTCTGACCAGAAATGACACAATTGCTTGGGTATTTCATATCATTAAGCAATCTTGTTCAAAAGATTTTAATTGGGATAACGATTATTTTATTTTTCTTTTTTTCTCTAAAAGAACATGTTTAGATTGTCTAATGTATAAATAAGGATTTTTTTTAAATAAAATAAGGTTTTCACTTTAAAATATTCTCATTGTTTAAGGGAGAGAGCAGTGGTGGAGGTGGGGTGGAGCAGAGGGTCTGAATGAGCCAAACGCGGCCAGAGTAGCTGTCGGAGCTGTGTGCAGGTGCAGAGGCTCCTTACACAACAGCCCTCTGTCTTCTTTCATTGAATGTGAACATTTTCAGAGTAAAATGTTTTTAAGGAGAACCTACTAGTTCACTTAGGTCTCTAACTCTTTATCTCTGTTGAAAAACAAATCACTTAAACCGTGTGCGTAAAGCTTAATACGTCTTTCTAAGCAGGATGTTAGTGTATTGTGTAAGTTCATATGTCTGGTGTTTTTATGATTAATACAAACATTCCCTCGTTATCTTCATTAAGTTTTGCTTTAATCTGTGAAACGCTCAGATCCATGCTTGAAATTGTCTAGACATACAGTTTGGAGGAGTTGTTTTGTTTTTTTGAACTTCAGAGTCTGTATTTAGACAGTACAATTTTGGTTTGTCTTCTTGGTTGGGTTTGTTTATTTCTTGTTGTCTTGGTGGTGAGCTGTAACAGGGTGGTTGCCCGACCGAGTTTTGGCTGTCCTGGAACTTGCTATGTAGACCAAGCTGGCCTTGAACTCACAGAGAGCCTCCTGCTTCTGCTTCCAGAGTGCTGGGATTAAAGGTTCACGCCAGCACACCCAGCCTTGCTGCTGTTATTCTTTGAACTTATCAAATCTTGCCCTTCGTTCTACAGTCTGGACAATTTCTATAAACATTTCAAGTATCTATACTTAGGCAACCTTTATTCTCTAGTGCTGGGATCTGAGTTCCGGTCTTTATATTTGCCTAGCAAGTACTCCTAACCACTAAGCCATTTCTCCAGCCCAAGCTTTGAATGTTAACGATGTATTCATTCAGGGTATACTCACTTGAATCTAAGGGTTATGAGGACACGGCTGTTGTTTTCTTCACTTCCATGTTTCCAAGGGCAGAAAAGTGTGTGCATGTGTGTGTCAGTGTTTGTGTCTCTGTTTGTGTCTCTCTGTGCATGTGTATGTGTGTGCATGTGCCTGTGTGTGTCTGCATCTGTGTATGTGCATCTTTATATGTGTGCCTGTGTGTATGTGTGTGTGGTCAGCATCTGTGTTTGTATCTTTGTGTCTGGGTCTCTCTGTGTGCATCTCTTTGCATGTGTGCATGTGTATATGTTTGTGTGTATCTGTGTCTATGTCTTTGTATCTATATCTCCTCTGTGTGTGTGTGTGTGTGTGTTAGTGTGTCTGTGCATGTGTGTATATGTCTTCAGCATCTGTGTTTGTATCTTTGTGTCTGTGTCTATCTGTGTGTGTCTTTATGCATGTGTGTGTGTGTATGTGTCTGCATATCTGTGTCTATGTCTCTGTGTCTGTGCCTGTGTATGTGTGTAGAGTTGTGAGAGATTTATAGTATTTCTCCAGGTTTATATTGGGCTCCTTTTTTGATTGTCTAGTTGCCATTATGACATACTATATAAAAACAAAATAAAAAAACAAAAAAACCAGAATGCTCTTTGATGCATTCATTCATGCTAACAATTCATCATGGAATACGATCATCAAAAGCTCTGTTCTATTGTCCCTCAAATGCAGTCTCCCTGCCCTCCCCACACACACACCATTACCTACCATTTCTAGCCCTTTGCTGAAATCTAGAGTCCACTCCTTTAAAACCACTAGCCCCCTGAGCAACCCACCTCTTGTTCCCTTTGCTCTCCAGATCCCTGCTTCACCCACCAGATCTGAGCCCTCCGCTTAGCTCACTGCTGTATTCAGGAGTTCACAGAGGGACTTTTGTGATTTGATAAGTCCCTTAACAGGAGCTCAGTAAATATGTCTGGGACATAAACAATGAATAGTTTAACCACAGCATCTCCCCCCACCCACCGAGAGCACCATACAACATGCAACTGGAAGCTTTTGCTTTTGAAGTAAAGCAGCAATTGCAGGAATATGCAGTCGGATGCTTGGCTGAAATAACCTCTGAATGACTTTTAAAAAGGTTTCCTGGGATAGGATGGTGAGTCCAGCTCCTTTGCAGTTAGTTTCTTCTGTTAAACAAAATAACAGACCAAGACCACCAAGACAAATCCAATGACCAAGAACACCAAGACATCCTCATACAAAGAAGAATGAAAAAGAAAGAAAAATATTCTTTTAAAATTTAGACAAGGTTAAAAACAAACAAACAAAAACAAAACAAAACAAAGAAACAAAACACAAAACAACTCTCAAGTTCCAACATCAGTTTCCTAAATCTAAAACCAAACAGCAACGACAACAAAAGCTGGAAAATTAGGGAGGCAACCAAACAGGTTGCCGGGTAGAAATCCTGCATCACATGCTAAGGACCAAAGTTGGGATGGGGGAGGAGACAGGAAGAGAGGGGCAGGAGAGGGAGTGGGGGGAGGAGAGAGGGAGAGAGGGGCAGGAGAGGGAGTGGGAGGGGAGAGGAAGAGGGAAGGCGAGAGAGCAAGGGAGCAACAGAAGTCCTTTTTAGAAACTGCATTTAAAGTTTTCTGGCCTGCTTCTGAACAAACATTTCCAAGTAAAATAACCACAAAAATAGCAAAGCCAATGCCCTGAAGCAAACTGCTGTCAAAGGCCTGCTGAAAACCTGTGGGGTTGGCTTCCTAGGGACTCAATGAACACAAAAATTCCCAAATGTTTTCTTTCTTCCCCTTAAGAATGTTCCCCCTGTGTTTTCTGAAACCTTCTGTGTAAATGTTTTGAAAATGTCTGTGTTTAATGCACAGTTTTAACATAAAATTTCTTTTCTAAAAAAAAAAAATCTGATGTCTATTTAATAGAAATGTTGAAAATACACTGTTTATGCTTGTGACTTTTGGCAGGATCTAGAGGCTTCTGCAAGTTAGAGCCAACACTGGCAGCCTGTGTCCATGGCTCAGGTCTACCTTTTTGGAGTGAGGGGTTTTGTGTATGTGTGTGTGTGTGTGTGTGTGTGTGTGTGTGTGTGTGTGTGTGTGTGTGTGTGTGTGTGTGTGATTTTTCTTTCAACTATTCTTTTTTTCTGTTTTCTCTCCCTCCCTCCCCCTCCCTTTTTCGCTTTCTTTTTAGATTACAATTACATCATTTCCCCCTTCCCTTTCCTCCCTCCAAACCGTCCTTCCTCTCTTTCCAATTCAGGTTCTAGTTTTTCATTAATTATTCTCACATATATACATGCGCATGCACATATATCCCTAAATATAAACTTCCCAGTCTTCTGTATAATGTTACTCGTGTGTGTGTGTGTGTGTGTGTGTGTGTGTGTGTGTGTGTGTGTGTGTGTGTGTGTGTGTTTCCAGGGCTGACTATTGGATAGGGCATAACTAATCAGTGTGCTTGGTCTTCCTGGTGATGACCATGTTTCCCACTCTCAGTATTTTCAGTTGCCCATGGTTCCCTGCATAGAAGCATCATAGCTCCTCATTTATCTCATATATATGCAGCTATGATAGGGAGACCTCACGGCTGTACCTCCAGGCATTGCTAGGAGATACAATCTCACACCAAACTCCCAGAACCTCTGGCTTAAAATCAGTCTACCACCTTTTCTCAATGTCCCCTGACCTTGGGTGTGGGAGTGACTAGATTCCAAAACTCCACGTTCTGATCAGTTGTGCTTTTCTGTAATGGTCTCTGTCTGTTGCCCAGAGAAATTTCCTTGATTTTGCAGATAAGTCACTTATCTGCAGATATAAGGACTAATATTTGGAATGTTAGTTAGGAATTACGTTGGTTTAGGAAGGCAGTGGTTTTAAGTTCTCCTCCAACATCTCTGACTTCACTAGCCCAAGGAGTGGCTACACCTCCAGTGCATGGCTTCCCTCTTGTTGAGTCTTCAGTCCAATCAGGGAGATGTTGGTGACCACCAAGGTATGGGTGCCACTACTGCCACTACTGCAATGGGTGAGATCGCTTTAAGGAAAGTTCCAGAACTGACAAACAGCTGTACTTAGCCTTTGTCACAATGCAATGTCCTTTAAGAGGGTTGTGCTTTTTTAAAGCAATTACTTCATCTTCAGTTGTGTGCATTTGCTTGTGTGGGCATAGGTTCCTGTGGATACTTGCGGAGCTACCTGGAGGTGGAGTTACAGGCAGGTGAGTGACCTGACATGGGTGCTGGGAATGGAACTTGGATCCTCCACATAAGCCATCTCTCCAGCCAGGCACTATATATATTTTTGATAGGATATTTTCTTTATTTACATTTCAAATGTTTTCTGAAATCCCCTGTCTCATCCCCCCTCCTTCTGCCTCTAGGAAGATACTCCCCACCCACCCACTCCCATCCTCCCACCCTGGCATTCCCGTACACTGGGGCGTTGAACACTCTCAGGCCCAAGGGCCTCTCCTCCCATTGATGTGCAACAAGGCCATCCTCTGCTACATATGCGACCAGCACCATGGGTAGCTTCATGTGTACTCTTTGGTTGGTGATCCAGTCCCGGGGAGCTCGGGGGGTAGGCAGGGTCTGGCCTGTTGACACTGTTGCTCCCTCCATGGGGCTGCAAATCCCCTCAGCCAGGAACTATATTTTTATTAGCATATATGAAATGTATAAAATAATGGATTGCATGCTACATTCACATTTGCATATTATGCACTTTAGTCACATTTGTACCAGGAATGTCCCCACTTATCTCTTTCCTTTGTGCTAACTGTTCCTCTTCACTTTAATCATCGTTTTCATCTTGATTCTGCATCTGAGAGCCACGTGCAACACTTACCCCCTAAGTCTGGCTGACTTCACTTTGCATCATATTTTCCAGTTGCATCCATTTTCTTGCAAGTGTGATTTTGTTCGCTATGGATTGTATATCTATGCCGCCTTGGCTTGCTCATTCATCTGTAGGTGGGCACCAGGGCTGAGTCTGTTCCTTGGCTCTTGTGACAAGCACCACGGAAAACATGAGATTGCGGATGCACCTGTGGCATGTGGACTTAGACTCCCTCCGGCACACACCTAGGAGTGGAATAGATAGAGTATTTGCGGGTTCTACTTTTAGTTTTTTGGGAACTCTCCAGGCTGATTTCCATTTATGTTTCTGTCAATAATATCTAAAATTTTTTCCATGTATTTATTGGCAATTTGAATTTCCTCCTCCTCCTCCTCCTCCTCCTCCTCCTCCTTCTCCACCACCACCACCACCACCACCACCACCTCTTTCTCCTCCTCCCCTTCTCCTCCTCCCCTTCTCCTCCTTTTCTTTCTCCTCCTTTCCTTTCTCCTCCTTTTCTTTCTCCTCCTTTCCTTTCTCCTCCTCCTCTTTCTCCTCCTCTTTCTCCTCCTCTTTCTCCTCCTCTTTCTCCTCCTCTTTCTCCTCCTCTTTCTCCTCCTCCTCCTCCTCCTCCTCCTCCTCCTCCTCCTCCTCCTCCTCCTCCTTTTTCTTCTGCTTCTCCTCCTCCTCTTACTACTTTGAAGGCAGGGGTAAAGATTTGCTCAGATCACTTGCCCTTTTATTGATTAAATATTTATTCTTTTAGGTTTGATATTTTAGTTCTTTGTATATTATTCTGGTTATTAATCATTTGTCCACTTAAGCTTGCAAAGATTTTCTACTATTCTGCAGGCCATCTCTTCAGTTTCCTCATGGTTCCCTCTGCTACGCAGACATTTTTAATTAGGTTTGACTTCATTTCTCCACTTCTGTTTTTATTTCCAGAGCTATGGAAGTTCTATTCTGAAAGTCCTTGCCTCTGTCTCTGTCTTGAAGCATTCTTTACCCATTTTTTTCCTCTAGTGGTTTCAAAATATATGTTTTACATCAAGTCTTGGATTCTCTTTGAGTTGATTTTTGCACAGGAGACAAGATGGAAATCTAGTTTTATTCTTGCACGTGTGGATGCCCGGTGTTCTCAGCACCATTGACTGAAGAGGTTGTTTTTTTTTCCCCCATTTATATTTTACTTTTACTTTTACTATCATTTGATTTGGTCAAAAGTATCAAAATATAAATGGGGGGAAAACTTTGGAAGTCTCAATCATAATATAAAAAAGAGCAGCACATAGGATTTAAAGACCATATTGCTTTGCAGAATATCATTGTGTTAGGTTTTTCACTGACATGGTGTATATAATATTACGATTCATATTCTTGCATACCCTGTTCAAAATGGATCCCTCAAATACTCTACCGTCACCATGAGGGCATTCCCATTAAAAGCTGGCCAGGGCCAAAGTTAGGCAAGTGTTGTATGCGTTTTATTGGAATAGTTTCAACACAACTTGTTATGCAGAGGAAGTTGAAAATGTTTTTGAATTTACCACTTTAGAGATAAACACGTTTTAGTGATCTACTGGCATCTCCAGTGGAGAGAAAATGTCGACCGTCTGCTGTTCCCAAACAGAGCTTGATTCTTGCAGTGGGATTAATGTTACAAAGAAACAAAGTATACAGAAAACCATCCTACATCTGAGCTGAGTGAGGCTACCTCCATAGCTGGGAGTCTTCTGATAAAGTTCTAGAGAGACTAGCTGGGAAATGACTCATGGGCTTGCCTGAAGCTTCCGGACCCTTTACCCTGAAGTGTATGGTTATGTTTGAAAAAAACTTTGAAAAAGCTGAGACTGCAGAATCTACGGGAAAACACCTGTCAACTCAGGTCCTCTGCTCAGGGAAACAATAGGCTTTAACTTTAGGCTGTTTCTTTTTTAAACAAGGTTTCTCTGTGTCATCCTGGCTGTCCTGGGACTTTCTCTGTAGACCAAGCTGGCCATGAACTCACTGAGATCTGCTTGCCTCTGCTTCCTGAGTGCTGGGATTAAAGGCGTGTCCCACCAGAGTATGAGGCTTTGACAGTATGTTGAGTGAGAGACGTTCCTTTTCTTCAAAATAGTCAAAATAAATGAGTCTATAGAAACAGAAGCAGATTAGTGGTTCTTGTGGGTTTAGGGGAAAGGAGATAGAGAGCAGATGCTTAATAATGGGCAGTGGGCTCCTTTTGGGAAGATTAGAGTAAAATAATAGAAGCATGGCTTGTATACCATTGTAAATACACTGTGTAGAATAATATACTTTACAAAGGTCAATTTGTGGTTGTGGTTGTTGTTGCTGCTGCTGCTGCTAGTGATGGTGGATTACAACAGAGTCTTGCTATTGTAGCCCAGCCTGGCTAGAACTCACTAGGAATCTCAGGATGCTCTTGAATTCAGGAAATCCCACGACCTCAACCTTCTGAGTGCTGAGATTATAGCCATGAGCCACAACTGGTTGAAATGGTTCGTCTTAAAATATATAACTTTCTCCTTGATACAAAAAAATTAAACACAAAATCACCGTAAAATTTAGATATTAGGTTATACATGAAAGCATTCCAAATAATTACTCATAACTTTTAGAAGTCTGACTCTATATCCCTTAGACGTTTGAATAAGCACTCTCCTCACTTCTATGGGGTAAGACCCCAGACAACTCCCGAGACCTTGACTAGTATAAAGCCCTACTTACACTCATTTCCTGTAGGACTGAAGATAGAGCCCAGGGCCTGGAACATGACAGGTTCTGTCACTGGTTTACATGGCCAGCTTCTAATTTTTCCCTTTTAATGTGTTGATACAAAGTTTCACGACACAGCTTTCTTGGGTTGACTTGGAATTTGCAATACAGACCAGGCTGGACTCTAACTTGCTCCGATCTCCCGGCCTTTGCCTCCCAGATGCTGGAATTAACAGGCGTGCAATGGCCACACGTAATTTTCACAACTTTTTATTTGTGTGTGTTGTGTGTGTGTGTGTGTGTGTGTGTAAGAGACAGAGAGACAGAAAAGCAGAAAGAGGGAGAAAGTTTCACTAAATTATTAACTTAGTAGCCTGGGTCCGGCACAGGATAAATATCCTGTGTCTGGTTATCTTGTCCTTAGATAGGCCTTCCTCCTACGTGTGCATTTAGAAAATTAATTTACCATTTAACTAAAAATATTACTTACTTAATTTAGCTTTTTAAATAAGCATGAAAGGTAGATGTTAAAGCTCATTTTAGCCACCAAGACTCTCAGAGCCAAAGAACACACTGCTTAACACCAGAAAGCCACGGAGTTGGATTAAATTTGGATCTCCATAATTTGAAGGTGTTTGAATTTTATTCTGTGCACCATGCCCTTTTATTAAGACTGTGCAGGGAACAAAATTTAAATCAAGCTTTCTCATGTGGTAGTTGATAGAGCTAAGTATCGCATGCTTTATAGCTCCATGTGTAGTGACATCAAACTCTAAGCTTTCAGTGGATCACAGTTGATGTATCGGCACCAGAAAAATTAGTAGAGGCCACAAGGAAAGCTCCTCAGAAAGCTAGCTGTTAACCACTGACAACCACACAACCAGTGCCTTCAAGTAACAGCTATTTCTTCTTCATTCCTGGTTCATGCACTTTATAATTGGTTACATTGGATTTTTTTATTATTTTATTTTTAAAATTGGTCTATCTATCTATTTATCTATCTATCGTGTATCTGTGTATCTATGTGCCCGTGTATCTGTGGTGTTTTTTCTTTGGGTAGCCCTCAAGGTCCTTGGAACTCACTCCATAGACTAGGTTGGCCTTGAAATCACAGAGATGGGCCTGCCTCTGTCTCCTGAGTGCTGGGATTAAAGGGATTAAAGGCACACACCATCACTGCCAGGCTTTAGTTATATAATCTTATAGGCCTCACATCAATAAATTCTATCCACATAGGCAATTGACCACATCAGCGAGCAAGTACTTTTATCTTTCTCTCAATATACTGGAGGACAGAATTTCATTTTAAAGGGCCCTGAGAGGGGGAGAAAGTTATTAAACCAACCAGCAGGGGGAGCCCAACTTCCAAACGTGGGCACTAGGTAGTGCTCTGACATTCAGCTAGATTCAAAAGCTAAAAATACAGTATTCATCAGAAACTCAAACATACACTAGAAATAAAGAGTATTCAAAGACAGTTATGTGTTCAGGATCTACATTGCCCAAAATCCTGGAAGTAAAGACTTACCTTGATATATTCTAGAAGAAACATTAAGCAAAGAACTAAGAATTTTAGAAGGTAGGATCTTAGCTTCTTAAAAGAAAATCAAATGTACCATGCATTTTATATTCTCTGATAGAGGATTTTTATAATACATAAAGTGTAATTTTCAGAAAACCCATTCGCATGTTCAGGGTTCTTTAAATCCCACCTAAAGAATATATGAATGTAATAAAAGTATAATTTAAAATTCATTCGGTAAGAAAGTTGGCAAGGTTATTTTAGATTTTATCTGAAAATGCAAAGTAGTAGGAAGGAATTTAAAATGCAAACGAAACTGAAATGATTTTTATAAGAGGGAAGTTGAACTTTCCGATTTCTGTATCACATTCCATGCCAGCATCGTTTGCACAGTGACATAGGTGCTAAAATATGCAGACCCAAAGAATCGACTAGGCTGAGCAGACCTTAGGAGGTGGGATTCGATTAGCATGACTTACCGCGCTGTGGGGCAAACTGTGACTTGTTCAGTCAATGTGACAGGCTCATGATTTGGGGAAGGAAATTATATACTTCTTCCCTGCTCTAAAATAAAGCCCAGATGGAATACACATTTAAATGCAGTACCAACACTTGTTAAATATATTAAATGCAATACATCATTTCTATGATCATATATACGTACATATACATTTCTCCATGTAAACAAGTGGATGCTACCTATATGACCAACAGCCTCCCATTGGTGTGTAACAACAGCCTCCCATTGGTGTGTAACACCTCTGTGGGTTTGTGTAATCACCCTACCCTTATTTCCCATCCACAGTCTCTCCTGCCTACAGGATGCCTCCCATTCACAATAGACACGTCTACTCTAGTGGGGAAACTACTTTTCTGTAGAGAAGAGGGCTGTTGGCCACTGTGAGCAGAGCAGTGTGGGAGAAAACAGCCTCTTTTGCTCTGTTTCCAGGGGGAAACGTCAATGATTCGTACTTTCATTCCTGTTCATAATTGTGAAAATAATTAACATTCACAGATGTACAGAAAATAGTATTATCAAACTCTTCCAGCCGTTATCTTGTGGCAGCATTGTTTTGTTGTGCATACTCTCTAATGTCCTCCAAAGACCCATGGTTTGCATATTTAGTCCCCAAGAAGGTACTATTAGGTGGAGAACTCTTAAAAAAAAAACGGAACCTAAGGAAGGTATCCTTAGGTCATTGGGAGACCACTCTACAGGGGATCACAGAACCCTGACTCTCTTCTCACTCTGCCTTCATGTAATAAGCGGAGCAGCTGTGTCCCATGCTCCCTACCACTGTCACGGGAATTCTCACTGGAAACCCGGAAACAGCTAGTCTGCCTGATTAGACCCCCTAAAACTCTGAGGCAGCA
This sequence comes from Mus musculus, assembly GCF_000001635.26. Lineage (NCBI taxonomy): Eukaryota > Metazoa > Chordata > Mammalia > Rodentia > Muridae > Mus > Mus musculus. The sequence goes on from NC_000074.6 coordinate 36,362,995, forward strand.
TAGACCTTTTCCTGTCTAAGATGAATACCTTGTGCATTATTACAGTGGTAGAAAGCTAACGAACACACCTGCTCAGTCTATTCTGAACAATTCTTATATCGACTCAAATATCAGAATCCTAATTATTTCACTCATAAATAGTTCAGAATCACGCAGCTAGCTGAACACCTAAAAGTCACACATTGCAGTTGTCTAATGTTAAATGCACAGGCGGCATTTGAAGCGCCCCATTATGAAATAAATGCTTCTGTTGCTATCGTCAACCTAAAGTAACAAATGAAGGAAGATTCACCCAAAACAATAAAGCTATCATTTCCGGGAGTTGTGTGCCATAATAAACGATGTACAGAGTTAGGGATACAAAGAGAGACGAGGGCTTTTAAGGCAAAATGGAAAGGCTTACATAAGTTGTTTTGAAGCAATTACCCTTGGTAAGGAGGATCAATAACAATAGTGGCATCAGTCCAAGGTTAAGCAGGCAGTTGCTGGGCAGATTTCCTCGCGTCAGTGTTTTCTGGGCAAGGTTATGGTGGCCTTTTGTGCAAGCGAATGGTTCTGCCAGAGTTCAATGTGCGAGTTCCTGCCCTCAGACATATGGGCCCGCGATTTCTCATCTAGAACTTGTTGGCTTTATTTTTAAATATTTGTAGAGCTCCCCACAAGCAACTTCTGACAAGCATTCACACTGTTCAAATCAGACTCCTGCGTACGCAGATGTCTCATCGGTTTGCTCTTAGGGACAAGTCTGTATGTTCACTACTCCCAGTGACCTCTGGGTACCATACTGTGTTTGCCATACATTATCTTTCAGAAGACTGGATCTTTGTTCCAGAAAATGTGTGTTTGGGGTGGGGTGGGGGTGCTAAATAAAACAGATAACAGTCAATGTGACCAATATAGCCAACACTTTTTGTTGCATAGCGTTTAGTTTTTAAAGGACTCCATCAGCTTGGGCATCGAACACAGAAATGCCCTCTCCAGGCAGTCTCTAACCAGCCTGGCACTTTTGTGAGCTCAACACTCCCACGCAGTGGCTAATTGCTAAGAACCTGACACTCCCCAACCCCCCAAAACTTCTCCCACTTATTTCTCAGACTATTTAGAGATTCTCCTCTTATGGGTTCCAGAAAGGACTTCTCTGAGTCTCCCCCTCAATTTGCCAACCTGGACCCCTTGCTGCCAACCCTCATGTGATGACCTCATCAATCTTCATCTTTCTGGTGGGGATCCTGCCTCCGTGACTGGCTGCCTCTTTAATGCTACCCCACCCAGGGGCCACTTTGATATGGACTCCAGCTGCCAGGATGAAGTGGTTGCTTGTCTGATCGTGGGTCTGCTCTTCCTAGGTGGAAGTTGATCTTGTCACACAGGCTGAAGCACAGCCAACCCATCAGATATCTTAATTGATCCCCACTTATCGGCCACGTGCTGCTATTGTGAACTAAGCGTTCTCTACATGAGCCTTCTCTCTCTGTGATATCTAGGTCAGGTGGTCCCTGTGGTCTATGCATTTTCAGGCACATTTCTGTTTCTCTATGTTGGTTTTTTTTTTTTTTTTTAGTAAGTATCCGACGCAGCCTTACTTCCAGATTGCCTTTATTTATGGAATGATATTACCATGTGCTGTGACTCACTGATTCAATATTAGGTACTTTCTGAAAAAGCTGGCAGGTATAAAATACTGAGTTATTTCGTGGGAAGTGAGAAGACGTGTTCAAGACAAATTTTAGTTGCGTGTCATCCAGGAGCTGGCCCAGGAGTTAATGCAAACTGGAAAGTCAGCTTTGATTCAGATCCAGCTGCCTCTGGTGGCAGGCTATTAAAAGTTTGTAAGCTTCTTTTAAAGTTAAGCTCCTGGCACATTTGTCTCTAGAATGGAGCTGGTGAAGTTTGCAATGGGATTCACTGCAATTTGACAGCATTCAGAAGAACTCATTCATCTCAGAGTCCCCACAAAGGATTCTACATTGTGTGTGTCTTCCTTACTTGGTATGATTGTTCAGCCTAGCATTTTTTTTTGCAGAGAGAAAGATTTGTCTCGTAGGTCTTAAACAGATGGCAGGCTGCATGAGAAATCAGATTCATTGTTTCAGTTGTGGAAAATCCACTAAGAAAATCCAATGCATTCTGTCAAAGACTCGGTCCTGGAACTGACAGTATGCATTTCCTAAGGCATCATGAACATTTTGGTCCACTTTCTGTTTGAGATTAGTATCAGGAAAGTGATACTGAACTCTGCTATCAAGAATAGTTCATAACCTCAGGGCCATTCAGAACTACATGTTATGTAACATAACCACTCATGTATGTAATAGAGGTCAAGATATCATCTCATACATTGTTCTATTAACTCTGTGTGTGTGTGTACGTGTACGTGTACGTGTGTTGGGGCACATTTGCTTTTACACCTAACATACAAAATGAACTAGTCATTAAGTAAATGTTACCCCAAATCAAGGGAGCAGAGTACATGCATTTCAGTTGTGCTTTCACACACACACATGTGCATTCATGTATGTGCAGGTACATGTGTGTACATGTGGAGACCAGAAGTCAAGCCTCAGGAGGCACTGCTTCGTTTATTTGAGAGATAGTCTCTTACCGGGACCTGGGGCTAGCTGTGCTAGGTTGGCTTGCCAGCAAGACCCAGCAATCCTCCTGTCTCTGCCTGCCTCGTGCCGGGGTTGTCAGTATACAACCATCCCACCTAACTTTTCAAGTGGGTTCTGAACATCAAATTCATTCTCTCATGCCCACCAACTGAGCTTTTAGCTATCTCCTCAGGATTTCTATTAACTGAGTTTTCAGCACGCCAACCATATAAAATATAGGCCCTGGAAGGAACTCACTTGTGTGAATTTTGTTCCTATGAGACTTCTGTATGTCCATTAAATCAATACTTCCCCAAAAGTGCGCCTTAGCAACAGTCCTGGAGGATACTACTCCCTATTACAAGGAAATACATGTGAGGTTAAATAATTTCAGCATAAGACCCGCCCAAGATCAAGCCAGTCATCATTCCACCGTGAAGGGGGTGGGCTCAGAACCCCCACCCCTAACTATAGACAGCTTGGCTTCTGGGGAAACATCATTTTCTTTAAGGATGAGGTCTCTGGAAGGTCAACCATGCTCCAGTAGGTGGCCCCACAGCCATGTGTATATGGGTAACACAAACCAGACAAAGTGGACAACATGCAGTTGGGAGGGGGTTAAGAAATGGGGTGTAGATATGGGAGGAGTTAGGGGAACTGGGGAGTGAATTAAAGTACATTCTATGCATGTGTGACATTCCCAAAGAATTAATAAAGTATATTCAACATATTTTCACCCAAACTGGATTATTAGGTAAGCGCCGTTGTAGATTTTCTTTGTTTTTGTTCTTCTTTTTAAAAACAAAACAAAACAAAACAAAACAAATGCTGGCCACCTGCGATTGTAAGGTCTCAGAAAGTACAACTGTCCGGAAATGAGCTCACACTAGACTATAGAATAATTTCTGGTGGTTAGATAAAAGCCAGCATCCCTATGGGACTTGCAAACTAGGTTTTCTGACCCCGGAAGGAGTCATTTCCCTTGCCCCTGGCAGAAGGGACATGTGGCTTCATTGACCAGCACCTGTAAAGTCTGTGCAGCCACCACGCTCCTCAGTCCCAGTAAGTCCAGTATTCTTAAGAACCAGTTATACATTTCAGAGCCCCGTACCAGCATCCTGGGCTTTCTGATCTTTCCAGGTTCTCCTCCTCTCAGATGCTGTTTGTTCTCTACATGGCAGCCAGGTGTTCCCCTTTGCCCTGTTATCCCACTGCTCTTGTTAGCCCTTTTCTTGCTCTCTACTCTCCATCTCTTGCAACCCCCACCATTCTCCCCTGCTCTCCTCCCTCCCTAGCATCACCCATGTCTAGTCTACTGTTTTATTCTGCTCTGGAGTCTTCTAGACTCCTCTGGATACCTTCTTCCTCTTATTCACTACAAACCCCCTTCCCATTAACCATACCACAGAAGAACCGTTTCAGTGGTTTCTTTCCTGAGCCCACTCACATACAGTGAGCTTTCTGGACAGCTCCAGAGTGCAGGTTTTCCCATCTCACATGCATGTGGAGTGCAGTGTCCTATCATCATGTAAAATCAGCAGTCTATGAGGGTGATATTCAGTCATCCCACATGCAATACCAAGGGAAGGAAACAGATGGGAGACCTTAAACCACACTGCAGCCATGGGACAACTCAAATCCACAGAACAACTGTTTTGTGCTCATGGGACTCTTGTTATTGAAAGGAAACTGTTGAAAATATTTTCAGGTTAGGACCATAGTTCTTCCATGTTTCACTTACTAAGAGTGTTTTAGGAGCCATGTGTATGCATAGTCTAAGTCTTATGGGTGTTACAGAGCATAAAATTATTCATCCAGTTTTATTTATTAAACCTTGACTCTGTAGCCTGGATCAAAAAGAAGTGTATTTATTTCCCAGCCAATCTTACAAGCATGATTAAGTAAATGTAAGAAGCTCTCCCCTCCTCACCCCACTCTCGTGCCAAGGTAGACAAAGCTAGGAAAGAGATTCAACAGTTCACAGGGGCCTAGAGAGGAGGAAGGCTATGGTTAGGTGGAGACTGGTTAGTGAGACAGAAGTTGGGGCTGAGTTTTAACTACCGTCTCAAGATGTTTGTGATCAGCTGTTGTCCCTGTCTAAGGTGTGTGCGTGGCATTACATGCAAGTCATAAAAGCAAGATGAAGGTTGGGTAATGACAGAGTTTGAGACAATACTGGGTGTCTTAGTCAGGGTTTCTATTCCTGCACAAACATCATGACCAAGAAGCAAGTTGGGGAGGAAAGGGTTTATTTTTTTATTTTTTTATAGGGTTGCAGACCCCTTTAGCTCCTTGGGTACGTTCTCTAGCTCCTGCATTGGGGGCCCTGTGTTCCATCCAATAGCTGACTGTGAACATCCACTTCTGTGTTTGCCAGGAATTGGCATAGCCTCACAAGAGAGAGCTATGTCAGGATCCTGTCAGCAAAATCTTTCTGGCATATGCAATAGTGTCTGCATTTGGTGGTTGTATATGGGATGGATCCTCTGGTGGGGCAGTCTCTGGATGGTCTTTCCTTCCATCTCAGCTCCAAATTTTGTCTGTGTAACTCCTTCTGTGGGTACTTTGTTCCCTAGTCTAAGAAGGAGTGAAGTATCCACACTTTGGTCTTCCTTCTTCTTGAGTTTCATGTGTTTTGCAAATTGTATCTTTGGGTATTTTAAGTTTCTGGGCTAATATCTGCTTATCATTGAGTGCATATCATGTGTGTTCTTTTGTGATTGGGTTATCTCACTCAGGATGATATCTTCCAGATCTATCCATTTCCTAAGAATTTCATGAATTCATTGTTTTGTTTTTTTTTTTCTAGTTGTTTTCAGGGTGTCCCTCAATAGAGGAATGGATACAGAAAATGTGATACATTTACACAATGGAGTACACTCAGCTATTAAAAAGAATGAATTTATGAAATTCCTAGAGACTGCCATACCCAGGGATCCATCCCATAATCAGTCTCCAAATGCTGACACCATTGCATACACTAGCAAGATTTTGCTGAAAGGACCCAGATATAGCTGTCTCTTGTGAGGCTATTTCCAGGGCCTAGCAAACACAGAAGTGGATGCTCACAGTCAGCTATTGGATGGATCGCAGGGCCCCCAGTGGAGGAGCTAGAGAAAGTTCCCAAGGAGCTAAAGGGGTCTGTAACCCTATAGGTGGAACAACAATATGAACTAACCAGTCCCCGCCCCCCCAGAGCTCGTGTCTCTAGCTGCATATGTATCAGAAGATGGCCTAGTTGGCCATCAGTGGAAAGAGAGGTCCATTGGTCTTGCAAACTTTATATGCCTCAGTACAGGGGAATACCAGCGCCAAGAAGTGGGAGTGGGTGGGTAGGGGAGTGGGGAGGGGTATGGGGGACTTTTGGGATAACATTGGAAATGTAAATGAAGAAAATACCTAATTAAAAAGAGAGAGAGAGACATCACACAGAAAAATTAGGGTAATTATAAAACAGGTACAGAATTTCCTTTATCATCAAATTCAGGCCCCACACTGTATGTGGACAAAGGAGCAGCTTTGGACTTAACATGGGTTAGCCTGTTTCTATTTTCTTTTTGTTGCTTCAATAAAATACCCTGAAGACAACTAAAGGAAAGGGTTTATTCAGCTTATTCTTCCACACTGCTGTTATCACCAAAGAAAATCAGGACTGGAACTCAAGCAGGTCAGGAAGCAGGAACTGATGCAGAGGTCATGGAGGGATGTTCTTTAGGGGCTTGCTCGCCCTGGCTTGATCAGCTTGCTTTCTTGTAGAACCAAGACTACCAGCCCAGAGATGGCACACCCACAAGGGGACCTCCCCTTGATTTCTAACTGAGAAAATGCCTTACAGCTTGATCTCATGGAGGCCTCTCCCCAACTGAAGCTCCTTTCTCTGTGATAACTCCTGCCTGTGTCAAGTTGACACAAAACTAGCCAGTACAGTGGGTGTCTTAGGTACTTTTCTCATTGGCAGTAACAAAACACTGACAAGGCAACTTAAGGGGGAAGGGTGTGCTTTTGCTCACAGTGTAAGGGTTCAGACCATCAAGAGCATGACGTGCCTGGTTTCATTGTATTTATAGTCCAGAAGCACAGAAAAGAATGCTTGACTTCTTCCATTTTCTTTTTTTAATTTAGCCTGAGCTCTAGCCCATGGAATGGGCCCCACCTCATCCACAGTAGGGGTTTCCTTCTCAGTTAAGCCTCTTTGGAAATGCATTCCTAGTCACACCCAGAGGTTTCCTTCTATGTGATTCTAAATCTCTTCAAGTTGACCACCAGGATTAACTATGACACTGAGAGACTTCTGGGCATTGTTCCAGCATCTTCAGGGATGCTTCCCATGATGCTCTTGAAAATATTAAAAAATACTTTGTTGCTCTTTATCAGTGTCTGCTGAAAAGGGGAAAGAGATACCATTTTAGAAGAACATCTCTTACATGATTGAAGTGTATATGTTGAGAGGAGAGAAATGATAAAACAGAGGCAGAGGGCTGGAGCATGCACTGTTCTTACAGAAGACATGCGTTCCATCTCGTCTTATCTGGTGGCTCAAAACTGCCTGCAATTCCAGTTCCAGGGATTCAACACACTCCTCTGACATCCTTGGGAACCTGCACTCATGTGTACATGTCCACACACAGCAGACACATAGACATATTTAAAATAATAAAAATAATATCTTAAAAAAATAAAATGAAGGCAGAAATGCCAGACAATATCTTGCTTTTAAAGGACATCATCTGTAGACCCAAGGGGAGGGTCAGAGCTTTCTGAATGAATACAGAAAATGTACATTTACACAATGGAGTACTACTCAGCTATTAAAAAGAATGAATTTATGAAATTCCTAGGCAAATGGATGGACCTGGAGGGTATCATCCTGAGTGAGGTAACCCAATCACAAAGGAACTCTCACAATATGTACTCACTGATAAGTGGATATTAGCCCAGAAACTTAGGATACCCAAGATATAAGATACAATTTGCTAAACGCATGAAACTCAAGAAGAACGAAGACCAAAGTGTGGACACTTTACCCCTTCTTAGAAATGGGAACAAAACACCCATAGAAGGAGTTACAGAGACAAAATTTGGAGCTGTGTCAGAAGGATGGACCATCTAGAGCCTGCCATATCCAGGGTTCCATCCCATAATCAGCTTCCAAACGCTGACACCATTGCATATACTAGCAAGATTTTTCTGAAAGGACCCAGATATAGCTGTGTCTTGTGAGACTAGGCCAGGGACTAGCAAACACATAAGTGGATGCTCACAGTCAGCTATTGGATGGATCACAGGGCCCCCAATGGAGGAGCTAGAGAAAGTACCCAAGGAGCTAACGGGATCTGCAACCCTATAGGTAGAACAACATTATGAACTAACCAGTACCCCGGAGCTCTTGACTTTAGCTGCATATGTATCAAAAGATGGCCTAGTCAGCCATCACTGGAAAGAGAGGCCCATTGGACAAACAAACTGTATATGCCCCAGTACAGGGGAACGCCAGGGCCAAAATGTGGGAGTGGGTGGGTAGCGGAGTGGGTGGGAGGGTATAGGGGACTTTTGGGATAGCATTGGAAATGTAAGTGAGGAAAAATACCTAATAAAAAGTATAAAAAAATAAAATAAAATGAAGGCAGAAATGCCAGACAATGTGTTGCTTTTAAAGGACATCATCTGTAGACCCAAGGGGAGGGTCAGAGCTTTCGGCTGAAACGACCACTAGGTTTGTCATTATATGCTTTTATTTCTTTTTTATTATATATCTTATTTTTATTATGGTTATTTATTGGTTGGGGTGGGGGCAAACACATGCATGAGCATATCTTAGCAAGCACATGGGGATCAGAGAACAAATTGTGACTGTCTCTTCTTTCTACTATGTGAGTCCCAGGCATGGAACTCAGGTTGGCAGGTTAAGCAATGTTCACCATTACCTACTGAAACATCCATCATCCTGGAGGCCTCCCTTCCTAACACACACTGGTTCCCTAAACATCCTTTCAGTTCTGAAGACTAGGATGAGAATGGAACCCCCAACCACTAGATCCATTGTTATGTTCCAAATGCAGAGTCAGTACCTGGCACAGAGCCAGATCTCACTGGATGCTATCTGAATGAGTAATGCTGGAAATGGTTAAACTCTGATATGTTCAGAATAACCTCGGTGTAGAGTTGAGCTAATTAGGAGTAAGAAGGGATAAAGATAGGGGGAAAGGTTAAGGGGAGAGAGAAAGAAATATAAACTGTAGCATTCAACAGAATTTGACCACGTTATAGCTCCTCCAAACTGATTAATAGTCCAGGTCTGGAAACTATTAGTTTTAACCATGAGTCTCAAAGAGAGACAGCATAAGTGGTTGTGTTATCACTAGCATCAATGTTTTCAAGTGAAACTAAACAATCCTACAACCTTTTGTGCTCTTCTTCTGCGATGTTCCCTGTAAGTTCATAGTTATCCCTTCAAGTAGAGCACTCCAGGATCAGTTGTTCTCTATGTTCAGACCAGTTGCAGGTTTCCATCATGGTCTTGGTGTATTCCAAAGAGAAGCTTCTTTGGTTAGCGTTGGGAGCAACACTTGTCTGTGGGTCTAAGGATAAGTGTTTAGAACGCAGTTAGGAATTATACTGGTTTAGTAAAATGGTGCTTGTGGGTTCTCCTCTATGATTCATGACATCACTAGCCCCAGGTAGGTGCTAGGTCTCAAATACCAGGCATGATGTTTCTCCTAGTGAGAGGCCTTAAGGCCGATTAGACAGTTGTTGGTTACTATCAAGATAGGAATGCAACTATTCCCACTATTACATCTTTTTTTTTTTTTTGGTGCATTGAACTTTATTGATGGTATTCAAGAGAGTAGGGAGGGCTCCCTAGGCCCCTCCTGTTATTATGAGGATCTGGGGTGGAAATTGTGAGGGAGATGCTCAGTGTTGGGGGCCGAGTTAGGATAGGGACTCCTCAGCAACCGAGGGTCTCTCTCTTGCTCTCAGTGTCCTTGCTGGGGTGGGTGGTCCAGGGTTTCTTACTCCTTGGAGGCCATGTAGGCGATGAGGTCCACCACCCTGTTGCTGTAGCCGTATTCATTGTCATACCAGGAAATGAGCTTGACAAAGTTGTCATTGAGAGCAATGCCAGCCCCGGGCATCGAAGGAAGAGGAAGTGGAAGAGTGGGAGTTGCTGTTGAAGTCGCAGGAGACAACCTGGTCCTCAGTGTAGACAAGATGCCCTTCAGTGGGCCCTCAGATGCCTGCTTCACCACCTTCTTGATGTCATCATCCTTGGCAGGTTTCTCCAGGTGGCACATCAGATCCACAACGGACACATTGGGGGTAGGAACATGGAAGGCCATGCCAGTGAGCTTTGAAGGCCATGCCAGTGAGCTTCCCGTTCAGTTCTGGGATGACCTTGCCCACAGCCTTGGTAGCATCAGTGGATGCAGGAATGATGTTCTGGGCAGCCTCATGGCCATCATGCCACAGCTTTCCAGAGGGGCTATCCACAGTCTTCTGGGTGGCAGTGATGGCATGGACCATGGTCATGAGCCCTTCCAAGATGCCAAAGTTGTCATGGATGACCTTGGCCAGGGGAGCTAAGCAGTTGGTGGTGCAGGATGCATTGCTGACAATCTTGAGTGAGTTGTCATATTTCTCGTGGTTCACACCCATCACAAACATGGGGGCATCGGCAGAAGGGGCATAGATGATGACCCTTTTGGCTCCACCCTTCAAGTGGGCCCAGGCCTTCTCCATGGTGGTGAAGACACCAGTAGACTCACGACATACTCAGCACCGGCCTCACCCCATTTGATGTTAGCGTGGTCTCGCTCCTGGAAGATGGTGATGGGCTTCCCGTTGATGACAAGTTTCCCATTCTCAGCCTTGACTGTGCCATTGAATTTGCTGTGGGTGGAGTCATACTGGAACATGTAGACCATGTAATTGAGGTCAATTAAGGGGTCATTGATGGCAACAATCTCCATTTTGCCATGTGGAGAGCAGATGGCAGCCCTGGTGACCAGGCACCCAATATGGCCAGATCCATTCACACCGACCTTCACCATTTTGTCTACGGAATGAGGCTGGCACTGCACAAAAAGATGAGGCTGTCTCTGGAACAGGGAGGAGCAGAGAGTCCCATTATTACATCTTTAGGCACATCTGCTATACTGGTCATAGGATACTGCTTTTAACGCTTCCATAGCACATTTCAGTTCCATAGGGGAAAAAGCACATGGCTGAGGTTAGCCCTTTTATAGCACTGCTTGAGACTCTCATAATCATAGAGCCTCCCTTGTCTACCCATACTTAAACAGATAGACTAACTTTTTATCTTTAACTCCTAAATCGGTGTGTTTCTTCTTCCCCCTTTAAAACACTGTCAGGGCCTTTTTACAAAGCTATTTGCTGTGTTCTCAAAACTAGTCACAGTGTCCCTGTCACCAAGCAACAATTTGGCCTTACTCAGATGGTTGGTGACATTTGCTTTGTAGCGATGGCTGTTTGCTTAGCTTTGGGGCTGAATGTTAGTTCTAGGCTCTTTCTGCCCCTTTGATTAGTTTAGCTTTGGTGTTTTAAATTCAAACACGAGAAAAAAAAAAACACCAGGCATCTTCTAAATGAGGGAGAGGGAATTGTTCAGAGGCACACGAGACTCATAGGAGACTGTTTTTAAAGGCCTTTCCCCAAAATTCTCTAGACAATAGAAGATTTCTGAAGTAGATACAGATTCTTAGGTCCTGTCCGTTGGGTAAGGAACTCTAGTGATGTCATTTTAATGAGTTGCCACCCATATGGTAATGGACTTTACAGTGACACAGCTGCCAGAGTCACCCATGTTCCTATAAGTAACCCTTTCCCTATGTTAGTATAGGTGATATGAGCACATTTACTGGTCCACCACGCTGGGCTTGGATGGGATCCTTTCTCCGGTCCATCATCATTGCCTGCTCTGAGAGTGAGGATAGAAATTGATTCCACAGGGAAAGCCATAAAACTCCATGCCTTTTTCAGCTAAACTTGATTTCCTGTTCCTTCTTTTTTTCTTTTTTCTTTTCTTTTTCCTACATACTGGGTTGATTCTGTTCTATAGAAGCCGCTGCTGACAACTTTATTTTCAGAATGGAGTCTTTGGTATTGCTAGCATGCTTTCCCAGAAGGTTGTACGGAGTAAGCCTTTGCATTTTAGCCATTCTCGGGTACTGTCCTTTGTCCAGCAGCTAATGTTCCGGAGCAAAAAAGAAAAGTCCTCCCCTAGCTCAGTGTGGCCTACAAGGCTCTCATGAGTGACTTGCAGCCATTCCCAAGGGATATTTTGGCTTTGGCTAATGGTCCAGCTTAAAAGGGATTTTGTGGGTCCCTCCTCATGTGTTCACTCTCTTTCCTGTGCAATCATGTGGTTGACAGGAGACAGAAGAGACCTGTAGAGCTTGTAGCTGCTGAGAGCTGGGCTGGTTGCTGCCGCCCACTCTTTCTTTTCACTCAAATGTGGTCTTTAATGCATCATTCCAAGTGAAATTGTATTCCTGTTTTTTCTTTTCTTCTGAAATATGATTGTTATTGTTGTTGTTATTGTTATTATTATTATCTGATTCAGGTGCCTGCCTTCCCTAAATCATTACATATCTCATGAAGCTTCCTGAAACCATGCAGAGTGGTTTTGTTTTCCCTCCTAGGACCTCAGATTCTTTTACAAAAATATTTAGTTTTACTTGCATGTATATGTATCTTAGTCTGCATGTATGAATATGCACCACTTATGTCCTGGAGGACAAGAAGGGGAATTTAATACTGAACTGGACATATAGGCATTTGTAAGATGCCACGAGGGTGCCAGGAACTGAACTTGGGTCTTCTGCCAGAGCAACACGTGGTTTAAACTATTGAGATGTCTCTCTAGTCCCGGGACCTCAGCGTTTGAGTCTCGGTTGAATTCTGCCCACGTTCCAGAGACAATTCAGTAGATTTCCCAAGTATACCCTTGGGTGGAAGATCGAAGCAGATTCTGCAGCTTCTATGCCATTCCCAGAGAGAAAGTTGTATGATAGAAGCTATGTCTCAAAGAATTATGTGTATTGATTACCATTCTGAACCAACCAGGCTTGGAAACATCTTTTGAATCTACAACAGTCTTGGAAATCCACTGCATTTATAATTTATGAACGACATTGAGTTCTTTACTATGAGCAGTGCAGAAACTTTAAGCTCATTTCTGTAAATTTGTGTTTTATAACCTACACATAAATAAAATCTTTAAATATACTTCATGTTAAGGTTTTCATACAGACTTATAGATAATATCATTTAAATTATGCTCCTGGCTCTGCCTATAAAAGGGAGAAAAGACTGAGGGAGGCAGTATGATTAAATATAGAGCCAAGGCCCTGACTATCTGACAGACCTGGGATTGAATTTTGGCTCTGTCCTGTCTGTGTGACTTTGAGTAGGTCACTTCATCTCACAGAGTCTGTTTTCTCATGGCGAATGTGAGAGTTTATGACACCGAGGTCTGAAAATGTTTGGACTTAGCAAGAACGGAGACCGGAGAACGATGATTCATGGCCTTAGACATGCTAAATGTTAGACATGGTGGAGCTTTAAAAAAAACAATACCTACAGGGAGTTGAACTAAGAGGACAGCTAGGACAGTCTTTGCTGCAGAGTGAGACCCGGTGTCTAAGAAACAAGACAGGAAGAGAAGGCAAACAAAAGTAAGCCAAGCAACAGTAACAGAACACACCAGCCCAGGTAGCAGACTCAGAGAGTCTTCAACAGCACTTTCGGGGGACAAAATGCACCGGGGCAGCATTTACAAAGCGTCACAGGAGGCGCTGATACATAAGTCGGGCCCTGCGTCTCGAAGCTCTGTCCTTGGCTGTATACACATTGGCTCTGTCATGCCTCTTTCAGGAGTTGCTGCTCTAACATGGTGAGATGTTCCTACTCAATCCCGGTGATACATTGCTAGTTTGTTAGCTAGTAATACAGTTGCTCTATTGTACTGCATGGTAGCTCTTGTGCTAAATGTTTGAAACACACACACACACACACACACACACACACACACACACACACAATCACACTCACTCTCTCACACGCACTCCCAAAATAGAAGCACACTGTTCTACTGCCTGCTCTCTTGTGCTGTTTTGGGAGAGATGTCAGCCAATTCTTAGCATTGTCCTATACAGTGTGCCCTTTATCTTTTGTGAGAATTTACCTTTTAGTTAACTTTTAAAATTTGATTGCAATGGACTCTGATTTGGACTCCTTTGTGCTTATCTGACTTGGGTTGTTTGAACAGCTTGGATCAGTGATAACTTTATCATCCCATGTCGCAAATCTACTCTCTCTCTCTCTCTCTCTCTCTCTCTCTCTCTCTCTCTCTCTCTCTCTCTCTCTCTCTCCCTCTCTCCCTCCCTCTCTCCCTTCCTTTCCCCTCCCTCCCTTCCTCCTTCCTTCCTTTTTGAGCTAGGGAACAATTTTATTGAAGTTTAAAAGAAAAGCCCCAGGGCAAGCAAGCTGTTAAGGCTCATCAGCTGCCTGGAAGAGGGCTTAGAAAAGAGGGGAAAAGCCACGCCCACTGAGCTAAAGGAGATCAGCCACTTGGAGAGCTAGTAGCCATGTGGCAGGAATGGGAGGTTTAGTGAGCCTTAAGGAAAACATGCTATAGATAGCTAGAAAGAAGAACAGGGTAAGTTAGACTTTCATGAGTAATTCTGCAAACTGAGCAGGCTAACAAAGCTGTGTGGCTACTGCTCGGTAAGGACTTGCCCGCCATTATGTTTTAAAAAGTTGTGTGTGTGTGTGTGTGTGTGTGTGTGTGTTTGTCTGTGTCTGTGTGTGTATCTGTGTATATGTGTGTGTGAGTGTGTGTGTGTGTATCTGTGTGTGTGTGTGTATCTCTCTCTCTCTCTGTATCTGTGTGTGTGTGTGTGTGTGTATCTGTGTGTGCGTATCTGTGTGTATGTGTGTATCTGTGTGTGTGTTCTTTCTGGGATCCAAGTGGATGTGTGTTGTGTTGCCTGAGCTTGCCCCCTGGGTCTGATACCTTTCATCTCCAGCTTTTCCAGCCTTGCTTTCTCATCTGTGTTACTGATTTCACGTAAGCCACTAAGCTCATCTGAGGAACTCACTGTTTCGCCTGGGAACTCTCTCAGCTCATGTTCCATTACTCGATCTATGCAGGCTCACTGTGTGCCCTAGACTTCTAGGGCTGCTTCTCTTAAGTACATTAAATTAGGCAGGATCTTAGAGCCCAGCCTAGACATCTGTCTACAGTTAAAGTCAGAGAACAGGGAGACATGTCCCAGGGAGGATATGAAGGGGCCAAAAGAGACCTCACCACTCACCTAACAAATGTCACAGCTTGAGAAACAGAACAACCAGTGTTCATAAAGTACATCACTAAGGACGAGTCAGAAAGGCGGGAGGAAACGGGGACTCCAGAAGTCATTTATTTTAATACTAGAGATTGAACCCACAGTCTTACATATGCTCTACCAGTGAGCTATATCCCAGACCTGAAAAAAATCAAAATCATTATCCTATTAAAACAGAATTTGTATTTCTGACAATATGGTAGCCGTGGTTCTCTGTGAAAGCATATTGTGATGAGATAGCACACTTTAGAGTTACCACTCAGGGTGACAGTTCATCCAGGGATAGTGACTGGCGATTGCAAAACACCCAGAAAGCATGGATCTTGGCATACGGTGTGGGCCGCACAGAATCCAATTTCTTAGAATTACTCTTCTCGTATTCTAGGTCATTTCTTTAAAAAGAGTTTGGTCAAAAATTCAGCAACCAATGGCCACAGAGCAGAAAGCACTTATCGACATATCCTCACTTTCTTCTAGCATTTCAGATAAGCCAGAGCTAATATAAAAGCCTCATAAAATTCTTATCTACCGCTTGATATTCTGCTCATTAAAAAAGCCAGTACCATGCATGGTTAGCTATCCATCAGCAGCAGAATTACTGTACTTGTTAGAGATGAATAAATGAGGTGGCCCTTACTTGCTTATTCTTAGTGAGATAAGGAGGAACACAGCAGTGGGTCGCTTTCATTCCTGCTCAGATTGCCATCGCTCACTGAGTAACTACAGCCCTACATCCTTTAACAACTAGAATAGAGTCTAAGAGGCAATCTCTTGGTACTGCAAACATCACAAAGCACACTTACATAAGAAGAGATTAGACTTGGTACAAGAAAAAAATTACTCAATCTAGAGACTCTGTGCACCCGAGATCCATAAGCAGACTGCTCCCATGTGACAAGGCAGGCTGTCTCACAGTTGACATGTATGAATAGAAGTGAACTCCAAAATGACCATAAAAGTTAGTATAATGAATATCAGTACTGGTAATACAGTCATTTATCATCAGGACCAAGTATCATGTACCATAATAATCACACTGCTATACTTTTACAGGTTCCATAGTATGGTAGCTTTGTCTGTAGTAACATAACCATGAACATGAGTAACTCGTATTCTATAACATTAAAAACACTGTATTTAAAAAGTAAGCTACCAGCCCAGGGTGGTAGTGGTGTATACCTTTAACTGCAGCATTCAGGTGGCAGAAGTAGGCAGATCTCTGAGTTTGAGGTAAGCTTGGTCTACAGAGTAAGTTCCAGGCTACCCAGGGTGACACAGAGAAACCCTATCTCAAAACAACCACAAAAACAAAACGTGTAAGCTCCATTTTCATCTTATGAGACTCTTGCATATTGACTATGACAATGATAATTGGCTCTGATTATGACAATATCCTGATGGATGTGACTGTATTTGACAGTTCTCTAGGTGGCCATCACTGAGTTATAGACAAAAATAAACAAGGTGGAAGTAGAACACTTTTGTCTCTACTATTGGTCTTAAAAGAAAACGAAAAGACTAGAACAAATAGTATAGAATTTTAAAGAGCTTGGTGGATCCCATGTGTACCAATTGGTACCAACAACCACCAAGCAAGGGGGAAGTTTTCCCCACTCCCCACCTCCCTCACTGAAACAAATATAAATATGAAAAAAAAAATTTTTTTTGGGTAATCCGTATTATGAAAAAGTGGCACCTAACTCTAAAGAGCTGACAACTGTGGAAATAAAGCTAACATGGGAAAGAAGGATCAACAGACTCAGTGACGTAAGAAGACAATAACGTATCCTAAGGCAAGAACGTTGGCTCTGAAAAGGAAGTAGAGCCCTGAAACCACTTAAATAATGAGAGGAGGTACGGTTAGTTGTTTTATTGCTGCAACAAATTACCTGACAGAACAACTTAAGGAAGGAAGAGGGAGTGTTTGTTTGTTTGTTTGTTTGTTTACAGTTCTAGGTTAAGCAGTCTGTCTTGGCAGGGAATGGGGTGGCAGTAGGAAGAGGAGGTGGCTGGTCACAGTAAGTCCTTAGTCAGAAAACAGAGATAAATGCTGTGCTGAGCTCTCCTTCTCCGTGTATTCAGTCTGGGACACTAGCTCAGTGAACAGTACTACCCACGTATATGGCAGATCTTCTTACTTCAATTTAATAATCTAAATAAGCCCTCACAACTATACTCAGGGACCTATTTCCACGGGAATCCCCAATCGCATCTAGTTGATAGTCGAGATTGACCCTCACAGAAGATACCCTTTCGGATGTTTGATGTATAAATAGCCAGCGTTGTACATCACGTAAGTACAGTTCAGAATGTCTTCCTTACACTCTCTCTAGCATTCTTGGAGACCTAGTGACTCAGAACACATACCAGCTCCTGCACATCAAACACAGTAAATAAATAAATGATTTTAAATCTCAGGAAAGAGGAACGCTCACCCTTTCCACCTTTGGTGGGCACCTCAATCTCGAAGCAACAAGACATCAGTTGGTATGGGCTTGGATGGGATCCTTTCTCCGGTCCATCATCATTGCCTGCTCTGAGAGTGGAGGATAGAAATTGATTCCACAGGGAAAGCCATAACCCACCCCCCCACACCACCCCCACCGCTGAGCATCTACAACACAAGCTCTACATCTCAGGCTCAGGGAACCCCATGAAAGGTGTTTATGTTTGTCTGTCTGCCCTCAGCCTGGGAAATGTTGGGAGAGTTCCAGGTACCCATACTCCTAATAATTTACTACGCTAAGTTTTAGGCAACCCTAGAAATAAGATCCATATTCTTTCAGTACATGCTGGAGAAATGACAATTGCCACTTCAACTTTCTTGAAAATTTATTCTCCCCTAAACTCTATCATTGTGTCTCAAGAGACACAGCACAATACACATATCATACACAAACTACACAAACACCTATAAATACACATACATACAAACACATACACACATATGTATGCATACATACTCATACACACATACATACATACATATATATATATACACACATATACATACACACACCTATCAACACACATATATACACACATACACATATACACATATGTATCCATATATACTCATACACACATACATACATACACACACATATATATATACACACATATAATCATACAGACACACATATACATACACATACACACCTAAAACACACATCATATACTCACATATATACATATATATACACACACTCAGACACAGACACATAGAGAGAAAGAGAGACAGAGAGAGAGAGAGAGAGACTTATTCCCTATTTCTTCCTTTCTATGGATTGAGACTTAAACTTTTTTATAAGTTCCAAATTTCTTTCTATTTAATAAAAATGTCTTTTAAATTAAGACTATTGAAAACAATCTTATAATAGGATTCATGTCTGATACAATGTGGAAAAGAACTAAGTCTAACCCTTTGAAAAGGAATTAAGAGTAAAATTAATTTAGCAGGATTGACGAGTCTAGCACACGATGCTAGAAATAAGTCTTTGTCTAATGAATAATGCATGATTTCTTCGGCTCAGATTGCTCTCTTCATATTCCTTTATTTTCTCCTGCTGTAAACAGATCTATATCAGTTATCAGAACTGCTCTAGTGAGCATGATGCTCAATAATTGGTTGCAAAGTTTCTCAAAAAGTATAGTAGAAAAAAAAAAAACATGTTGAAGATGCAGTTGCCTTGGAAACCCAAGCATCTGTATGAACTGAAGAGGAGCAGCTTACCTGGGTTTTGCTTCAAGTCCACGACAATTACTGTGCTAGTGCCCGTAGGGACATCTAATTGATGATGCTCCTTGGTATTTGAACTTCAGCTCTGCTCTGAACAGAACAGAACAGAACGAACCGTACTGAATAACAATGAACGCTCCAAACAACAGAGAGAGCTGAACTCCACATTTTATTAGGAATTTTTAAAATTTCAAAATATTAATTCAGATAAAAGATTGTATTCTAGAATGTAGGGGTTTTGTATTTACAACAATGATCACTTTTACAGTTGTGGCTTCATAGGTAAGGGTGGTCCTAAATGAATTCACAAAGGTTTTTTCTTCCTTTTTATGAGCATTTTGAGAATTTTGCACAGTGCACTGTAATCATCTTGATTCACTCCTCTCAGATTCATCCACCATTGCCTGACCACTTAGTGTCCTCTTTTAAAAACAAAAACAAAAAACCAACTATAGTTTATGCTGCTCATATACTTTTTGTTAGCCGTGTGGCCTTCACTGTAGGATAGTCAGTTTATCCACCAGAACCTGTACCTCTACAGATATCTGACTCATTCCCAGCAGCTATCAACTGCCAGCACCTCCTTAACTGGGGATGGGAGGCTATGCCACTTCCATTCTCCATGCTGGAGTGTGTCTGACCTGAGCCTACGTATGTCTTATGCGTGTTGTCTCAACTCCTGTTGCCCTGCTATGTCCAGAAAACACTGATCCCTTGTAGTTATTCTTCACTGACGGTTCTTACAATCTTCTCACTTCCTCTTCTGCCATGCTTCCTGAGCCATGGGTAGAGAGGATGTGATATCTTGTCCCATGTTAGGCTGAGCATTGCATGGTCTTTCATGTTCTGTGCCTTGGTCAATTGTGACTTTCTGTGGGAATCACCATCTTCTGCAGAAGGCTCCGACAAGGGTTGAATGGTGTGCTCATTTATGGGTATGATTATAAGTCATTAGAAGTTGGTTGGAAGGGCCGGGAGTGGTGGTGTGCACCTTTAATCCTAGCTCTCAGAAGGCAGAGAGTGGCAGATCTCTGCAAGTTCAAGGCCAGCCTGGTCTACAAATCAAGTTCAGGACAGGTAGAGTTCTGTCACATGAGACCCTGTCTCAACAAATACAAAACAAAACAATAACAACAACAAAAGAAGCAGAGTAATAGTTGGTTCTTCAGTCAGAAAGTGGTTGGTTGCTCCCATGACATTTGTGCAATTATTGTATCAGTGGGCACATATTCTCAGGCTACGGCTCATAGCATTCAGACTGGGTAAGACTGGTGATTGCTTTGCTCCTCCAGTAGCATACATAGCACCTTCCAGTATTAGGAAAGCTAGCCAGTATGGGTAAAACACTAAGCCGAAAATAACTGGAAAAGAGGGCAGAAGTAGAGACATAATTCCTCCCCATCACCTTTCAGAACAGTTTTATATCCATCATAAGCTTTCTAAGCCTGTGCCCCCCCCCAAAGAAACACAACCTCCTTCATCTCCAGCCATCTGCTCACCCTCTCCCCCACTCTATCAGTGCATTGTAATCTTTTGTTGCATCAGTTCTCAGGTCATCAAAAAAATGTTCATAAAGGATTTTAAAAGATTTCTAAAACAAGGAAGCTTGTTATTCATGGGTCAAGGTTTTTTTTCCCCCCTGAATAAACATAGAAAAAAAATGGAAAAGGTTGACACCCAACAGATTCTCAAAAATCTTATCTGGGCACTGAGGGGGCATCCTCAAGCAGTGTACCTTATCAGTTATTCTCTCTCTCTCTCTCTCTCTCTCTCTCTCTCTCTCTCTCTCTCTCTCTCTCTCTCTCTCTCTCACACACACACACACACACACACACACACATATATATATCCCCAAAAGATGAACCTGAGCTTGGGAGAGCTGCTGAATGAAGGAATGTTACTCCCCACGGTCCAGATATCTATACCCTTTCCAGTGTTTTTTTTTTTATAATAAATACTTGGGTTTCAATATGACTGATTACTTGAAATGTGCTTCATATACACATGCATATATAACAGTATGATTGCCTCATTAATTTAGCATGAAAATATTAAATATATTTCTTTGTTTAGATAATGAATCTTCATATTATTGTTTGTTCAATTGGCAGTTTGGGGTTCTTATTGGGGCTTGGTATTGTACATAACTAAGACTTCGTCTGCATGTGAGGCAAAGATTTTATCATGCTAAAGCCCCATGAATTTGTCAGTCTTTAAAATTAGGCATCTCATCAACTGTTAAAAACAAATTTGACCGTAATTGAGTCACTGTAGCATTTCCAAACCATTTGTAGTTTTTCTAGTTTGGCTGGCTTCGAACTTGTGCTCCTTGGCCCCCCAAATGCTGAGATTACAGGTACGTGTGTACCAGCATACTCAGCTCCACACACTCTTCTCTGATTTTCAGAACTTTTCCCCATCATTAAATCCCTAATTATTAGTATAAATAAATAAATATTATATATACATATATATGCGTGTATTCATACATACATATATATGTAATTCTAAAACAGAAGCTGTTTTTGAGTAAGGTACCCTAAAGTTTAAACTCCTTGTCAGATGGCTTATAATTCACACTAGTATTTTAGGATTAATTTGAGGGTAGTTGTCAATGGGGTGTTTTATGACAGTGTACTGGAACAGTCAGTGACTCTCAAGGCCAGTATAAATTAATAAATACACGTCTGTGCAGATTTAAGGGTTCTGTGAGAAATGTGAAGAGTTTGTTTTCATTTCGTGAAAAGATTTCCTCTGGCAAGACCAAGTTTCTTTAAAGGTCACAGAATGTACTTGGTATAGGAAAAAAGGAATACATTTGAAGCTCATTAGAACTGAGAAATTATGTTCAGCAAAGGAGGCAGATACTATTAAAGAATAAGAGGCACACGGAAGACTGGGGAAAGGGATCGTGACACATTCTGCCACAGGAGTCACATTTAAAGCCAAAACCCCATTGTCTGCTAAAAACCAGACAACTCAGTTTCCATCTTCCAAAGAGGAGGGGCAGGGAGCACAGATTGATAAGCCTTTAAGACGGATCACCGGGTTCAAGCAGTTGCTGCCAACCTGGAGAATCTGAATTTGCTCTCCGAATCCGCATGGTAAAAGGAGAGAACTGATTCCCCCAAGTTGTTCTAGGACCACCACAAGCAAGTCATGGCATGTATGTGTCCGCCTACACACAAATAAATATTATAATTTTTAAGTCAAAAGGGGGACAGATTTAAACATTTCACAAGGAGACATACAAAATGGCCAACAACGCTACGAGATAGCTCACAGCTAACTAGCTACCAAGGAAATGCAAATTATACCCACAAGAGATATTGTACAAGTGTTTAATGCAAGAAAATTCACAGTTCCAAGTCTCTTATACCATGTAGTAAGTTTAAATGGGTTTGACAAGATTTTCAGCTATAATTTACAAAGTGCCTTAAATCCTCTGATTCTATTACCCAGAATTCCTGTTTCTCTAGAGAAATAAGTATCTATGTCAACTAAAGAAATCTTCTGTTCATGTCCCCTGTCTCCAGGTTCCATACCTGAGAGTTCAACCAACTGCATATGGACAATACTAAGAAGGAGATTGCATGTATGTTAAGCATGTATCTACCTTCTCTTCCCAGTTTTCCTAAACAATATGCTAGAACAACTATTTATACAGCATTTGTGTATATGGAGGCCAGAGAACAACCGTGGCACTACTCATGTGTTTTGAATCAGGGTCTCTCATTAACTTGAAAGTCACCAAATTGGCTACACTATATAGCCAGCAAGTCCCAGGGATTCACCCATCACCAACTCCTCATGGCTGAGATTAGAAGCTTGTGCTACTATGCCTAGTTGTTTGTTTGTTTGTTTGTTTGCTGTGTTTTTTTTAATGAGCATCTAAAGGATCAGGCTAAAGTCCTCATGCTTTCAAGGAATACGTTTTACTGACGGAGCTATCAACTCAGCCCAAGAGCCATTCTGCATGGTCTCACACTAGCATCTGTTCATCAGTTAGAATACGTAGCTGGACAAGGTGGTACATGCTTATCATGTCAAAGCTGGAGAAGCTAAGGCAGAGGGATTATGATTTCAAGGCTAGTGTGAACTGCACAAAAACGTTCAAGAGGAGTCTTGGCTACTTAATGATGCAATGCATTGATGCATATTGTACTGTATTGATGATAGTATAATGGTGCAGAATACATCAATAAACAAAGAAGAAGAATCAAGGAGGAAGATTGTTTTGCTTGGTATCTATGGATTTTTATAAAATTCAGTGAAAAGGAAGGCATGGCTGAGAGACACACTATGGATAGAACAGGATGCCCTCAGAGTTCCATTCATTTAAAGTTCAAAACTATTAATAGTTGACAGTGATAGAAACCAGGATGGTGATGTCTTGACAGGGCTGAATATGAACTGGAAGAGCTCATGGAGGAGCCTTCTAACTTATGAAAATGTCTTCTATTTTTACTCATATACCATAAATGTAATGTACACATTAACTGAAGATCCCTGCAGTTGTGAGAAGTACACTTGATGAAAGTGTATTTTTTTAGAGCAAGAATGAAAACAAAACAGAGAAATATCAACCAAGCTTGAATTTACATCCAGAGATGAAAAGCACTGAGGAAAAAGATTATGTCTGAAAAAGGCCTAGAGATGTATATTATACAACGTACATCATCTCAATATAAAGTTAGTTAGCACTGTGGGTACTCACTGTTGGCTAGGTTGTTTGTTTAAATAGCAACACACACACACACACACACACACACACACACACACACACACTAGTTCCCTTGATATTAGAAAAGCAATCCTCTTGATTTGCATAACTTGACTTTGGTAGAGAGCTCAGCTCTACCAAGTCATTCTAAAGTAGGGCTTCATCTCCTTCCAGCATGGTTTTCACTTCATTAATTAACATCTGATTTATAAGCATGTCAGCAGCCGACGCGTCTCAAAATTAGGGCAAACTAAAATAAGTACAAAGTCAAGCATCTCTGCAAAAATGAATAAATGGCCCTCTCCTGTTCTATTTAATACTTGGGGATAAAAAAAGCCTTTCACTGTGAAGACTTCTTGACCTGCTTAGTCACAAATAAGCACTCCATTCTTGTTTCTGTTACATTTTTGTTCTAATCTTTATCCCAGCGCCTGCCTCTTTCTAGATCATACTTGCTAACTGGGGTTCACTGAGGACATAGAACAAGCCTTATTAATCTGCCATACTGTTTGCTCTATACAGTGGGCATTTGGTAAATGTTTGTTGAAAGACTGAATGTACTGATAGAGAATTTCCTTTGAAAACTCTGTCTCAGAGCCTGACATCTGTTTATCTGCCTTGGAAATGAATATAACATTACTTGGTCACTATTCTCCAGACCATATGCTTAATCACATGGTGGCTTCTGCCTAGAATGTCTTTATTCTATGCAGTTCTTCCTTGAATGATTTCCTCTGTTCTTTAGGGTTCAGTGCAGGAGATAAGAGTCCTCTCGGTCGCCATCTTGGTTCCGGGACTCAGCAGAACTTAGGAAATTAGTCTGAACAGGTGAGAGGGTACACCAGAGAACCGGACAGCTTCTGGGACAGGCGGAAGCACAGAGCCGCTGAGGCAGCACCCTTGGCGGGCCGCAGACAGCCGGCCACCGTCCGCAGCAGAGGTCAGGTGTCCGCCTGGCTTGGGAGGCGGCCTCAGCCTCAGGAGCAGCGGTCGCCATCTTGGTTCCGGGACTCCCTGGAACTTAGGAATTTAGTCTGCACAGGTGAGAGTCTGCACCACAGAAGCTGACAGCTTCTGGGAACTGCCAAAGCAACACAGCTTCTGAGAAAGGCCCTGTTTTGGGCCTTCTTCTTCAGCACACCTTCCCTGTAAGAGAGCTTGCCAGCAGAGAGTGCTCTGAGCACTGAAACTCAGAGGAGAGAATCTGTCTCCCAGGTCTGCTGATAGACAGTAACAGAATCACCAGAAGAACAATCTCTAAACAGAGTCAACTATAACTACTAACTCCAGAGATTACCAGATGGCGAAAGGTAAACGTAGGAATCTTACTAACAGGAACCAAGACCACTCACCATCATCAGAACCCAGCACTCCCACTTCGTCCAGTCCAGGACACCCCAACACACCCGAAAACCTAGACCTAGATTTAAAAGCATATCTCATGATGATGGTAGAGGACATCAAGAAGGACTTTAATAAATCACTTAAAGAAATACAGGAGAACACTGCTAAAGAGTTACAACCCTTAAAGAAAAACAGGAAAACACAATCAAACAGGTAGAAGTCCTTACAGAAAAAGAGGAAAAAACATACAAACAGGTGATGGAAATGAACAAAAACATACTAGACCTAAAAAGGGAAGTAGACACAATAAAGAAAACTCAAAGTGAGGCAACACTGGAGATAGAAACCCTAGGAAAGAAATCTGGAACCATAGATTTGAGCATCAGCAACAGAATACAAGAGATGGAAGAGAGAATCTCAGGTGCAGAAGATTCCATAGAGAACATCGGCACAACAATCAAAGAAAATGGAAAATGCAAAAAGATCCTAACTCAAAATATCCAGGAAATCCAGGACACAATGAGAAGACCAAACCTACGGATAATAGGAGTGGATGAGAATGAAGATTTTCAACTCAAAGGACCAGCAAACATCTTCAACAAAATTATTGAAGAAAACTTCCCAAATCTAAAGAAAGAGATGCCTATGAACATACAAGAAGCCTACAGAACTCCAAATAGACTGGACCAGAAAAGAAATTCCTCCCGACACATAATAATCAGAACAACAAATGCACTAAATAAAGATAGAATACTAAAAGCAGTAAGGGAAAAAGGTCAAGTAACATATAAAGGCAAGCCTATCAGAATTACACCAGATTTTTCACCAGAGACTATGAAAACCAGAAGAGCCTGGACAGATGTTATACAGACACTAAGAGAACACAAATTCCAGCCCAGGCTACTATACCCAGCCAAACTCTCAATTACCATAGATGGAGAAACCAAAGTATTCCACGACAAAACCAAATTCACACATTATCTCTCCACGAATCCAGCCATTCAAAGGATAATAACAGAAAAAAAACAATACAAGAACGGGAACAACGCCCTAGAAAAAACAGGAAGGTAATCCCTCAACAAACCTAAAAGAAGACAGCCACAAGAACAGAATGCCAACTTTAACAACAAAAATAACAGGAAGCAACAATTACTTTTCCTTAATATCTCTTAACATCAATGGTCTCAACTCCCCAATAAAAAGACATAGACTAACAAACTGGCTACACAAACAAGACCCAACATTTTGCTGCTTACAGGAAACACATCTCAGAGAAAAAGATAGACACTACCTCAGAATGAAAGGCTGGAAAACAATTTTCCAAGCAAATGGTATGAAGAAGCAAGCTGGAGTAGCCATCCTAATATCTGATAAGATTGACTTCCAACCCAAAGTCATCAAAAAAGACAAGGAGGGGCACTTCGTTCTCATCAAAGGTAAAATCCTCCAAGAGGAACTCTCAATTCTGAATATCTATGCTCCAAATACAAGGGCAGCCACATTCATTAAAGAAACTTTAGTAAAGCTCAAAGCACACATTGCACCTCACACAATAATAGTGGGAGACTTCAACACACCACTTTCACCAATGGACAGATCATGGAAACAGAAACTAAACAGGGACACACTGAAACTAACAGAAGTGATGAAACAAATGGATCTGACAGATATCTACAGAACATTTTATCCTAAAACAAAAGGATATACCTTCTTCTCAGCACCTCATGGTACCTTCTCCAAAATTGACCACATAATAGGTCACAAAACAGGCCTCAACAGATTCAAAAATATTGAAATTGTCCCATGTATCCTATCAGATCACCATGCACTAAGGCTGATCTTCAATAACAAAAAAAATAATAGAAAGCCAACACTCACGTGGAAACTGAACAACACTCTTCTCAATGATACCTTGGTCAAGGAAGGAATAAAGAAAGAAATTAAAGACTTTTTAGAGTTTAATGAAAATGAAGCCACAACGTACCCAAACCTTTGGGACACAATGAAAGCATTTCTAAGAGGGAAACTCATAGCTCTGAGTGCCTCCAAGAAGAAACGGGAGAGAGCACATACTAGCAGCTTGACAACACATCTAAAAGCTCTAGAAAAAAAGGAAGCAAATTCACCCAAGAGGAGTAGATGGCAGGAAATAATCAAACTCAGGGGTGAAATCAACCAAGTGGAAACAAGAAGAACTATTCAAAGAATTAACCAAACGAGGAGTTGGTTCTTTGAGAAAATCAACAAGATAGATAAACCCTTAGCTAGACTCACTAGAGGGCACAGGGACAAAATCCTAATTAACAAAATCAGAAATGAAAAGGGAGACATAACAACAGATCCTGAAGAAATCCAAAACACCATCAGATCCTTCTACAAAAGGCTATACTCAACAAAACTGGAAAACCTGGACGAAATGAACAAATTTCTGGACAGATACCAGGTACCAAAGTTGAATCAGGATCAAGTTGACCTTCTAAACAGTCCCATATCCCCTAAAGAAATAGAAGCAGTTATAAATAGTCTCCCAGCCAAAAAAAGCCCAGGACCAGACGGGTTTAGTGCAGAGTTCTATCAGACCTTCAAAGAAGATCTAATTCCAGTTCTGCACAAACTTTTTCACAAGATAGAAGTAGAAGGTACTCTACCCAACTCATTTTATGAAGCCACTATTACTCTGATACCTAAACCACAGAAAGATCCAACAAAGATAGAGAACTTCAGACCAATTTCTCTTATGAATATCGATGCAAAAATCCTCAATAAAATTCTCGCTAACCGAATCCAAGAACACATTAAAGCAATCATCCATCCTGACCAAGTAGGTTTTATTCCAGGGATGCAGGGATGGTTTAATATACGAAAATCCATCAATGTAATCCATTATATAAACAAACTCAAAGACAAAAACCACATGATCATCTCGTTAGATGCAGAAAAAGCCTTTGACAAGATCCAACACCCATTCATGATAAAAGTTCTGGAAAGATCAGGAATTCAAGGCCCATACCTAAACATGATAAAAGCAATCTACAGCAAACCAGTAGCCAACATCAAAGTAAATGGAGAGAAGCTGGAAGCAATCCCACTAAAATCAGGGACTAGACAAGGCTGCCCTCTTTCTCCCTACCTTTTCAACATAGTACTTGAAGTATTAGCCAGAGCAATTCGACAACAAAAGGAGATCAAGGGGATACAAATTGGAAAAGAGGAAGTCAAAATATCACTTTTTGCAGATGATATGATAGTATATATAAGTGACCCCAAAAATTCCACCAGAGAACTCCTAAACCTGATAAACAGCTTCGGTGAAGTAGCTGGATATAAAATAAACTCAAACAAGTCAATGGCCTTTCTCTATACAAAGAATAAACAGGCTGAGAAAGAAATTAGGGAAACAACACCCTTCTCAATAGTCACAAATAATACAAAATATCTCGGCGTGACTCTAACTAAGGAAGTGAAAGATCTGTATGATAAAAACTTCAAGTCTCTGAAGAAAGAAATTAAAGAAGATCTCAGAAGATGGAAAGATCTCCCATGCTCATGGATTGGCAGGATCAACATTGTAAAAATGGCTATCTTGCCAAAAGCAATCTACAGATTCAATGCAATCCCCATCAAAATTCCAACTCAATTCTTCAATGAATTAGAAGAAGCAATTTGCAAATTCATCTGGAATAACAAAAAACCTAGGATAGCAAAAACTCTTCTCAAGGATAAAATAACCTCTGGTGGAATCACCATGCCTGACCTAAAGCTTTACTACAGAGCAATTGTGATAAAAACTTCATGGTACTGGTATAGAGACAGACAAGTAGACCAATGGAATAGAATTGAAGACCCAGAAATGAACCCACACACCTATGGTCACTTGATCTTCGACAAGGGAGCTAAAACCATCCAGTGGAAGAAAGACAGCATTTTCAACAATTGGTGCTGGCACAACTGGTTGTTATCATGTAGAAGAATGCGAATCGATCCATACTTATCTCCTTGTACTAAGGTCAAATCTAAGTGGATCAAGGAACTTCACTTAAAACCAGAGACACTGAAACTTATAGAGGAGAAAGTGGGGAAAAGCCTTGAAGATATGGGCACAGGGGAAAAATTCCTGAATAGAACAGCAATGGCTTGTGCTGTAAGATCGAGAATTGACAAATGGGACCTAATGAAACTCCAAAGTTTCTGCAAGGCAAAAGACACCGTCAATAAGACAAAAAGACCACCAACAGATTGGGAAAGGATCTTTACCTATCCTAAATCAGATAGGGGACTAATATCCAACAAATATAAAGAACTCAAGAAGGTGGACTTCAGAAAATCAAATAACCCCATTAAAAAATGGGGCTCAGAACTGAACAAAGAATTCTCACCTGAGGAATACCGAATGGCAGAGAAGCACCTGAAAAAATGCTCAACATCCTTAATCATCAGGGAAATGCAAATCAAAACAACCCTGAGATTCCACCTCACACCAGTCAGAATGGCTAAGATCAAAAATTCAGGTGACAGCAGATACTGGCGTGGATGTGGAGAAAGAGGAACACTCCTCCATTGTTGGTGGGATTGCAGGCTCGTACAACCACTCTGGAAATCAGTCTGGCGGTTCCTCAGAAAATTGGACATAGTACTACCGGAGGATCCAGCAATACCTCTCCTGGGCATATATCCAGAAGATGCCCCAACTGGTAAGAAGGACACATGCTCCACTATGTTCATAGCAGCCTTATTTATAATAGCCAGAAGCTGGAAAGAACCCAGATGCCCCTCAACAGAGGAATGGATACAGAAAATGTGGTACATCTACACAATGGAGTACTACTCAGCTATTAAAAAGAATGAATTTATGAAATTCCTAGGCAAATGGATGGACCTGGAGGGCATCATCCTGAGTGAGGTAACACATTCACAAAGGAACTCACACAATATGTACTCACTGATAAGTGGATATTAGCCCAAAACCTAGGATACCCAAGATATAAGATACAATTTCCTAAACACATGAAACTCAAGAAAAATGAAGACTGAAGTGTGGACACTATGCCCTTCCTTAGAAGTGGGAACAAAACACCCTTGGAAGGAGTTACAGAGACAAAGTTTGGAGCTGAGATGAAAGGATGGTCCATGTAGAGACTTCCATATCCAGGGATCCACCCCATAATCAGCATCCAAACGCTGACACCATTGCATACACTAGCAAGATTTTATCGAAAGGACCCAGATGTAGCTGTCTCTTGTGAGACTATGCCGGGGCCTAGCAAACACAGAAGTGGATGCTCACAGTCAGCTAATGGATGGATCACAGGGCTCCCAATGGAGGAGCTAGAGAAAGTACCCAAGGAGCTAAAGGGATCTGCAACCCTATAGGTGGAACAACATTATGAACCAGTACCCCAGAGCTCTTGACTCTAGCTGCATATGTATCAAAAGATGGCCTAGTCGGCCATCACTGGAAAGAGAGGCCCATTGGACATGCAAACTTTATATGCCCCAGTACAGGGGAACGCCAGGGCCAAAAAGGGGGAGTGGGTGGGTAGGGGAGTGGGGGTGGGTGGGTATGGGGGACTTTTGGTATAGCATTGGAAATGTAAATGAGCTAAATACCTAATTAAAGAAAAAAAAAAAAAAGAGTCCTCTCTGCCTTTTCTGGCTTGGTTGTGTGTCATTGGCATGTGCTTCCATAGAAAGGCATGCATAGATCTCTAACTGCTGTCAGAAGAGGGTTTTTTGTTTTGTTTTTGGTTTGGTTTGGTTTGGTTGCCCTAAGTCTCTAATGTCTCCACATACTTAGCCAGTCCTTAAACTGCAATTAATCTTTCAGGCCCAGGAAAATATCAAGGATATTCAGAATAGGCACTCAGTGAGTGAGTGGAGGCTCTTCCCCCATTGCTTCATCCCTCTGCAGGGAACTAGAATAATATAGGCACTGCATGATGCTATGAGAAACTCTGCAAGTCCTGAGCTCAGGGTTGCAGGTTCAGGCCCGCCTCCTGTTCTCACGGGAGAGGAGCCAGTCAGCACACACTTTGTGCCTGATGAGGCAGACTCACTACCAATCACCTGCTCAGTCCTTGGTTTTGTGAACTGGAAACACTCAGCCTGTGATGTATAAGAATGTGTGTCTGTGTGTGTGTGTGTCCATGCATGTAGAGGTCATAAGGTAACCTTAGACATGATTCCTCCAATACTATCCATGGTTTTTATGAGACAGGGTCTCTCATATGCCAACTTGTTGAACAGAGTAGGCCCCAAGGATCGGCCTAGCTCTACCTCCCCAACGTTTAGATCACAAGAGTGAACGAACCTCCATGTTCGACTAATTTTGGGGGGGGGGGGTCTGGTTATGGGATTGAACGTAAGTCTTGTTTGCAAGGATGGGCCCTAGTTGGAGGAAGTCAGCAGGTGAGGGTGTAGTCTTAAGGTTGTCACTTGGTTTGGCTCTCTGCTACTCTGTTTTACTTCGTGACTGCCATGCGGTAAGCACCTCCCCTCCTTCATCCCTTTACCCCTTGTTTTTGGTCTGCCAGATGTGAAAGAGATGGAGTCAACTGACCAGAACAACGTGAGCCATAACCCTTGTTCCTTTCAGTTTTTGTCAGGCATGTTACCACTTGTAACAAGAACTTTACTAACACAGCCAGCCACAGTGGCAATTATGGGGACAACCTACCCCAGCACAGGGTTATTTTGCAGGGTAATTTCCCACCTATGTCCCCAAGGGGGAAAAAGGCACCAATTTAGATCTCTTCACATTCCTTGTTCAAATGCATTATACGTTATATCACGATGCCCGGCCCATGCCGGTTGTATTAGCACAACATGATCCTGGAGAATGCTCCCTACAGCCAGGGCTCTGTTCCTGACTAGCAGCCTCGTGACTGTGTGGGCGGGCACCTCTGCTGTTATCGAGGGCTTCTCCGGAGCCTGCACTTGGCACTTTCCTGGGATGAAGAGAGATAAGGGTCCTCTCTGGTTCTTCATTAGCTGCCAAGTGCCAGTTGGAATGTGGAGCTGGTCCTCAAGAGAGAAGGCTCAGCAATGCGGTGAGCCTCCTTCCTGGGAGAGCTATCTCAAGAGATGAGGCAGGAAGTGAGTCTGGGAAGAGGAAGGCAGTGTTTTCAAGGTTAGTGCAAATGGAAGAAGGGACGAGGTCACACTCAAATGCCGTAAAGCTTATTTTTATTTTTTAAAAGTTATTTTATTTTATGTCTACATGTGTCTTGTCTGCATGCCCGTCTGGGTTGCCACATGTGTACCCGGTGCCTTCAGAGGGACAGAACTAGGTGCTCCGTCTTCTGTCACTGGGCTTACAGGGTATTGTGAGCCACCATGTGGGTAATGGGAACTGGACCCTGGTCCTTTGGAAGGGCAGCCAGTGCTCACTAGCTGCCAAGCTTGTTTTAAATAAGGTGAAGACATTGCTTTAAAAGCCACCTGCAGTGTTACAAATCTTTGAACAATTTCCAAAGCATAAAAAAAAAATTCACTTTTGAAGTTGCCTAGTTCTTCTCTAAAGAGGAAAAGTTTGCAGGTCCTTACTCTGTCTTTTTCATAATGTTACCCACGAGTTCTTTTTAGTATAGAAGAACGGGGGAGGATAAAATATCAATAGGGATGTCTAAAAACATTGCCTCATGGAATCAAACATAGTATTAACCATTTGCCAAAAAGCGGTGATACAGAATGTAATGCTACAGCCGCTGAGGTGGAGGAACCAGCATTCCTGTCTTCAAGACCTCAAGGCCAGCTCTCTCACCTGCCAATAGGTGGTGAGGTGCAGGGATGAAGCAGTGGGGGGCATCTCTGTCTTGCCCAGGACACCGTACAGTAGACAAATGCCAACGCCAGCTCTCGTATGTTCATGCCTTTGGGTCCAGTTCTCTCCTGCTCCCACTATCAGTACTGGCTCTACTGTGTTGCCCACTACAGTAGCGCACAAGTAGCAAAGGGCTAGGTCATAAGTCACCCATCTGATATCCTACAGAGTCCATGTGGTGACTTATATCATCTATCTAAGAAATCCCCAATACTTATGGCTCCCAGAACTGTGTGGTTCTGGCTCCTCTTCCTCTCCTATAGGCTCCATCTTATCTCTTCTTCTCCTTCCCTTCTTCTCTGTCTCTCTGTCTCTCTGTACTTGTCTCTAATATTCTCAGCCCACCTTCCTTTTCCATTGCCCAATCACAGGCTATCAATTTATCTTGTGCCTGCCCTCATCTGAACATAGACAACAATACACCTTCCAGAGACATACAGATCAGATGTGACAGAGGAAGACCACCTGAAAATAGATTCAGATGAATCAAAAAAAAAATTCTTTGTGCCATCTTTCACATGGCATGAATGAAGACTTATGATCGGAGCTAAATTTCATCCTAACTAACTTCCTATTCCTCCCAGGTCCACCCACTTACCCTTGCACTCTCCCTACAGAAAAAGAAAAACATATGTCAAGTCCAATTTGTGTTGCCTGTATATCCATTAGCACATGGACAAATTCCCATTGGCCTGCCCCTTGAAGACAACTGAGTTCATCATCTCTCCCTTACCAATAGCTGTGAAGAGCTATACTTTTGCATCTTTGTCACAATGTTTAAGGACTCTCTTCAGTACCTACCTGTCTGGGGAATGTCTACCTTCTTTGGGAGACATGTCACAGAAGCCTGCAATGCCTCTCATTCTCAATTGTGAGTCTTCAGTCATTGCTACCACTACAAACAAGCCCCCTGGTGCATAAAAGCCAGGGGCAGCAGTGACCACAGACATCCACATGACCTCTGGTAGCAGCATGGAACACAAACCTCATCATGGCCTCTGGCGTCAGCTGGCAACACAGACATCCACATTGTCTCTGGTGACAGTATTGTCTGTTAGCTCCAAAAGAAACCTGGGACAAATGGCCATCTGTGCTGCTGAATAGCTTACCAATGTGCATGCTAGCCTCCAGGCTCCTCAGTAGCACAAATAGCTATTACAGAGTCCATGCTGGCATCCTCCAGGGTCCATGCTAGCATCCTACAGAATCCATGTTGTTGGCATTCTCCAGGGTCCATGCTGGCATTCTATAGAGTCTATGTTGGCATCCTACAGAGTCCATGTTGGCATCCAAGAGAGTACATGTTGACATCCTACAGAGTCCATGATGGCATCCTATAGAGTCCATGTTTTTGACATCCTCCAGGGTCCATCTTGGCATCCTCATGCGTCTCTGCTCTTCTCTCCCTGTTCCTACCCTAAAGTTCTTCAGTTTATTGGCGTCCCTCTCCCCAGATTCTCATTCCTTCAGAACACTGCTATTTTGGCTACATGCTCTCTTGGCCCGGCTCCCTTGGTCTCCCCCACCCCATCTCTTGCCTGCACACTCTCTGTCTTTCTCTCTCCCTCTCTGATACTCCTCCCCCTCTCTCCTGGCCCTATCAAATCTGCCAGCCCTGCTCAGTCTACTACTTTCTCTCTCTTCTCTGGATTCCTCTAGATGCCTCTGGATGTACTCTCCTTCATGTCTACAATAAAAACCTTCTTCTCAGTAATGCCTTCTCCTCAGTAACACCTTGGAGTAGTTCTATCCTCAGTTTATACATAGTTAATGAGCATTTGCTGTACAGAGCGATCAGCCTCACGAAACATTTTTGTTCAAACACATCATGGGTGGGTCAGGGACTGAACTCAGGTCATCAGGTCTGTGCCTTTACATGCTGGGCATATACATGAATTCTAACGGGATTCTCTATTCATTCGACTCTGCCAGTCATCATAGCTGACCTAGTCACTTGGGAGCACTTAAGGCACACGGATTTCTGCTTGTCAGTTATTTGCAGAGGGCTTGTGCATAGAAAGCAATGGAATACTCTGAACCATTGTATGGTTATTTCCTAGAAGCTAGAAATATTTTAATTGCAAACTTCAAAGACTATTTGTTTCCTGGAAAAGAACAGAACATTGTGCTTCTAAATTTAGATAGGTTTCTTTCAGTAGATGTATGGCCTGTTTTTTATCTGGCTAAAGTATGGGTAGGCAGAGGTACATTAGCAATTTAATCAAAAAATACTGTTGAGCTTGGGGCTGCAGAGATGGTTCAGTGGTTAAGAGCATACAGTTCTCTTACAGAGGATCGAGATTTGGTTCCTAGCTATAGGGGTATAGGTTGTGTTCCTATCAGTTGAGTTGGCAGTTCATTGTGTGGGAGATTTATGGGTTGAGCATTTACTAATATATAAGTCTGACTGATAAATCACAAGCCTCTAAAGTTTTGATTTTACTGGGTTACAATCCACAGCAAGAGAACTGTGAGATGGGCGGTTGCTGCATGGGGTTAGCCATGGAGGTGGCGAGACCACCGGGACCAGAGTAGCCAGCGCTAGCGTGAGATGGTGCCTTTTAAAATATTTTTCTGCTACAAGTTTGACCGTGCTCCAACGGCTATATGAGCAACACAAATTGGACTTGACATATTGTTTTCTTTTTTTGTAGGGGAAGTGCAAGGGTAGGAGGGTAGACCTGAGAGGAATGTGAAATGAATGTGATCAGAGTACATTGTATGGAACTCCAAAGCAATCAATAGAGATATTACATTGGGAAAGATCAAGAGATAATTTTCAAAAGGTAAGAGTTTATTGGGTAGCTAATGAGTAGTGACTAAATGCAGATCTTGCTGCTGTCTCGTTATGGATGGTCCTAGAATGTTTTATTTTAGTGTGATGAATAGCATCACCCAAAACAGGAAAGATTTTTTATTTTTGTTTTGTTTTGTTTTATTTGGCTTACAGGTTATGGTTTGTTATTGAGAGAAACCACAGTTTGAGCTCAAGGCAGAAGCCTGGAGGCAGGAGCTGAAGCAGATATCTGGACTCTTAGCCCAGTTTCCTCTACCTCCCAGGACCATCTGTCTTGGGAGGGTATCACTCCTAGTGGACTGGGCCCTCCTATATCAGACAGCATTGAAGGAAATGCACCCAGACATGCCTACATGTACCTAGACATGACTACATGACTACATGCCTACATGTACCTAGACATGACTACATGACTACATGCCTACATGTACCTAGACATGACTACATGACTACATGCCTACATGTACCTAGACATGACTACATGACTACATGCCTACATGTACCTAGACATGACTACATGCCTACATGCCTACATGTACCTAGACATGACTACATGACTACATGCCTACATGTACCTAGACATGACTACATGACTACATGCCTACATGTACCTAGACATGACTACATGACTACATGCCTACATGTACCTAGACATGACTACATGACTACATGCCTACATGTACCTAGACATGACTACATGACTACATGCCTACATGTACCTAGACATGACTACATGACTACATGCCTACATGTACCTAGACATGACTACATGACTACATGCCTACATGTACCTAGACATGACTACATGCCTACATGCCTACATGTACCTAGACATGACTACATGACTACATGCCTACATGTACCTAGACATGACTACATGCCTACATGCCTACATGTACCTAGACATGACTACATGACTACATGCCTACATGTACCTAGACATGACTACATGACTACATGCCTACATGTACCTAGACATGACTACATGACTACATGCCTACAGGCCACCCTAATGGAGGCATTATCTCTATTGAGAGTCCCTTCTCCCAGGTGACTCTCGTGTGTATCAAGTTGACAAAATAAGCAGCTCATGGAACATGGCAAAGGGTGGACTGGGTTTTGGTCCTTGGCCTCCATGAAGTCACCATATTTTATTGAAAAACACAGTCCTAACAATGATAATTATATAAGATGATGACTCTCCCTGCTCCTGGGATCATCAGTCTATGTTACTCTGACAGGGCAAAGGGAGCAGAGATGACAGATGGAGCGTCAGAAGCACTGTGAGTACATATAGTGAGTGACCACACCGGAAACAGCTGCGGGGAGGCACATCAACTTTACTTGGGATGATTCAAAGTTTATTTAATTTGGGGGACAGGGATAGGAACATCCAGGATAGGCAGAGGTCATTGGCTGAAGGGCTAGAGTAACAAAATATCTCATTGGCATTGGGAAGCACTCCAGGAATCTCAGGTACTAGCTGAATGGGTTCTTATCAGAAGAAAGGAAGTTGAACCTGTTATCTAAGTCTATGTGACATTCTGCAGGTAGAGATGTGTGTGTGTGTGTGTGTGTGTGTGTGTGTGTCTGTGTGTGTGTATGTGTGTGTGTGGTGGTGGTGATGGTGTTGAACTCCCAGACAAGATCAGATAAGTGGAAGCCCTGTCATTGAAGGGACTCTTTATTATATGCTGAGCTCAGAAGGTTATCCAGACAACGGTAGACTTTGACCTTAATTAGCATAGTTTTCCCACAGGAGATGATGTCCTAAATTCCAGTAGTGAATGGTGGTGGGGCAGTGGTATGACACAGGAGGAGTTAAAGGAGGGAGAAGAAAGAGTAGAAAGGATGTAAATACTTGTGTAAAATTCTTAAAACATTTGGATGTTTAAAAAGTGAAGGGGATGAGGGGGTGATGGAATTGTGGAAGCCTGCATCTGGGGGTCAGCTGCTAGAACATCAAAGAGAATAAATGCCTCTGTGTCTAAAACTACAAAAAATAAAATAAAATTAAAATGAGAGCCTTGCCCTAAATAGGATTAACAGTAATTGGCAGCAGAAAAGAAGAAAGTTTGTTTGCTCACTGGGCTGAGATAATCCTCACAGAGACTTCTCATTTCACTGGGTTCAGAGGAGCCTCCTGTGTACAGAAGAAAGGAGGAGGAGGAGGAAGAGGAGGAGGAGGAGGAGGAGGAGGAGGAGGAGGAGGAGGAGGAGGGAGGAGGTGAAGGAGGAGGAGGAAGAGGAAGAAAAGGAAGAAGAGGAAGAAGAGGAAGGAGAGGAGGAGGAGGAAGAGGAGGAAGGGGAAAAGGAAAGGGAAGGGGAAGAAGAAGGAGGAGGAGGAAGGAAGAAGAGGAGGAGGAGAAGGAAGAAGCAGAAGAAGCAGAAGAGGAGGAGAGGAAGAGGAGGAGGAGGAGGAGGAGTGGAGTGAGAGAGGGAGAAGCAGTATGGCTTGGCCTGGTATCTGTCCTGGGGCACAGAGTCTTGGGTGCTTCGCAGCTCTTCTCCCTGCATCTTCTCTGATTAGTGGATGCTCTGGGGATTGAGAACAAAGGCTTGGGGCAACCCCTGCTACCAGGTATAAAGGGTGGCCTGGAAATGTAAGGAGCACGGTGGCCCTTGTCCCAACTGCTGCACAATAGAGACTTGTCTGTTTTTCTCCCTCACTCATTGGTGTTATGGGAGGATTCAACTACAGGACCTGATGTCAGAGAATCGAAATGATTTCTGCTCCATAAAAGCCCATCTTGCATCCTGATTATTTTTAGCTTGCGTTTGTACAATTGAACATAAAATGTCTAAAGAGGGCTAAACACACAGTGATTCTAAACGCTAAAGCAATGTCCTTGATGTAGAAAAAGGCTCATATCTCTGGCTTCCCCATTATACACGAGCAGTTTAACAATGAGGTGAAGGACTACTGATTTGTAAAATCAAACAAAACCAAACAAAACTCAAGTGTAAATTTAATTAGCTTCATCAACAAACACTCTATACCCTAGGCAACACAAACAAACAAACAAACAAACAAACAAACGGAACATAACAACAAGCCAGCCAGACAACAAGCCAAACAAAAACACAAGCAAGGACCACAACAGAATTTAATAGATGATTCTAGAGACTGTGACCCTTAATACACATTTGAAAAACAGAGTTCTCACCCCGGAATGCATTTCTAACACCCTAGCAAGGCTGCAGGGACTACAAATTTAGGTAGTCTTGCTTAAAGAGGAAGCATGGTTGCCAAATGCAAAGTGGTGAGCTTTCTTTCTTTGTGGTTGTTGTTGTTCTTAGATTACTTTTTAAATTTGCCCCACATTATTTTTTTATTTTTAATTTTGCATATAAGTATTAGGGATCATTATGGAGTTTTCTAACACTTTGTGTTTTAGAAGATTCTACTACTCTTGAAGTTGGTATATGAAGCCTCTTGGTGTTGCTGGTGCCCTGTTTAATTTTGTCTAGGGCAGCCCTCACTGGGTCCTAGTAGATAAATCCATTTCTGAGAGATTTGTTGCTTACACCTTAAGTAGTGCTTGCTGTACCGGAAGCACAG
This sequence comes from Mus musculus, assembly GCF_000001635.26. NCBI lineage: Eukaryota > Metazoa > Chordata > Mammalia > Rodentia > Muridae > Mus > Mus musculus. Next base: position 36,401,935 of record NC_000074.6, read on the forward strand.
GGAGCCAGACTCCTGTGTCTGAACTGGATCAAGCTTTTCCATCAACTGTGATGTTAAACTGTTTACTCTGCATCCTTAAGCCGGGATCTCTACATTGGTAAAATTGTAGGATGACATTCGAGTAGCTTAGGTGACTTAAAATCTCTAAATTTACCTAATTACCTGTCATACAGAGGAGTTCCACAACACTAGTGTAATAAGTTACACAATACCAATGCCCCATGAGTACATTCCAGCCGTAACAGAACCTTTTAGTCAGCTACAGTGACCGAATAAGCTAATCATGTATATATATATATATATATATATATATATATATATATATATATGAGATTCTAATATGCACAGTCAGTGATCAATTAATTTTGCCAAAATTCAGAAAGGTAATTTAATTTTTTTTGAAAAAGTGACTATAACCTTGGGTATAAATCTTGTGGTAAGTTACATCCACATTTAAAATAGGATATGGTTAAATTATTTAAATAACAGTAAATTTAGTCTCTTAAAAAACAATATGCTGTGTGTTAGCCATCTAGGTAGTGCAGATTAGTTTTAGGACCTCTGGGGTAATGATTAATTTTCTTGCTCTTTATATACCTGGTATATTCTCATTGTAAAATATAAATCTATCAAACTGATATGCGGGTAAGGCATAAAAAATAGATGAGTAACTGTGAGTTAGCCAGGTCTTAGGTGCATTAATAATGTGAGTTTGAGAAATTACTCTGACAGCCTAAAAATAATCCTTTACTTATTGCCATAATAAATATAACTTTAATAAATAATATGTTAAATTATTTGGGTGTGGGTGCTTAGTGTCATAAGAAAACCTGCTTAGCCAGTATAAGGACCTGAGCTTGTATCCCTAGTAACTAAGTAAAACCAAGATAAATACCTGTACTCTCAGTGCTGTGGGAGGAGGATGGAGGATTGTTGAGGTTTGGTCTGGGATTATAATGCTAAATTCTGTAAGCAAAGAGCTAGGCCTAGAAGCCTTCCAGCTTTTGTTGTGTAAACTTTGTTCTTTATTTTAAAAGTATTGTGTCTTAGTTAGGGTTTTACTGCTGTGAACAGACACCATGACCAAGGCAAGTCTTATTAAAAAAACAATATTTCATTGGGGCTGGCTTACAGGTTCAGAGGTTCAGTCCATTATCATCAAGGTGGGAGCATGGCAGTATCCAGACAGGCATGGCACAGGAGGAGCTGAGAGTTCTATGTCTTCATCCAAAGACTGCTAGTGGAAGACAAACTTCCAGGCAACTAGGGTGAGGATCTTATACCCACACCCATAGTGACACACCCATTCCAACCAGGTCACACCTATTCCAACCAGGCCACACCTTCAGATGGTGCCTCTCTCTGGTCCAAGGATATACAAACCATCACATTCCACTCCCTGGTCCCCATAGACTTGTTCAAAAACATAAGTCTATGGGGGCCATACTTAAACATAGCATAATGCAAAATGCATTTAGTCCAACTTTCAAAGTCCTCATAGTCTATAGCAGTCGCAACAATGTTAAAAGTCCAAAGTTCAAGGTCTCTTCTGAGATTCATTCAACTTAATTAACTGTAATCCCCGAAGCAAGGCAGGAAACCAGCTGGGCAAACTCCAAACTGCATCTCCATGGCTGATGTCAAAGCGGTCTTCAGATCTCCATTCGTTTTTCATCTTTGTTGACTGCAACAAACTGCTTTCTCCTGGGCTGGTTCCACTCCCTGTTAGCAGCATTCCTCAGCATGTATCCCATGGCTCTGGCATCTTTAACATCTTTGAGTCTCCAAGGCAATTTCAATGTTACAGCTTCTTGCTTCAGTGTCTAGGATTCCACTCCAACTAGGCTTCACTAATAGCCTCTCATAGGCTTTCTTCATGGTGCCAAGCCTCAAATCCTTTGCATGACTGCTTCAGTCCTGGGCCATCAACCACAGCTGAGGCTACACCTTCTCCAATTGCCTTCCATTGGAAGAAGTGCCAAGCCTCAGCTGTTCTTCATGACACCTTCATGCCTTCAAAACCAGTATCACCTGGGAAACTCTTACACATCACCAAGTCCAGCTGCAACACAAGGTACAACCTTGGCTTATCGCTGGAACACAGCTTCTTTGTGCTCCCAGAAAACAACTCCCAGATTTCAACTCAGTGATACTGGTCTCTTCTTAATCATTGCTAATGTTTTAGCTCCAGCTAACCAGCATCAATTGTCCCAGTAGTGCCTTCCATTCTTAACTCTAGAGCCAGAGCCACATGGCTGAAGCTACGGAGTTCTGCTGCTCACAGGAACTAGAACATGATCCCCTTGCACTATTACATTATCACTGGCTTTATGTTTTCTAAATCCTTCACTGCCTAAACTTGGCTATCCTGGTTCTTGCTCTGTAGATTGGCCTTGAATGCAGAGATCAGCATGCCAGTCTACTGGGATTAAAGGTGTGTACCACAATGCCTGGATCTGATTTAGCTGGGTAGGATCTTGTCCCAAGGTCCCACTCCCTTAATCTGTTATCTCCTAGAACACAAGATTTTACTCCATTTCACTTCCTGGTACTCCTTTAATACTCAAACCATATAATTTATATTTTTCCTTTCTAAGTTTGCTATGCTTGTTCAAACTTCTCTTCATAAAACTTAACCAGAGAACAAAGTCTCTGCTGGGCTTTTTTGAAACTTCCTTTGACAATGCAAATAATCTGAGTCTCTTCACCTTAGTCTCAGACAGACTTTTCATACAAGGGCAAAAAGTAGCCACATCCTTCACCAAAATACCACAAAAACAGTCTTTATGCCACATACTGAAATTATTCTCCTTTGAAATCTCTTGGGCCAGGTAAACACGGTTCAAATTACTCCCAGCAACAAAGTCTTCCATATTCCTACTAGCATGACCCATTAAGCCCCATTTAAAGCATTCCACTGAGTTCCAAATCCAAAGTCCAAAAAATCCACATTCTTTCAAATAAAAGCATGGTCAGGCCTATCACAGCAATACCCCACTCCTGGTACCAACTTCTGAACCTGTAAGCCAGTCCCAATTAAATGTTGTTTTTTATAAGACTTGCCTTGGTCATGGTGTCTGTTCACAGCAGTAAAACCCTAACTAAGACATACTGGTTAAATAAAAAATGGCTACAGCCATCGACAGGAGGGATTGGAGGTAGGTGGATTTCGAATTACCTGACTAAATCAAAACAGAAACCAACCCTCAGAGGAATCCAATCCAGAATTTACAGTAACATCAAAAAATTTAGTTCCAGACAGAAAGGTTCCCAAAGGGCTTGAGAAATTAGAAAAGATAAAGATACAATAGAGATGAGAAACAAAAGAACATTGGGATTTGGACTTAGCTCTCTGATTTCCAAGTGCTGTAATCACCCATCCATCTATAGCACAGGATCACATGGACCGAGCATAGTGCTACACAGAATCATGTGACTGGATGTGTCTCTGCCTCCTGCTCCTGCATTGCTTCACAGTGATTGGTTCCTCTGGATACTGATGCAATCTCATTAGGATTCAGAGGGATGAAATGGATTTGTGCTGAGAAAAGCTTATGTGTACAAGTCATTTCTCTTAGATCTGATGATTTTATTCCATTTCCAGACTCCTTGAACTGTTGGGTTAACTATTTATATATCTCTATCTCTATTTATATATATTATATATTATATATGTGTGCGTGTGTTACATATATTAAATGATAGATAGGTAGGTAGATAGATAGGTAGAGAGATAGACAGACAGACATACAGACAGAAAGAATAGACTTAGTGTAAGATAGCTTCTTTTAGAAAGACCTGCAAAGCAGGTAGGATGTCATTTCCTTTCCTTTAAATAATACTAATTCATTGAGAGTATCATACAATCAAAGATGGTTCACCTCACATTCTTCCCAGATTCTCTACCCATTCAATTTTGTGTCTCTTTCCCCCTGGTTATATGACTCAAATATAAACACATGAAGCTAGAATCCCCATGAAAAGAATTATATTTTTCAAATGCAGCATTTGTGTTTTCCATGCCTTGTTATCCCGAGTTAGGCAGTAATAATAAGCTTGTAAGCAAGTAACTCGGTGGTAAGATGCAGAGTGCTTTGGATACTGTACTCTTGTATACAGTTCAGTCACGCTGTAGCTCTGTTTTTATTTTTAATTCAACGAGGGAGAACACAAATGCATTCTCCCAAATCCCACAGTTGATTTTGACTCATTTGGAGAGATTGCAATCAGCATATCTGGAGCACAATGGATGAGCCCCGCTTCAGGAAAACCACCTTCTTGACCATAGTTTCTCCTATCCAGATAGATCTTTATTTTATTTTACTTTCTTTTAAGAAGCTTCCATAATGATTTCCATAATGGCTTCTCTAGCTTAACTCCCACCATCAAAGAATAATGACTCCTGTTTCCCTACATTCCTGCCAGCAACTTCTTGTCATTTGTTTTCTTCATATGCTCTCTCCATCTCTCTCTCTCTCTCTCTCCATCTTTCTCTCTCCATCTCTCTCTCTCTCTCTCTCTCTCTCTCTGTGTGTGTGTGTGTGTATATAAGAGAGAGAGAGAGTATATGTATATATATATACACACATATATATATATAATATATATAATTTTGAAGAAGTAGGGTCTCACTAAGTTGTCCAGGCTAGTCTGCAACTCACTCTGTACTCCAGGCTGGCCTTAAGCTTTCAGTGCTCCACATAGCTGGAATTACAAGCTTGTGGCACAAGCCTTTGCTCTTTGTTTTTCAAGCCCGACTTGTATCAACTTATCCTCCCTCCCACTGTGGCTTCCAAAAATCTATTCAGAAATTTTTTTCTTCCAATGGCCAAAGGCATCTCAGGATATACCCTCTCCTCCCAGGACCCTCCCATCTTTTCTCTAGCTTTCTGTTCTTGTTCCCTGAACAGCACAGGAACAGGCTCTCCCTAGGTGCCGATTGGCTAGCACTCACCATGACCCAAGAAACACCACTGTGAAGCGTGCCAATTACAGCATCACAGATGCAATCTCACCTCCCACTGCCAGCCTCCTGCCATCTGCTCAGTTTTTACCTTCAAGCATTCTGTGCAACCTGCTTATTCTTGTTTACTATCTCTGTGAGTACCCCCATCTGCTCAACATAAATGTCAAGAGAACAGACCTTTTACCTCAATTGCTAAGAAGTACTCAAACTTAGTTGGCATTTTGATTATTCGTTATCAATAAGTCATTTCACGTTTCAGCAATGTTTTCTCCTTGTATGCCTATGATATGGAGGCAGGGCATTAGTGTATGTATGACATTTGTGGACCAGTGCAGGTGTGCATGTGACACAGCACATATGTGGATATCAGAGGTCACCTTTGGCAAGTTGCTCTACTCCTTTCTACCTTGGGTTTGAGGCAGGGTCTATTGTTTTTCTGCCATGTATACCATTTTAGCTAGCCCTGTGATGGTTTGCATATGCTTGGACCAAGGAATGGCACTATTAGGAGATGTGGCCTCCGTTGGAGTAGGTGTGTCACTGTAGGCATAAGCTTAAGACCTAGCTCCCTGGAAGTGAGTTTTCTGTTAGTTCAGATGAAGATATAGAGTGCTCAGCTCCTCCTGCACCATGTCTGACTATATGCTGCCATGCTTCCTGCCTTGATGATAGTGGACTGAACCTATGAACCTGTAAGCCAGACCCAATTAATATTGTCCTTATATGAGTTGCTTTGGTCATGGTGTCTGATCACAGCAGTAAAACCCTAAGACAAGTCCCCAAGCTTCCAGCCATCCTCCTTCCATTTCTCATTAAGTGTGCTGGGATTATAGATGTGTGCTACCACATGGAGCATTTTATCAATTCAGTAACTGAACTCAGGATGGCAAGCTTATATAGCAAGTGCTTTATCCCCTGAGCCATCTCTGCAGCCTTACAAGTTACTCCTAAGATGCATTGTGAATAGCATCTCTTTTATAGACAACCCTGCATATTTTTATTTTATTGTCTTTGAAAAAGAACATATAGAATTGTTGCTTTTGATAATCATTTTTGTCTTCATTTCTTAAAGATCTGCCATTGGTTACATTTCAAAATATGTAGTTTTATTTCTAATATACATATTATCATAATAATTTATTTAATTTTAGTTTGTTTTTAAGGAAAATTATTTTAATATCTTACTATTTTTATTAGATATTTTTTTGTTGACATTTCAAATGTTATCCATTTTTCTAGTTTCCCCTCTGAAAATCCCCTATCCTCTCTCCTCTCCCCCTGCTCCCCAACACACCAACTCCTGCTTCCTGGCTCTGGCATTCGCTTATACTGGGGCATCAAGGTCAATCCATGCTGGTATCTTCACATAGTATGGTCAGTGAGAATGACAGGCATCATCGAATTCAGGATGTGAGTATCATGGGCATTTCTCGGTAGCCTCACTTTCTGCATTTTACACAGGATCCCAGATGGTCTTTACATCTTGAAAAATGGTTTCTGCTACCCTGGGAAGGTATTTATTTTTTAAATAAATATTCTTGTAATGGCACAAAATTATGCCGTAAATAAGGTGTTGTGACTGTTAGCATTCAGTTTCATTACATTTTCACTCTTTGAATGTTCTGTGTGGGTATTGGTTCTTACAAGATTTTGTGGATGTTAGGATAAAAATTTTAGCTTGTGATATTATCGTATGGGTTTGCTAGAGGGGTCTATTATTTGTCTGTATATGCTCTCCAGAAACAGGTCAATAGCCATCCAAACTATCACTGAGTTAAGAGACAAACCACACAACTACTTCTGCAAAACTTCGTTACTTAGAAACATAGGGAGTTCGTGTGGATTGTCAGGGCAACATGGTGAGCCTCCACAGCAGGGCTGTGTGTTGTAGTCTGTCATAAGAAAGAGAGTGAGATCTATGGCAGGTGGAATATAGCTTTTATCTACCTGTAAATACTTATGAAATGGTAGTTTCATACTAGTGAGAACATTAGCACAACTCTGCATATCCTATATAGAATTAGAAAATCCCATATATGTATTTTATTGAAAGACTTTCCCGGGGCTGGTGAGATGGCTCAGTGGGTAAGAGCACCCGACTGTTCTTCAGAAGGTCCAAAGTTCAAATCCCAGCAACCACATGGTGGCTCACAACCATCTGTAACAAGATCTGACGCCCTCTTCTGGAGTGTCTGAAGACAGCTACAGTGTACTTACATATAATAAATAAATAAATCTTTAAAAAAAAAAAACTTAAAAAAAAAAAAAAGAAAGACTTTCCCTTCCTAATTATGATTACCACTGACTCTAAGATATATGTGTTCACTGGGCTAACACTGACCATACAAGGATCATTCTAGAAGTAGTAGACTTCCATTTCTCTTGACTCTGGATTTTGAGGGGCTCCATGCCAGGCTTGGGAGAAAACTCTGCTGGTGAGGAATAGCTGTGGTTTGCATATGAAGTGTAGCTCACCTCCACATATTAGATAGCAATGCCATTTTCCTTTTTTATGCTATAGAGCATGCTGACAATAGACCATCTTGGATATTCTGTTTGTTTTAATTTATCTTTAATTCTTAAAATATGATCTCATATAGGTAATGCTAGCTTCAAACTCACTACCTCCTCTTGAACCCCTGGTTCCCCTGTTTCCACTTCTGAAGTGCTGGGATTATAACTGTGTGCCATAATTCCCAAAAGGGTGTTCTATTTAGTATAAGCCTGGGTTTGGAAGGGGAGATCTTCTGTGTTCTCTAAGGATAGAAGCGACATGTGCAAGGTATGAAGCTTGGATTCAGAACTAAATGAACCTAGCACTATGGACTGACTTTCTCAAAACAATGTTATACCAAGGATCTGAATCTTGCTTCACATGCTGTTTCTGTTGGTCCACAGAATCTGAAACGTATAAACTTTTTTCTTTGCTTTCTGGGAGTGAGCTAGAGAGCCCGACTTGGAGGGACCTGTCTTCATGGCTCCTGCATATCTAAACTCATCCAGTACCACATCTTTCAATATATTTCTCGGAGGCCACATATGACACCATCTAGTTCCTGCCCTAGGAAGCTTGAGATGATGTCAAGTTAAGTTATCCATGTGTTATATAACAATTTCTTCTGATATGAAACATTCTTTCCAGAAAGGAAGTGGGGGCTCAATAGATTCATGAAGTAAATAACTCACAAGTCTCAGGAAGTTCCTGAAATGAACAAAATTTAATAAGTCCTCTTCCTGAGGCTGTAGAATGAATTGGTAGGAAGAGGAGATTCTCTAACCTGTCAGGCTTTCTGCAAGTCATATAGAGAGCTCCAGGGTTGTAACTTTTGTGAGTTATCACCCATCCTGGGGTGGACATTTTGGTGATGCATCTGCCCTGGACTTGTTCACACCCCCCATGAATATACTCCTCACCCATGCTCCTGTAAATAACACAGTAAAGTTATTGGTTTGCCATGTTGGACATTGGTAGATTTGTTTCATTCGTCTGAGGTGAGTCCATATCTACTCATGCCATTCCAGGAAAAGTCACACAACACTCTTGGCTTATGAACAGGGAATGACAGAACCTTTGGAAGACGTGATTCCATGATTCTGACTATGTATAATATGTTCAAAGTGCGACTGAACAATCTGAAAGTGAAGTGCTTGTGGAGGAATCCACAATATGGCTCCTCTGTGTGTGGAAGTCAGCCTTCTTGTGGTTGCGTGGGTCTTGCTAGGAGTAAAGAGAGATGTAACTGAAGTGGAACCTCCTGAAGGTGGAATGACTGTGGGAGGAGGCCTGAGGTGGTGGTCTTCTTTTATATGTCATGAAATAGCGCTGTTGTTTGATGTGTGGAGTCCACCATATGTGTACAGAGATGCTCTGAGAACAGTTGAAGGTTGAAAGCAACATATCCAGTTCCTAAGAGTAGCACACAAGGCCCAAGGACATCAGCAGGCTCCTGGGAAGGTTGTGTGGTCACTGCTATAAGTAAGAAGACATTCAATTGAGGCCAAGTTGAATACTCGGGAAAAATTACAACAGCAAAAAGGCACATAACTGGCATCTTCTATGCTGACCTTAGATTTGGAAAGTGAATTGGGTAAAGTAGACGAGATGGGGATGTTTGTTTGCTATTTCTTAACGCAGATGGAAGTGGGCATGGCTACACACATTTGGTCTATACTCAAAAATCCTTCTTGGGATCCCAAATGTGGAGCTCATGGGAAGAACTGTACAATGAAGAAATAGAGAACATGGTAGATGTGATAGAAGACAGCCCTCGGGTCTGATCTTTAATAGAGAAGAATATGCACATGGAGGTCTTAACAATGGCTCAATATAAGAAACTATGGCAATTAGGAAACACTCAGCATCCAACTGAATGAACTGGGAAAGGTTTTTAAGCAAGCAATGAAAGAGCCTCAAATAGCCTGGCTTATGAGTTTCTGGGACACGATGGTTGATGGGATTATTCTGACAGTTATGAGTACTGAAATACACAGTAATGTAACTATCTGTCTCTCATTAAGACAATGATTACATAAGCTGAGACAATACTAAGGAAACCAGTCCCCAGAGCACTGGTTTATGTGAGCCACTAGGAATGCATGGTTATTGCTTGCTGAGATCCCTATACATATTAAAGAATGGAAGAAAAGAGATGAAAGAAAGATGTTGCTGGGAGCACTGGGAATAAGAGAAACTGTGTTTAATTCCTGGTTCACTGGACCAGAAAGAACGATGCTCACAGAATGACCTAGGCTACCCTATAAGATGAACTTGTAAGGTGATTGGGCGCTTGGGAAAAGATGAAAATAAAATAGACATTGGACCTTGTCTGAGTTGTTTGAAAACAAATGTGTCATGATTTGTGCTGAGCTGGAGTTCCTCAATGAGGTGGTGGCAGTAGATGGGGGGAGGGGCAGTGGCAGCGGGGGTGGGGTGGGGTGGGGTGGGGGTGGGGTGGGAATGATAGAAAGCCAAATGCTGTGCTTGTAAAGTTTTGGAAGACCAGCAGTTCACCAAAGGGTTAATAAAAATGAGTAAAAGATAAAGAGGTAGAGGCCACCCCCATTGCAGCCCTGATTCAGAGGGAAAAGATGTCCTGAGGTGGGACCCACCCAAGCCTCTTCTCTAAAAGGTTAGCCAATGCTGTCTGGGAGTGAAGGCCACACACAGAGGACTGGATGTTGCTTGTGGAACTGTGGGTTTATTCGTCTTCTTTTAATGTGTGAAATCCATGGGCGCTTCCCCCTCCCGTTTATGCTGCTTTTGATATTGATGTTTTAACAAAACAAGAGATCTAGGTGAAGAAGTCTTTCCATGCCCTATTAGACCTAGATAACATACTTTAAAAAAAAAGTATTTCTTTAGTTTCCAGATTCCAAGACTTGGTATAGCTGGCAGTGGGCCATCGGAGTGCTCATCTAGTCAAGACCAGCTTCAACACCGTAGGGTGAACTGAGGAGGGCTGAGTATGGAGTCAGCAATGAGGGGGCGAAGCTGATAACAGCTGACTGGAGCGGGCACTGGTAGTGCTGACATGGGCCGGTTCTGATAGCAACTGATAGGAGACGCTGCTGCTAGCAGCCCGTGATTAGAGAAAAGAAAGAGGAGGTAAATTATACACACACACACACACATACACACACACACACTGAGTAGATGAAACAAGACAACCTCCAACAACTTCACACATACACAGACAGGCAGGCAGACAGACAGACAGACATATTGGGTGGAACAAAGCTCGAGCAGTTTCACATACGTATGTACACATACACACATTTGGTGGATAAAGCAAGCTTCAACAAGCTTGCTTCAACAAGTTTTTTTTCCTCTTAGCCTTTTTCTACCATCTAAGACAAAGTTCTCTATGTACAAAAAAAAGATTACCTCATAGCCTCAAGTTACATATTCTGTAAAAACAATCAGCACAAAAACATATTCTTTAGAAAGAGATTAAAGTCGTTAAACAAAGGAAGTTACAACCAGATTATTGATTATGTACCCTTCACACCTAACTGAACATTTCCCGTCTATCTTTCTCTCCACAAGTTCATCGTAACCCCAAAACAATAATTCTTTGGTCATAGATTAATGAACTTTAAGCAAGTCAGCCTAGAGTAGCAAGTTTTTTTCTATGTTTTGCTGACGACAGTTTGTATTTACTAAGAGACAGGTCATCATCTATCTTACATCTTACTTTTGAATTCTTGTTTGGCTAAACTGGCTAATCATCTATTCTCTATTCTTATACTCATAGTAAAATTATCTACTCTTTATTCACAACTATGTCTTTTCATGGTGCACACTGAAGCCTGTGGCCACATCCTTAGATCACAAGATCCAGGAACTCAGAGCCAACCTGAAATGAAATGCTTTCTTTGATCATTAACATGTCCCAAGCCTATTTGTCTCTTCCAAGTAGAATTATGTGCTTGCAATGCCTGAAAGCTCACTGTGTGCCTTTTCTTACCTATGCAACCCTCACTATTCTGCAAGGGAGGGGGCACAGTGTATTCTTAATTCTAACTTTATTATAACTTAAACCACCGCCTTAAACTTTTTTATCAAATACCCCAAGTTCCAAAAACCATTTAAATCAAATCAAGAATTTTGCGAAATCATTAATTCATCTAAACAATATTATTTTATGAAAGTTCATCTTCATAAAATTGAGCTTCAGGAAAATTGCCCAATAGCGTGGGCTGTCTCCCAAGAAGCTCACTTGCCCACTGAAGCTCCTCCTGCCTGCATGGTGTCTGCCACTCCTCCAAGGTCACCTTCGCAGTGCCACCATTTGTCATGGAATGGTGGCTGGAGACCTTGATTTACTGCCCTGGTTACATTCTACAAGAAGGTTTCATTCTATAGACAACATAATGCAAACCACTGATTTCTTTTGCATATTTGGAAAAAACTCATTTAAAAGACAAACATGTAAGAATTATGGTCTGGTAAGGCATGTATGATACCTGACAATAATTAATTTTAATTTTTAAAAAATTTTTAAAAAGTTTGTGCATTTGGGTGTAAAAGAACTGCAGGTTTGGGGGTGGGGGGTTTGGGATGTTGATAGATTTTATACCTGCCCCCTCTGCAGTTGTCCATCCTCTATAAACTTGATAAAGAGGAATGTGAAGGGAGACTGGGACCCTGGGACCAGGGTGGGAGGGGCTTTGATCAAGCTAAAACTCTTGCAGGACAGGTTAACATCTGCTGTGGATCCCACTGTCTCAGTGCCACTCAGAGCTCAGAGGGCTGTAGCTGGAGACTGTGCACAAAAGATAACCTGAACAAACGAGTCCAGCAGGAGCTTGAGCTCAGTGACGGAAAAGAGCAAAATCTCAACTCACAGTGCGAGATCGGTAATTGCCAGCTGTGTATAATGCATTACAACAATGGGACTTCATCACTACAGACCCTCAACAGTCTGAACAGCTAACGCAATTACAGGTTGCATTAAAGGCCGTGGGGCAAGCCTCTCTCTCTGAGGTGGCACACAAACTCTATAAAGGTGACCTACAGCAATGTGATATGGTTTTTTTTTTTTATTTTGATGGGGGGAGCATTTTGAGACAGGGTTTCTCTGTGTAGCCCTAGCTGTACTGGAACTCACTCTGTAGACCAGGCTGGCCTCAAACTCAGAAATCTGCCTGCCTCTATCTCCCAAGTGCTGGGATTAAAGGCGTGCGCCACCATGCCCGGCTAGCAATGTGATATGTTATCTATAAGCCCAGTTGTCAATGCCACCCAGGCTGGCCTGGAGCCGATGTTCTTTCAAGTCCCTGAAACCTTTCCCAGAGACACTACCCATCCTTACCAGAGGTCTGGTAAACATAAAGTATGCAAAGGGGCAGCAAACAGTAACGTGTAGAGGTGACAATACAACTGAATACACCATGTAGCTGGAGGAAAAAAATAATAAATTAGAAAGTATCCAGAAGCCAAGAGCAACATGAACAGTAGGACCTCACGAGACTCGATGTGTGGCCATGTGTACACTGCATTCATAGGCTTTGCTTTATGGATGCCCAATGTGTGTGAGGGGAGACCTGACACATGCTAGATTGGCCACTTGGGGGACAAGAGATGTAAAAGGAAATACGCACCAGAGTTCAAAAGGAATTGGAATTCTTGACAATCCCCTTGAGGAAGCCCACAGCTCTTTGAGACCTCTTAAAATTCAGGAATCAGATGTCCTTATCCAAGCATGGGCCATCTGCCCTTGGGTGCCACCAGGGACTTCTCATTGAATTCATGCAAAATCTGGCCACAGGGAACCAACATGAGAGGACATACTTTAACATCCTACATGCTCTTGACCATGTGACACCTGATCCCAGGCTTAAATGAGATGTACATACATGTCAGTTTGTTCTGTTAAGGACTAGGAAACAGACTACATGAACTTATGCTTGTAGACAAGGCACACAAATCTGTCATTATCTGTGTGGACACAGCCATAGACCTCCTACAAGAATTGCCATGCAAGTGAGTAACAGATGACATCATTGTGAAGGGTTTCATTATATAGAGACATTCACAGAGAGGTCATGGGGGGGGGGTAATCATTTCATTAACATCAATGCACAGACCTGGGCTCGTGAAAACCAAGAGCAAGGGTATTCCATGTACTTGACTGTTCTCTTCAAACTAGGTTAACTGAAAAAGAGAATGATGTTTTAAAACAGCAACTTAAAGAGATACAGGAGGCACCTTGTATGGATGGAAAAGGACCCTTTCAGAGGCCATGAGGTTGTTCAATAAAAGCCTTACTGCCAAGGGTGGGCTACTTCTTTATGAGTTGTCAGTCAGGGAGACTCCTAAAACTTCACAAATTACAAAGGCTACTACCACTGCTCTATGTTACATGTCTGAACTAGATGGTAAGACCCTACTGCTAAGGATGGCACATCCACATGCTTAAGTTGCTCCTTACTGGCTGGCTGGCTTTCATAATATCTAAAATACTATGTGGCCTACTGGGGGAGAGTTGTCAACCAAAATCCTACTCTGCTATGGACCCTGTGTGTTACAATACTAAAATGCCAGGCAGCAACTTCCTGGTGGAGCAACTGTAGCTATGTGGATACAACCAACACCTTTCAAGTTAGATTAAGGCCCACTCACAGGGGGGGAGTTCATATCTGGAACTGTACACCAGAACGAAAAACTGGCTGAGGAGGTCATAGTTGTCGTGGGAATGTCACTGCTAATGTTTTGTTAAATGGATATGGTAGACTTGCCACAGTGCCTTTTAAATATTTTTCCTAATACCCATAGATCATTGCTGCTGTCCAGCACAATCAGTCATGGATACAAATTTCCCTTTTGCATTGCATGCTGTACCACAGAGACTCATAACCACTGTTAAAGCCCCTAAGTCCAAGTGACTGTTTCTGGGGCGTCATGGCTCAATACCTAGCCATACATGGTTATCTATAGCTCTGCTCCAAGGCATAAAGAATCATGATGAAGATGGTAGTTGGAAGAATGTAAGAGCCTGAAGAAGGGGTGGGAAATCATGAAGCACTTTCCTCCAAGTTGAAACATTCCTTCTTCGAAGGAGAATGGAAGCTCTTCAGACGTAGGAAGTAAACAACTCAAGACTCAGGAAGTTCCTGAAATGAGCAAGATTCACAATGTCTATGGAAGCAATAAACAAATGCTATTCAGAGGAGATTGCTTTACCTGTCAAGCTGACTACAGATCACACAGAGATCTCCAGGGACTCAGCTTTAATGAGTTATTATCCAAGCTGGAGTGGGCTTTTGGGTGATACAGCTGCCTTAGACTGGCCCGTCCTCCTGTCAATAAGCCCTTATCCATTCTCCTGTAGGTAATCCAATAAACCCACTGGTTTACTAAGTTAGATTTTGGTAGACTTGTTTATTTTGGTCTTTTGTCAGGGCTCTATCTGAGGTAGATAAGTTTGTCCATGTCTCCCCCCAAAATGCATACTGTAAACTCATAATTCCTATTCAACTGGAAGTTGATCTTTAGCAAATGGCTCAGCAGGTAATAGTGTCTACCACCAAGACTGATGGCCTGAGTTAGATTCCTGGAAAACACACACACACACATAATTGTAAGAAAAGAAAAGTGAAACGATTTATTATATTTCGATTGAATTTTCTTAACATAAGGCTTTTTTTTTTCAAAATGGGAAAAGAAGTCAACTTCTTAGGTGAACTGGATGATGAAAGAAAAGGAGGTTGGAGATTTGAAGACCCCCTACATTTATTTTCCTGCCCCTTTCTGAAAGTAGGTTGTGACCATGGACTGCCCACTTGTTGTTCATGGGGGTGATTGTTCCCAAATCAACAGACCATTAAAGATCCTTTAGAATTAGAGCATAATCCTAGCAAGGCCCCACTTAAGCTACTGATTCTATGGGGAAACACATAGTGATTGTACCATTTGAACTCATACAAAACAGGTAAAATATATAACGCTGTGGCAGCAAATTTTATGTATCTACTGTAAATATAGTACCCACTTGTTTGGTCCAACATCAGTCTAGCTGTTACTATAAAGGTGCTTTGTGGGTGTGATTAACAATTATAATCAGGCAATTTAGAAGAAAGAGACACTTTTTGTAGTGTAAGTAGGTCTCATCCACTTAGTTGAAAGCCTTAATAGGAAATTTCCCAGGAAAAGAATTCTGTCTAGATTGTAACACAGACATTCTGCCTGGGATCCAGGCTTCAGATGCCATACTGAAACCTTGACTCTTATTTGAATTTCCCATCTGCTAGCCTGCTACCATTTGAGTCAACTCCTAAAGATAAATCTCACGACAGACAGACAGACAGACAGACAGACAGACAGTGTCCTAGTGAGTATTAATGCTTTAAAGATCTCTGACCAATACTCTGTAACCCTACATCTATGCATTGATCTTAGTCCCTAATATTAACAATTAAAAGGGCCACCAGTTTCTTTTCAGAAAGCCCTTAATTCTTTTTGTCTTCACATCAGAAAGAATCACTAGCCTGACTAGTTTATCTCCCCTCAAACTAATTTGAATACATCACAGGCTAATTTTATTATTCCCTGCCTTACCATGCTTAGCAACACAGGTTAAACAATAGTAAAACCCACTGATCATGGGTATAGTCTGGTTTCGTTTTTCAGGATAAACTAATTAGACCCTTCCAGCCAATGATATTCAATACATAAACACTTTCAATATAATGTTAATTCCTCAAAGGAAATAAATTACTGCAACATTCAGAAGGATGAAGTTGACAGATCATAACAAATGGAAATTTTATACAATTTCTCACTTATAACTTAATCTAAGTGAATTTTGAAAAGGGTAGCGTTTTATTGCATTGCATTCCAGGAAGCCAGGAGATGTACCATGCAGACACACGAGTCATACAGCAAATATCTGTGTGCATGTGTAATGAACACATCTACTTCCCCAAGGCAAACTAATGAATTCTCAGAAGATATTAACAAATATGTGGTTTCTTTTGTTCTTATAAAATCTGACGAAGGAGCTTTTTATCTAAGGTGCTCACCTTTTTATTTGTTTGTTTATTGTAGCCAGAGAGAAGCATAAACTAGAAAAATAATGAAACATCACCTGCCAGATTTATAAAACTCAGAACTTTATAACACTCAATGTTGGACCAGAATGAGGCAAAATTTCTAATATTGGCACTTTGCTAACAGCTGCTTGGATTGCTACATTTTGGAAGAGACATCTGTCATGGTCTATTATGTCTATGCATGCTTACGATGCTATCATTGACCTGTCAGTCCTGCTGGGGGAAGAAAACCATGACTGCATGAGGATTTATGTAATGTACAGGCATACTGTTTCAAGCATATGCATACTTATTTAAAGAAAAATTAACAAATCTGAAAATAGCCGACTTGTCTGTAGCGAAAGAATGCTTGAATAAATTATGATATACATTCTATAAAACGGGAAGCATCTATTTAAAGAAGCGTGATAATAAGCCATGTTAATATCAAGGACTATTCATGAAATATAGTCTAGTGCAGGGGTTCTCAAACTTCTTAACACCATGACCCCTTAATACAGTTCCTCGTGTTATGGTGACCCCCCCAACCATAACATTATTTTATTGTTACGTCATAAGAGTCATTTTGCTATTGTTATAAATTGTAATGTCATTAACTGATAGGCAGGATATCTGACATATGATCCCTCAAAGGATTGTGCCCCACAGGTTGAGAAACACTGGTCTGGTAGGAGATAAATGGCAAAGAGATGCACAGAGTGTGGATCCACTTTCACTTTTAAAAGGTGCATGTCTCCTGACGGACTTCGTTTTCTAAAGCAGATTTCTGTGATGTTTGTCCTGTTTTGGCTGATGAGTATTGGCAAACGATTGTCCATGCTCCAACTCCTGGCTTAAGCTGACGCTCCAGATCATCTCGGAAGCTTCTTGCAAGCACAGAGATTTGAATGCTCATGCTACATAGGAAATTATAAATAAGGTTGGGGTGGCTAATTTTGGTTATCAACATCTAGAATTAACCCAGAACCCAAAAGTGGCAAAGTTGTGAGGGATTCTTGCTTTACTTGAAGCGGGAAGATTCACTTCTCACCTGGATCTTTGAGGTGGGAAGACATAAACTTTAATACAAATCTTCTGAGGTGCAAAAACCCTCCTATAATCTGGGCCACACCTTCTGCTGGAATCCTATATATGGACTTGGAAGAAGAAAACTTTTGCTCTTTCCCTGCTTGCTTTAACCTCACTAGCAACTCCATTCTTCCACCAGCATTACAACCTAATTCTCCAGGATTCTTGTATAGATCGAAGAGCAGCTGAGACATCCAGCCTTGTGGACTTAACAACTACTGGATTCTTTGACCTTTCACTTATAGGCAGCCATTGTTGGAGTAGCTGGATCGCAGCCTATGAGTCATTCTAATAAATGCCCTTTCTATACATAAAGAAGTATTCATTCTATAAGTGCTGTTACTCTAGAGAACCCTAACTAATACAAAGGCCAATCCTAGCATTACACTCAGTAAAACATTTAACTAAATTTATGTTTAATTCACAAAGAACTTCCCACTTCAAAAATAGAAATGTTGGACACTGTCTGATGGCAGATGAAGGGTTTTCTATGGATCTCCTTAAGCAAAGAAATAGTTAATGCTAGTCATGTTCTGGGGACATTTTGCCATAGCAACGGTAGACAGTCACTAGACTTGATGACAAAGGCACTGCCATGTAGGCGTGCTCCTCCACACCCGCAGAACCATTGTCCTAGGGTGCTGCTCTGTTACTTTGCTAACACACTAACTAAAATCAACCTGGAAAACAGAGTGTTTATTTGGCTTATGCACATCCTGTTCCCGGTCCATTATTGAGGGAAGGCAAGGTAGGAACTTAGTGGCAGACGCTTGAGACAGAAACGGAAGCAGAGACATGGGGGGAACATCACTTACTACCTTACTCCTGAGGCTTGCTTTCTTATACAACCAGGGCCATTTACCCATAGGTGACATAGCTCAGAGTGGGCTGGGCCTTCCCACATCAACCGTTAACCAAGAACATGCCCCCACAGACATGCCCACAGGCCAATCTGATGGAGGCAATGTCTCAATTGAGGTTCCTTTTTCCCCAGATGACTCAAGTTGTGTCAAATGAGCAATAAAAAGAAAATCTAACAGGAATACCTGTGAGCTACAGCGATGAGCACAATCCGTTCTTTTCGCTCATCCTCTCCTAACCTGGGTGAGTAAAACAATATGCATAGACTCCTCACAGCTTAAATGTGGACCTGAAAATGTAAGCTCAAGGTCCAACACACTCAGGATCTGATGTTTCAGACACATGGCTTCTCACTGGATCATAGCATGGAGGAAAAAGCACTATCTAGTCCTGTGGGCTCTTTCTGAAAACTCATTACTCCAGTTCCCAAGGGCTCCATTCCTATGATCTAATTATCTTTTAAGAGCCCCATCTCCAAATAGTACCAAACTTGGGGAGGGGGAGTTTTATATGTGGGTTAGAAGGTTCAGGAATACAAACTTTCAATCACTACAGGTTTAACCATAATGCATTTCTTCTCGTTGGCAAGTGGTCTTCTCATTGGGACTCTAGGATTGGGTATAAAAAAGGACAGGGAAAGGAAGGTTTTTAATTCTTTAGATTCTAAACAGAAAAATTAAACCATGGGCCTATTTTTTTTCCTGCAATGCTGTTGGTATAGAAATAATAGGTGGCATTCCTTTGTCTTGTCTGAGTGAGACTTTTAGTCTCTTTCCTTAAGCTGGCAAGGGACAGTAGCTGCCTGAAAGCCAGACTCTTGTGATTGAACATCTCTGCCTTTATGAGTCAGACTACACTTTTAACATTGTCAGCCATACTTTGTAACGTCCACTTATTTTAGAACAAGGATTGCTTGGCCTATCAACTCAGTAATAATAAAAAGTAGGGAAAATAATATTTCAACATGTGGAAGTTTAAAGAGCCCTGTAGAGGGCAGCTGTAGAATATGTAGTCAGTTTTTGCAAAAAGTGTTTTAATCAATCCGTTCTGTTGTTTCATAACGATGAATCTAATTTTAAAAACAATTAAATCCTGGTAACAATTTTACATGAAAAAAATTCTTCTCTTTGTATATTATTCCAAAAAGGAAGACAATAGGAAGAAGAATATCAGAGCTAAAATTAACTTTGTTTATTGGTCAATTTGTATCCTTCTGCATGGACTGGAGGTCAGAAAGGGAGACTGATGCTCTTGGCTCGGAATTGTCAGCCTTTTCCATCCTTAGTATTCCCTGGATCCCATGATGAGAATCAAGCTTACTGGTGTGTCAAAATGAAAGTGAGCTCAGTGGATCTATCCAGGACAGACTGAACAGCACCAACACACCCTAAACCCCAGGGTAGGGCTTTGAAAGACACGAATTAGCCTTTACCACCGTCACTGTACCTGTATCTAGCTGCTCTCCCCCCCCCCTCATCTCTCCCATTCCATTTAGTCTCCTGTTGCAGCTCTCAAGATGGGGAAGGTTAAAACTCATGTGTATTTGGATGGTGACTTTGAAAACTCAAAAAGCTTGAAAATGGGTTCCTTTTGCCTTGCTCCTGCTGGATGCTGGAGACAATTCTCTAATATTTACCAAAAGCCTGGCCAAATTTCAGTAGATATGATACATAAACTATAGAAATCACCCATGAGTTGGCTCCTCCTGAAATTTTTAGCTCTCATCTTTCTTTACTATGCCCCTGAAACTCAACAATTACCACATTACCATTTTTATACACTGCATGCTTCCAAGAGTCAACCATGATAGGTCAAAAGAAAAGTATGACTAACCTTTAGTCCCACATACTGAGTGGGAAAATGTACTAACCTAGCTTAGTACATTTTCCCACTCAGGCAAAGGTTCCTGAAGTGTTTTCCATTTGTGAATGACTTTTCTGGAGAAGACTCCAAAGACCAAAGGGATGGGGAGTCCCAGCTAAAAGACAGGTGAGTCCCTGAGACACTGCTGGAAGGAAACCACATAAGGAAGTTGCACTCCAGCATGGAATTCTAAGGTCTTCTGGGTAAGATGGTAGACTATAGGCTGTCACCATGTAAGGTAGTGAATAAGAGAGTCAGACTAATGGCCGAGAGGCTGGGGACCAGGGGCGGGGAAATCTCTATTCCAAGGCAGAAAGAAGAGCTTTGAAAATCCACAAGTAAAAGGACTCCCCAAACAGGTAATATAAAAAGATGGACAACACAGACAAATGAGTTGCACATAGCTTAACTGTGCACCTCCTGGCCAGGAGACAGAATCCACTTCCAGAAACAGAGAATCAAACCATCAATTGTAAGACATTCAAAAAGAAGATTCTCCTCTGCACCAACCCAAACAAAGCAAACAAAGAGAAGAGACACCCAAAGGTGCATATAGACAAATCAAAACAGAGAACCATAAAAACTCAAGACAGCATGACTCCTCCAAAAACACCATCCTAAGTCAACTACTGAACTCAAGGGTAACAAAAGGGATAAAACATCAGATGAAGTTTTTTAAATGTTCTACCTAAATGATCAATGAGTTGAAAGAGGATTAAAAATAAGCAGAGGGCTGATAAGATGCCTGACTTCAGAGTGCTAGCCTCAGGAGAGGAGGAATAAGACAACCAATTCCTACGACTTGTCCTCTGAACTCCATACTTATGCTGTAGCCTATGAATACCACACACATATACAGCCACATGCACACATATCACACACACACATATACCATATATACACACAGTCACATGCACACATATCACACACATACACCATATATACATACACAGTCACATGCACACATATCACACACACATGCATACATATCACAAACACACAGTCACATGAATACATATCATACACACAGTCACAGGTGTATATCACAAACACACGCACACACACACACACCATACTTACACACACAGTCACATGCACACATATCACATACAGTCAATCACATGCACACATATCACACACACAGTCACATGCATACATATGACAAAATTGTAGAAATTAGTAAATGGATTTCATTAATAACCTTAAATGTAAATGGCCTCAACTCACCAATAAAATCAATGCAGACTGGATGAATGGGTAAAATCTAAATGAAACTATCTTTTTTCTCAAAGAGATACACCCATAGGTTAAAAATACCTAAAACTGAGAGTAAAAAGGTTGTATCTCTCACACAAATGGAAGCTAATAACAACCTGGGAATTTTTTTCTGATACATGATAAGGAAAATATTAAACAAAAATAGCAAAATACAAACAAACAGAAGGCTACTTCTTATTAATAAAGAAAATCATTTAAGAACATACAATACGTGTTCATATATATGCATCAAGTGTTGGGGCAGCAACTTTATCCAATAAAGAGTAATGAACATAAAATATCATATAGGTTCCTATACAATAATAGCACAAAACAGGAATACCCTACTCTCATCTATACATGGATTATACTATCTAAAAGTCAATAAGAAACCTAGTATTAAATATATCATGAATCAAATGGAGTTGACAGATATCTATAGAATACTCCATCCAACAGATGTAGAATACCCATGCTTCTTAGCAGTTTGTAGATTATTCTCGAAAATATACCACATTCTAGACCACAAATCACATTTTACTAAAAAATAATTGAAATAATCTATTTATCAGATAGTAATGCATTGAAACTAGGTATAGAAATCAAGGAAAACTAAAGAAACTGTAAATATGTAGAGAATAAACAATACACTTAAATAATCAGGCTGAATTTAAAGAAACCAGGGATGGAATTTTAAGATTCCTAGAATCAAATGAAATGAAACCATAACATATCAGAATCTTTAAGATATAATTAAGGCATTTATAAGATGAAAATTTATAACTGTTAATTTCTACATCAAAACCAGAAAATTCCAATAAGTAATAAAATACCTGTAGGCCCTAGAAAGATAAGGACAATTCAAACCGCAAAGCCGTAGACAGCAAGTATAATAAACATGCAGTAGAGAATAATAAAGAAATAATAAAGGCCACGTAAGCAATGAATGGAAATTAAAAGTATAATAAGTAAAATTAAAGTGTTGTTTCTTAAAAAAAAACCAATATTGATATACCCTCAATATAAACAAAAGAATGAGAAATTAATATGAATAGAGCAGAAACAGTGGATATTACTACAGATTTCGGGGAAATATAGTCACTAATGAATATTAGAAAACTTAAATTTCAAGCAACTGGGTAATTTGGAAGAAATGGATACATTCTTACACTCATGTGACTTAGCAAAGCTAAATCAAAAGATGTAAACAATTCCAACAGATCCATAGCAATAGGATTAAAGTAGTGATTTTTAAAAATCTACCCAATAAAAACAAAGTCCAGTAATGGAAGGACTCACTGCTGAGTTTAGCAAGCCTTTAAGGAAAAATTAACACCAATGCTCTGCAAATTTTTCCATGAACTATAAAGGGACGCAAAAGAAACAGTTATTCCATGAAGCCATAATTACCCCAATACAAGACAAATAAGGGCAAAACAGTTAAACCTACCACCACAACAACTCTAGACTAGTATCCCTGGTGTACAAAGATGGGAAAATTCTCAAAAATTCTGGAAAACAGAATTCAAGAGTACATTAAGAAGATTATATGCCACAACCAACTTGGTTTTATTGCAAGATGATTGTTCAGTTCAACATTCACAAATCAACAAGTATGATGCAGCATGTGTGTGTGGACATATATGCATATATATGTATATGTGTATTGTATGTATACATACACACACTTGCTTAATTATATTAAAAACAAAAAATCACATGATCATCACAGTTGGTGCAAAAGGGGCCTTTGACAGAAATCAAAGTCCTTTTTCATGGCATTAAAAAAGCCCCAAAGGAAAAAACAAAACAAAGCAAAACAAAACAAGGGGGCATACCTTAACATATTAAAGGCTGCATACCATAAGCCTATAACCAGCAGTAGGAGAGGAAAACTTGTAGAGGAATTTTAATCCACCAACATGGCTGCTCTCTCAAGAGACCACATCCTAAAACCTTCTAGGTCTGTGTGATCCGGCTGGAACGCTAACATGCTTTAATCCCAGGAGAGAGATGCCAGCAGATCTCGGAATTCAAGTCCAGTCTGTTATAGAGCAAGTTGCAGATAAAGAAAAGCTTAGTTCCAGGGGTGATGGTGCATTTAATCCCAGCACCTGGGAGACAGAGGCATGCAGATCTCTGAGCTCTAGTCAGTCAGCTCAGTTGAGTTGGTTGAGCCAGGGCGTTGAGGCAGTGAGTGCAGAGGAGTGGAGTTCCTGGCAGTTCAGTTTGTCGAGGCAGTTTTTACAGAGTTTTGCAGAGAGAACAAGCTAGACAGGGGTGAAGACAGAACGAGCCAGAAAATGAGAAGGAGCCAGAAGATTAGCACAAATTGCCAGAGTTAGTTTGAGGCCAAGCAGAGCAACTTAGTGAGAAGCCAAAAGAAACCAGGTTGAATCAGTCAGCTTGGAGCAGAGTTTGAGCCAGAACTGCTATCTGGAACAACCCAGCCATAAAACTAAAAACAATAAGAGAAAGAGAAAAAGAAAAAGTCAAATTCTCTCTACTTATGATGGCATCTTCCTTTTCTTGGGTGTGTATGTATTGTGGATATGGGGTGTGTGTGTGTGTGTGTGTGTGTGTGTGTGTGTGTGTGTGTGTGTGTGTGTGTGTGTGTGTGTAAGGAAAAGAAGAGACCCTAACAAGGAAGAGAGAGAGATAATAATGAGAAGAAAGGGAAGCAGTCAGAGTGGCAGGGAGCATAGAGGAGGGTAGAGGGACAGAGAGGAAGAAATGAGAACAGAGTATACTGACAACCACCTGTGAAAATACCGTAATGAAACTTACTACTTTGTATACCGACCTAAATTAAAAAAAAAAAAACCTATACAACAATAAAATAAAATACAAAGAAACAAAGACTTTTAAAATCTTTATTATTTTTATTAGCACAGCAAGAAATACTAACATGTCAGGTATGGGGGAGCAAGACAGTTAAAGAAAGACCAAGGTGCACCCCAACCCATCCCTCTACCTTTGGTGCTGTCTTCAAAGGATTTGAGTACACGAGGCACCGGCTTAAAACTACTATTAAAGAGTCCCAAAGATGCAGAAAGAACCGCAGTCTGTATAAAAAAGGGACAAAAGCGGGGGAGCGGCCCCAGAAGGATGGCGAAATCGGCTCAGTTGTTCCCACTGTCTAGCTGTGTCCTCAGTAACCACTCAATGCGTTGCAGTGCCTCATCGGAACTGCGGGGGGCGCTGCGGGCAGAGTTGCTTAACTTCAGCAGTTCTGTCTTTGCTTTCAGTGTGATTCAGCCGGCTTGTTTTGAGCTTTTGGCTCCGTTTTAGGAAGCAGATGTTTAGGCTCCTGTTCCTTGAGCTAGCAATCTCCATAATTACGAGTTTGAAAAAAAGACTGGAAGAGGAACAACCTAGTTCTTGGATGAATTTATATCTGCGCATGGGGGATGCATTTCCTTCCGATTGCCTTAATTATCGTCTTGGGCGTCTACAGCATTTGTTTCACATTTAGAGTCTAACAACAGCGTCTCACTTGAAGAAGAGACAGCAGTCTCTTGAATGAGTCCCTCCAAATTAATCTGAGTTTGCTTCTACATTTGTAACCCGTGTGTTCTCATGGACTGCTTGCAAATTTTAAATGCATAGCTTGGCCCAGCTCGGGTGAGCTTGGCTCTACTTATGTGAACAATTAAACCTGAAATTTTCTGCAATACAACTTCACATGATGCTAGGTCAATCAGTGGCTCTCCTCCATTTACATGGAGCCTCCCAAGTCACCATGATAAAAAGAGTGTAGACAGAGTGTGTGGACCAAGATAAAATGTTGTATGCTTCCCTTCCCTCTAGAATAAGAGTTCTCAAGCCATGGGTGTGGTGAGACCCCATGGGGGCTCTAACGACCCTTTCACAGCGGTTGCATATCAGATATACTGAATATTAGATATTTACACTTTGATTCTTATTAGTAGCAAAATTACAGTTATGAATGGCAATAAAATAATTTTATAGTTGAGGCTCACCCTAAATAAAAGGGTTGCTGAATTAGAAAGGTTGAGAACCACTGCTGTAGATACTAATGGGCAGACACATAGGGCAATGTGACTGTCAGAGAAAGTGGGAGCAATGGTTGAATGTTTGGTAAGTTCTACCAGCATCTACATTAGATAGAAGAATTTAAAATGAGCTTACAGAAAGGAGAAGCGGATGAGGGAGAGGTCTTCTTCATGTGCATTCCTTGTCTTCTTTGATTGATGGGGAATTGGTACCACAGCTCAGAGTCTACTGAGTATGCATGTAGTAGTTATCTTTCTCCGTCTATGATCTGAGCAATGCAACTTAAGGAAGCAAGGGCTTATTTGGGCTCATGGCTTGAGAGAAGACAGACCTCCATCATCAGAGAAGACATGTGGGGTTCATAGTGAACATGAGGCTGGGGCTCCTAGCATCTTGGTGGACCAGCAAGCAGAAAGCTCAAACAGGAGGTATCATTCCTTGTAGCAACCTACTTCTTGCAAGTAGATTCTACCTGCTAGATCCAACCTATGGGAGCATGACCTCTTTGGGGTCACATATTAGAAATCTTGCATATCAGACATGTTGATAGCATTCCACACATACCTGACTTGGCACTATTGGCCATGGAACCATCTGGAGATGGTACCAGTGAGTAGCGGTGGGGAAAGAGACAAAATGGATATCCCCAAAAATGCTTGGATGAGTGAAACTAGAACTACGAAGAAGTTCATGAACTGCACCTATGCATTTGGGAATTATAACAGTGGGTTGGATTTCCTCTTAGATGAATAAGAGAAAGGTATAGGACTGAGGGATGATGAGCAAGCAAATTCATCAAAACAATAACCAGCTAAAGTCATGTGCTGTCAGGCCAAGAGACTGTTGTGGTCAATTTTAAGTCACTATCATCACGGTCCCCCCCCCAACATCCTTACAGGTAGAAGGAACTTAACAGAGGGTCTCTAAGAACACACGTGGCTAAACATGATGACTAAAGAGTCATTGCAGAGCAAGAATGGGTGGAGCTTTGTTCTCTCCCAGCTAGTGAGAATGGAGTAGATCAGGACTTTCCCACAGAGAACTGGTGCAAATAATATATTGAACAACACACACACACATGAGTACAAATATAAACACATGCACACACACATGAACACACATCCATTCACATGTGCACATACATATACACACATACACGAACATAAACATAAATATGTGCAGACACACATGCATGCACATACATATACATGTGCACACACATATACACATGCACACTCACACACACTGAGGCACACTCTCACACATGTTCCAAGTGCATGAATGGCTACTTGCATGACCTTGACCCAATTGACTTGATTTCTAGATCTCTATTTTCTCAGTCACATCATATTGATAACAGTAGAAGCACTACTTTTACTTCATGAATTCTAGGAGTTCTAAATGGCAGAGAGGAGAGCACACTCCTGCACTCTCACACAGACCACAAAGTATCCTTCCTTCTGCCCTGGCTCATATTTTTATGTCGATTTGCACAAACCCATTTGTTTTTCCAATTTCGTAGCTAAAAGAAGCCCAAGAGACACAGCTAAATGGCAGCTGGTGAAAAATCAACATTAAGTTGCTGGCAGTGATCTAGAAACAAAACTGAAAGTACATCTCTCTGAATTGATGTTGGAATTGCCATATCTTTCAACAAATTTAGTATCAAACATTGTAATGTGATTTCCAGGCAAGACAGTAAGTCTTGATGGGTTAGCTCCAGTACTGGCTGCTCTGTGTCTTTCTCTAAAAATCACCCTCTGTCTTCCTTTGCTACCAACCCCACCTTCAAAACACTCATTTTCTTCTCTAGTGCTCCCAGCTCGATACTACTCTAAAATATTTATTATTTTAAAAATTGATAAGATTGCATTCATGGGAGTGGGTTTATACTCTTCACACTGTAGATGACGATCAGGTCCTAAGATTAATAAACAAAGGTAAAATGTTCTGTGGTCAAAAGGACCATTGTGGAGGGTGTGGGAAGGGGCTGCACTGGGCAGCTGTGACTGCAGAGCAGAGCAGAACCTCTCTGACTCCGGAGTAGATCACTGCCTCTTCCCTTAAGCACCAGATTAAGCAGCTGGCTTGCATTCAAGGACATATTGTAGCAAGAGCAATACATTTAAAACACTCATCTCACGCTGAGCACAGTCAAGGGCTCATTCTTTGAGCCACTTGGTCTTTAGCTCCTGCTTTGCCATTGCTTTGGGGCAGCTATTCATTGAGTAGAAGATCACTGGTGTGGTGTGGAATCGATATCTACCCATCTATCCATCCATCTACCCACCCATTCACCCCTCTATTAAGCTATACATATCTATCTATCTATCTATCTATCTATCTATCTATCTATCTATCATCTATCTATCTACCTACCTATCTATCCATGTATCATCCATCCATCTATCCACCTATCCATCCATCTACCCACCCACCCATCTATCCATCCATCTACCTATCCATCCATCCATCCATCCATCCATCCATCCACTCATCCATCCATCTGTGACAGAATGGTGTACTTCTAAAGAATTGTTCTTCACAAACAGATTAGAGAAAGTTGATTGAGAAACTTACTTGTCTTTTTCTAATTCCCTAGAAATGATATTAAATGTGTGTATGATATTAAATGTGTGTGTGTGTGTGTATAAATTGTAGATATTTTAAAGGCATTTCTACAGGAATTTCTTTTATATTGAAAAGTTATACATTCATTTAACTTAGTAATTTTAGTTCTTAATTCCAAATGAGACCTTCTCACAGACATAGTCAAAGAGGAAATCTGAACCCACGGAACAGTACATATTTTCAGCATAATTTGATGTAGCCAAAGTAGACAGAGGTAATCAATAAATCAATAAGTCACAGTGTTCCTCTATTATGTGTATTGGTTTACAAGGTCCTCCAGGACCTCAGGCTGAGTCTCCTAGACAGCGGGAGCACTTTCTCCCACTTCTTCATCCTTGAAATCAGAGCTGCAAGTGTTAGCACGGTGGTACCGAGACCTGCTCATCTCATTGCCATGCCGATGGTAACCTTCTTCCTGTGTGGTCACCATGGTCTTTCCTCTCTGTCCTGTCTCCTCAGAGCACCAGTATCAGATTAGTGCTCACCAAAAGGCCTCCAGTAAGCTTAATTGTCTCTTGAAAAGTCTTCTGTCCAGTCAAGAGATGGCCCAGTGGGTAAAGTGTTTGCCTCCTAAGCATGACTCTTTGGATCCCAAGAACGCACATAAACTCAAGCAGGCTTGATGGCAACCTAGAAGCTCGGGTCATGAGAGGCAGAGGCAGGACATCCCCAGCACAAACCTCAATGAGTGAACCCTGGATGAGAGCCGACCTCAGTAAGTAAAGTGGAGAGAAATGGAGAAAGACACTCACACCCACACACACACATACACATACACACACACACACAACATGTTAGCACACATACACATGTAAAGATAATACTAAACCAACATAAGGGCCTTATTCCAATCGTCCCTTCCTGAGATACTAGGGATTGTCACCTCAACATATGAATTTGGGGAAGACAATCCTGTTCACACCACTGTGGGATGTTATGTAAGAGTTAAGAAGAGGGCTGGAGAGATGGCTCAGTGGTTAACAGCACTGACTGCTCTTCCAGAGGTCATGAGTTCAAGTCCCAGCAACTACACAGTGACTCACAACCATGTGATCTGATGCCCTTGTCTCATGTACTTATATATAATAAATAAATAAATGAATGAATAAATAAATAAATCTTTTTTTTAAAAAAAGTTCAAAAGAAAGAAGATACATGTGCAGACATCATATACACGGTTCTCTAAGACATCAAGTTAAGTTTAAACAACTTCATCTGATCTGTTAAAAACGGAACACTCATTTATGAGATTTGAGAGACTGTCTCTGGGGCACTGTAGTCTGAACATGGCTTGTCACCTCTAAAGCTTTTCTTAGGCTCACCCACATTGTAAGGTGGCATGGTGGCCACAGTCGACCTGTGTCTGCTGCTGAATGCAGGGTTTTGGGGAGGGGATTAGATGAAGTGATCAGGTGAGGGCCCTGTGGAGCAAATGATGTGGAGTTTACAAGGAGACTGGAATATTCACATACCTGTCCCCGTCTCTTGCTTTGTGATGTTCTGGGCCTTCTATATCAGGCATACCCTCTGATCTTACCCCTGTGAGCTGAAAGAAACTTCAGTTCTTTATAATGTGCCCAGTCTATGGTGTTGTGCTACTAGCAACAGCAAACAGACCTACACCATGGGCTAAGAGATAATGAAGGGCCTTTATTTTATTTATACTATTTAAACTTTCACATGGGAAGCTTTTCTGAGCTGGCTGTGAATCCCTTCCTGGAAAAAAATCCTGAAGCCAGAGCACTCTAATGCATCTCCTTGTCAAATTATGTTCAGAAACACACAAGGACAACCTTCTATTCCACCTTTGCTCAGTGCTTGGAGTGGCCCTCGTGGTTTGGTTCCTACATATGTGCAAACACAAACACATAGAGATGAGTGTGACCATTGTGAAATTTTTTTTTCCAAAGCAGAAAACTTCAAGAGTGAAAGTGGGCACTGGCTATAATCAAAACTGGGCAAATAGACAGGCAAGGACCATTTTAGCAAGCCGGGACACCTTGCCAATGCAGCTGCGTTGTTCCCTGCACAAATGGGTGTATACTGTCTATAGGGTTATATGGTTCTGCATGTCTGCTCCATCACAGGGCTTGGCCACTCAGGGAGATGGGACACAGGAAGTTGACCGTACTTACCCCACACTGTCGCCAGGCAGGTGTTGGGCATAGGGTAGCCCCAGGACACCGTTGCAGGGGAGGGAGCACAGTCTGAGGCTCAGGACAGCCAGAACTGTTTCAAGAGTCCCCGGGCCTGCAAGGAGGGCAGAGCCATCTGGTTCTTAGGCTCTTGGACACTCACGTGCCATGGGAGCCAGGAAGAGCTGAGAACAGAGTTGGGGTCTGCGGGCTGGATCTAGCCCGGGGCTGAAGGGGAAAAGAGGGGGCTCCTGCTGGTCCTTCAAGGAGAGTCCTTGATGGCAGTCGCTTGGGCTTGGTGGTCAGCGTGGCTGGGAGCACAGAGAGGCCTTTATGGAAGATTAGACCACGAAGGCCTTCTCCATGGCTCCCCATGGCAGATCCTGATGAAAAGAGGTTTTAAGGCATCTATTGTCATGGCGGAAAGTGGATGAGTGAAACCATACCCCACTTCTCAGGGTGGGCCTGAGGTTAAATACCTTTTGCAGGGAGCAGTGTCCGGGAAGGAAAGCTTATTGGATAAGCCCTCCAGGCTTCTAGGTACCTCATTAAAATGGAGATCAGTCTTGAGTGTATGTGACCACAGGTCATTTCCTCTACCTGTAGAGGGTTTTGGGGCATTGCTCTTATGTGACTGATGGCCACAAATCTATGGAGAGCTGCAGCTAGTGACAGGGATGTGGTGCCCGGGGAACACACAAACTGCCTACCGTCCTTTTAAAGTCTCCAGGGTTTTGAGCCTTAGCTTAACCAGGAACAAGGCTACCTTTCGCCGTCCTGCAACTATCCACACAACCCTCCCGATCAGATCTGGTGGGTCTCCCTCGCTTTGCCCTTCCTATAGGATAGCTGCACTATAATGCACTTAAACAATCCATCTTATACAAGAATGACCTTTCAAAGATATTAGAAAATGATTTTTTATTTTCATTGAAATGAAGCTTGTACATTGTAGAAGACGGGGAGGGGGGGGTGTCTAGAAAAACAAATCAAAACCAAACTAAACCCAAAATCCAAACCACTGAGCATCTTCCACATTTTAAAGCTGGAGGCTTTGCAGCTGTTTCTATCCCCTAACGCAATCACTTCTACCAGCTCCTACTTTCTCAGTGCTGCTGGCCGTTAATTTCAGAACTTAAAATAACATGTCCACGTATTGATTTGCCGGGCTGAAAAATTGAATGTCTACATGAGAGAAGAGGAATTAAATGCATTTAGACCAGCTTCCACAAGCCCTTGCTGCATTCATTCGAAACTGTATTCCATGGAAACATCAACATGATTATAGAGAAAAAAACCCACTGGTACAGGAGAGATCACAGATTCCCAGAGCTGAGGGGCTAGCTAGCTTTACTTAGACATTTTGCATGAACTAAATTCTCACTGGAAAAAAAGAAAAGAAAAGAAAAGAAAAGGAAAGGAAAGGAAAGGAAAGGAAAGGAAAGGAAAGGAAAGGAAAGGAAAGGAAAGGAAAGGAAAGGAAAGGGAAGAAAAGAAAAGAAAAGAAAAGAAAAGAAAAGAAAAGAAAAGAAAAGAAAAGAAAAGAAGAAAAGAAAAGAAAAGAGAAAAAAGAAAAAGAAAAAGAAAACCCAGGCAGGTAGAATTTTTGGACTTGGGGGTTTTCCGTGGCGAGGTTCCCCTTTCTGTGGTCACTCCTCACTGCCGCTGATGGAGCCAAGCTTTCACCCTCCTCAAAAGCCAGGCCACCCTTTCTGAGGCGTTCCAACCTGGATTGGCTGGTCGCAAACATGATTTTCTCTTAATTATTGTTATTGTATCAGCTAGGGCCTTTCTTTACCTTTCTGTACCATCTTCTTCGGTCACAGAGAATATGAAGAAATAGGATAAGATGTCCTGTAAGTCCTTTATGTTGTCCTTACCAGTGTTCACCTGGGAGAGCGACCTGATTTTGTAGATCTGCTCCTAATGAACTGAAAACTCCAAATCCTACTGAATGGTCCCCTCTCGCCAGGAGATGACTCTTGCCTAGTAAAAGAACCTCCCTCTTGGTGAGGAAAGATCTTTAGCCCTATGCCTATTGCTGTGATTAGATTTACAAATGAATGATTGCATCAAAGGGATTACAAATCTTTTCAATTCTCTTGACTTAATCTCATCTATGAACTTAATAGACATCTCAGTCAGAGGATTCAACCAGGGCCACTATGTCATTTGCTAATGAAAAAATTGCATCAGAATAGCAAGAAGGCTGGGACGGAGCTGTGAGCAGAAGGCTCCCAAAGCAGCAGCAGAAGACAGCCCCCTTACATGTCCCTCTTAAAGGAAGGAAGTGGGGAAGAACAGGAGATGGGGGAAGAAGGACATCGCTGAGTCCTGAATCCAGGAAGTTGCTTGGCCTTGTAATGAGGGATAAATACAATTATAGCCAAGTGATGCTGGTCCACTCTTTAGTGTGGACTGTAATGTGTCCTATGCCATTGCTTTTGTCTCTTGGCTATTTAAAGTCCCTAGATGCTAGTGTTTGCACCCCGCTGGAGTTAAGTTTGTTTGTAGATCACCTTGACTGGGCTGAGAGTTTTCTTGCTAATGGTCAAACTGTGCCCCCCAGAGCTAAGACCTGTGGCCCCAGAGAGGAGCATTTTAATTCAGATAAGCTGCTGTTTAGGTAGCCAGAGAGACTGCCTTGATTAGAATGTAGTATGTATACTCTGAAGACAGCTTTCTCCTGAGAAGGCATAGAGAACTTTAGAGCTGTGTGGCCTGTGGATTCTTTTACAAAGACTCACAGTTTGCTTCGTCAGACACTAAAGCCTAAACGTGGACTCTCATCTCAAAGAATGACAGAAACCCTTCCGGGGGCTCCAGCATCCACATGTGCAGAGTACTCAGTTTCTTCTTTTTAAAAAAGCACGTGTGCGTGTTCATGTTTGTGTAGCTATACATGTGTGTTCAGGTACATGTGTGTACTGTGCAGATGCACATCTTTTGAAGCGTTCTCCCCCCCCCCCCCATTGAACTTGAAGCTGAGAGTTTTCTTGCTAATGGTCAATCTTTAGGCTAGCTTGGCTGGTTAGTGAGGTCCAGGGACCCTCCTGTCTCTGCCTTCCCAGTGCTGGGATTGCAGGCATGTACCACCAGGTCTGGTATTTTGGGATAGGTTCTGGATACTCCACTCAGGCCCTCCTACTTGCAAGGCAAACGCTTTACTGCCTGAACTATTCTCTCAGCTTCTTAATTTCTTCATTGGGTATTTAAGTACCTAATGAGGATTTTTCTCCACTACAGAGAAGGGCGTTATGATGAGCATCAAGGAACCTGGGAAACCAAACAAGGCAGAAGTCTGGGGAGGGAGGGGGAGAGAGAGAGAGAGAGAGAGAGAGCGAGCTCCGATACATCACACGTCTAGGGTAATTGCTGGTGGACAGAGAGATGTTCATGATGACAACTGAATGTGACTTGAAAATTTCTTCTTGGAGCCATACTCTATAGCTGGAGCTTTAGAGTGTCACCCCAGTACTTGGTTGTTAAAGGCATCTCTCCCAGATGGGAGGGCACAGGGAGAAGATGGAGCAGCAAGGTTAATTTGTAAATGCATTCCAGTGTCTGGTGCCTTGTGCCAAGCCCTGCCAAGCCCTGCCAAGCCCTGCCAAGCTCTTGAATCAACAGTTAAGTGCCATCTCTGCTGGCAGGGAAGTGGTGCATGTGTCATAAATTAAAAGCGGAGGGATAAGGACCCGACAGAAGGGTTGGATGCTGTGGCTGAATCGCTCCAGTGATTCTGCTTCCATTCCATGGTCTTAAACAGATGAGACAAACGCATCTCCGCCTGCATCTCACTCGACAGAGGCCTCACTCTGAAATTCCTGGAACCATACACTAATAGACTTAAGAATCTCACTGCTGTCAGGTTGGAAGGCTCCTGGAACATTGAATTTAAGCTAGAACATTAAATTCAAGTCCCTTCGGTCCTCTAGCTATTAGATGGGAACTGATTATGAAAAGGAAGAGAAATATATATCATCTTTTAAAGTCTTCCCATGTGCATATTCCCTTCGCTTCAGCTCCCACGGTGACCAGCATATAAGAAATAAAAGCCCGTGTATGAGGTTTTATGGACTCATTCAAACTGAGTAGGGAGAGAACAGAGTAGTGGAATGGGGAGACCCTTTCCTTGGGAAGGACCTCAGACTCCGACTGTGAACAGTCTGCTTTCCATGTTTGTCTTTAACACACACACACAGACACACACAAATATATATATATATAAAACGGGCTGGAGAGATGGCTCGTGGTTAAATGTTCTGCCTGGTCTTCCAGAGGGTCCAGAATGGATTCCCACCAGTCACATAGCAGCTCACTGCCCTCTGTAACTCCAGATCCAGGGGATCCAATGCCCCTCTGACTTCTGAGGACACCAGGCATGCGTGTGACATGCAGACATACATTTGAACAAAGCACTCATACACATAAAAATAAAACTAAATGAATCTCTTTTATAAAAAGATGTATTTTATTGATATGAGTGCAGTGCCACTGTCTTCAGACACACACCAGAAGAGGGCATCAGATCCCATTACAGATGGTTGTGAGCCACCATGTGGTTGCCGGGAATTGAACTCAGGACCTCTGGAATAGCAGTCAATGCTCTTAACCACTGAGTCACCTCTCCAGCCCCTAAACAAATCTTTAGAATGTAAAAGCTTAAGTCACAAGAATTGCTACCTGAAGGGGAGGTCCCTAGGCATTACTGGGTATCACACACATCACAAATGACATCATCTCTAATCATCGAAACAACCACGGAGAAGAATGGTTTCATAGACTTGTTACAGGATAGAAGTGAACCAGCTTGTCCTCTCAAACCAATCCGATGTTACCCAGAGACTAAATTCTGAATGCCTATGAGCCTGATGTTTGCCGACTTCCATTGGGAAGAAGTGAAGTGTATACTGGGAACGCCTGGATAGGTAGCTCTGCTTAGGGAAGGCAGAGACAAACGGGACAGGAACAGAGATAAAAAAATAAATAAAAAGCCGTGCGTAGCATCATCTCAGCAAAGAAAAAGAAATCAGAGGTTCAGCCCACAGAATAGACCCCCAAAGGGAAAAGAAACACTTATAAGGAGCTGAAGAGATGGCTCAGCAGTTAAAAGAACTGACTTTTCCACAGGATAGGGTGCAATTCTCAGTACTCTAACGAGAGTTTGCAACTGCCTATAACTCCAGTTGCAGGGGATCTGTCGCCCTCTTCTGGTATCCCTGGGTATTGCATGCGTGGGATACACAGACATACACGCAGATAAAACACCCAAATAGGAAGGCAAGGTTAGAGCACAAGGCTGAACAAGGAGGCCGGGTTTGTAGTATACAGCTGGATGAAGGGGACAGGTTTAGCTAATCCCAGTAGGAGCAGTTTCTGTAGGGGAACAGTCTTCAGGCCACAAACATCAGGGAAGGGATTAGGCTATGGTGAACATTTTTTTTTTCACACAGTATCAACACTCACATAAAAGAAAAATAAACAAATCTTTACAAAAATGTTTATTGGATTTAAAACATAACACACTTGCCAAATGTTTGTGCCATAAACCATCTTGATCCACCCACTCACTCCCAGAAAAACCTTAGTTCAATAAAATTCATAATGGATTAGCTTTATGAAAAGGGGCTCTCAGTTCAAAGGGGGGCTTCTAGCTGTCAAGGCCAGAGATTTGAGGGGCTTGAATTTTTGGATTCTGTAGAAGTGAGGATCTTAGAGTCTCAGAGTTTAGGAACATGCATAAGACAGCCAATGATAGGATTATACCTTCTTCCTGACAGCACTGAGCTCAATAGAGTTCACACATCCAAGAAATAAACAAGAAGAGAAAGAATAACTACAGGCAGCATGAGCTATTAACAGCAATACAAGAGCTGTTACCAAAGCAAGACCCTCATCGAGCGGGGGATACATGGGGGAAAATGTATTTTTAAGGAATCTATATATGCCCACAGGACAATAGGCACATTCCTGAGTGTGCTTGACTTCACATATACACAACTGAGTGTGCTCAGCTTAAGGTCTTTAAGAAGGAAAGACAGCCTAACAGATCGCTTGACATGCTCAGCTCGCTGGGTAGATGACAGTCTGACATACTTCTGGGCCCACTGAGCTTCTTTCCCCATAAAGGTTTTAGCTATGTGTCTTAGTCAGGGTTTCTACTACTGGACAAAACATCATGACCAAGAAGCAGTTGTGGAGGAAAGGGTTTATTCAGCTTACACTTCCATATTGCTGTTCATCACTAAGGAAGTCAGAACTGGAACTCAAGCAGGTCAGGGAGCAGGAGCTGATGCAGAAGCCATGGAGGGATGTTACTTACTGGCTTGCTTCCTCTGGCTTGCTCAGCCTGCTCTCTTATAGAACCAAGACTACCAGCCCAGAGATGGTCCCACCCACAAGGGGCCTTTCCCCCTTGATCACTAATTGAAAAAATACCCCACAGCTGGATCTCATGGAGGCACTTCCCCAACTGAAGCTCCTTTCTCTGTGATAACCCCAGCCTGTGTCAAGTTGACACATAAAACCAGCCAGTACACTATGGCTTTAGAAAAGGATGCTTTGAGAGTGGACTAATATATGAGTTTCTTCTTAAGGAAGCCCACGTCAGCTGATAACACAGCTGGTCCACAATGGAGCTGTTCTAGTCTTTTCCCACAATCACTCATCTTGGACTGGTCCTTTCTTACACCCCTCACCGAATGATTCTTCATGCTGTGGCCTCTTTTGCTGCCATCAGTCATAAACCCGACGTCCTCAGTCACTTGCTGGTGTTTTTCTTGACTCTTTATCCCGAGGGCTTTTGCTACCTGAGTTGTCTAGGGTGGTGAGAAAATGAAGAGAAGACTGACAGATGGGCGCACATACGAAAAGCTGGGATCAAGTGATCTGAGCTCTGAAGATGGAGAGCCCTCAACACATTGGAAGTTCAGCAGTGTTTATTATAGAGAGTTGAACAGGGAGGCGGGGGTATCATCTACAGCTGGACAAGGATGTAGGCTTATTACCTAAGGAGGCAGGGTTTGGGGTGTACAGCTGGGTCAGGAGGACAGGTTTAGCTTATCGCAGTCTGTAGAGAAACAGTCTTTACAATACAAACAGCAGGGGTGGAGGTAGGAGACCATATGGACATTCTCTTCACACCCTCAACACAAACTCCGTCCCCTGAGGGAGCCTCTGCTCTGGGACCCTTGACATGACCGTTGCCATATCAACAGCACGATGCACTGATGTCACAACTCAGTCTTCCTCTGCTCCCCACAGGTCTGATGTCTCAATTTGACGATGCCTACATCACTGCCTGGGGCTCTTGGAATCATCTCCCTATTTCAAATCTACAGGCATTAGTTTTGTTCCCTCCCGCCCCCATCCCCTTCTTTCTCTTTCCCACTGTAGAAGGTAAGGGGATGGTGAGACGTGGTCAGATTCAGGGTACAGTGAGAGTGAGAAGAGTCAGAGGTGAGTGCCCTTTCATTCCCTCCCCTCCCTGTCCCTCCCCCCTTCTCCTCTCCCTTCTACTCCCTTTCCCTCCCCTTGCTTCTCCCCCCTCCTCTCCCCTCCGCTCTTTCCCCTCTTCTCTACTTCCCTACGGATAGTCTCATCTGTGCTCTCTGTATTTACTTGGCTTTTCTTCGCAGCACATATAAGATATGGAATGCGGCTTATCTGTTTAAATGTTGATCATCTTATTTAAAAATAAGCTTTACAGCTTGGTTTCATTATACTTAGGACCAAGAACAACAGTGTTTGGCACAGGCGCTCGATCTATATTTGTCAATAATCTGGCTACTCAGTCCAGCAAGGTGATTCAAAATGACTGCTAAAAAAAAAAAAAATGTCGGTACCAGCAGTAGAGGAAATATAGCTGGGTTCCACAGTTCCCTGTTCTCAATCCTGACCTCCAAAAGCTCTGCTAAGTCATAGGTTAATAACTCACCAGCTTCCCCACCCCCGATATTTTGCTTGGCAAGTAACTCTTAAATTCATCTCAATGCAGTATGAATACATTCCAAATTTGAGTAACTTTGTTTTGGCTAATTTATTTTTTTACTTAAAATAAAAAAAAACAGTGTATGAAAATTCTTGGTATTCAAAGTTGTGTGTTTTGTAGATATTTTCTTTAAAATAGGTTTAAAAAAATAGCTCATTTTCCAATGGGAAAACTGACAGTTTTATTTGCTGATGGTAAAATTCAAGCTTAAAAGTGAAACGTAAGTTTCTGCATTTTCTGATGTCATCGGTGACTGTTGTCGAGTGTGGGTGGGGTCTTGAGTCTGTTTAACAGTTCTGCTCATGCATGGAAGATCACCATAGCTCAGTGAGCAGCCTCATGCCAAAGATCCAGTGTGTCATGTTACCAAATAAGTGGATTCACTCTTGGAATCCTGTACTCAGACTGAGGCAGAAGGATTGCGAGATTGGGACCAGTCTGGGCTGGCTGCCAAATTTTACTGATAAATTTTCAGATTTGACGTTTTATTGAATCTCTGGGAGATTATTGTTCCTTCCAAGTGCCAGCATATATGTATATGTGTGCAGTGTGGTATATGCAGTGTCTAGAGGGAGTGGGGAGGCTAGGACAGAGAAAGTACCCAGGGAGCTGAAGGGGACTGAAGCCCCATAGGAGGAACATTAATATGAACTAACCAGTACCCCCAGAGCTCCTTGGAACTAAACCTCCAATCAAAGAAAACACATGGTGGAACTTGTGTCTCTAGCTGCATATGTAACAGAGGATGGCCTAGTCGGTCATCAATGGGATGAGAGGCCCTTGATCCTGTGAAGGCTTGATGCCCCAGTATAGGGGAATGTCAGGGCCAGGAATGGGAGTGGGAGGGCTGGGGAGCAGGGGGAGAGGGGGATAGGGGATTTTCAGAGGGGAAACCAGGAAAGGGGATAACATTTGAAATGTAAATAAAGAAAATACCTAATTAAAAAAAATTCCCTATCAAATTTGCTTCTAGAAGCAGAGAATAGTAGGGTCAGAATGAATTGTAAATATTTACATTTTTCTGTGTCTCTTTCTTGGTGTTTGAAATTACAAAATAATAATAATAATAATAATAATAATAATAATAAGCTCAAAAGCATCATTTTCCTTATAGGAAAATGATGTCATTTGGACCCTAATATATTTTTATATTTTGGGAAATGATTTGACGTTATCTGTAATAACTAAGGGGAGCATATTCTTTTTCGGTTGGTAGGCTGGCTTCCTGTTTGCTCCTGTGTCGCACAGAGGCTTACTATGTGGCACATACAGAAGCGCACTGCGTTACCTTCTGACTCCTCTGCTTCCTAGCTCCTCCTCCCAAATGCTGGGATTAAAGATGTACGCCCCATACTTGCTGATGCTGATCATTGGTAGTACATAGGAACATTTTCCCAAGTCAGACTGTGTTTGCCCATTGAGTGTTGGCCATATTCTCAGTGTGCAACTGCATGTCATACTTACCGTTGTACCTTTTCCCATGATCCATATTTCTTGGTTGTGTAATCACAGAATCTGTTTTATCTTTTTCTTTTCTTTTCTCTTCTCTTTTCTTTTCTTTTCTTTTCTTTTCTTTCCTTTTCTTTTCTCTTCTTTTCTTTTTTATAGTGCTGATTAGTGATGAGCTTTGGCACCACCAATTGCCAGCTCCCTAATTTCTCCCCCGAAGTAATTATATCTCGTTTTCCCACCTACGCGCAAGCATGAATTTGTGACTAATTTGAAAATCATGAGGGAAAAGACTCTTAAAAGCCTGTCTTTTCCTGAAATAACGCAGTGGCCTTGATTTATAGCAGCTGAATTGTTTCCATCCCTTCTGTAAATACATCAGTTCGACAGAAATAGCTCAGGCCAGCTGTACCTCTGCCTGCTCCAGAGCACCAAGGGCCTTGGGTAACCGAGACTCACACAGGTGTGAAGCTTCAGTAGAAGAGTGTAGGTCGTGTTCAAGGACACATTTCCCATCGTTCTCAAATACTTAGGGGACTCTGATGAGCACCCAACCTACATTAAAAAGTAAGTAAGTCACACCTCTTCATCATCAGGCACAGCAGTTGACCCACTCATTCCACGATGGTTCAGAGAACCTGTCGTAAGCCAGGTTATGCTGTAGACATCACAAGGAACTAAAAGGATGATTGTAACATGATCCCTCACACAAAGAATGTTCTAACCTTTAAAAAAAAAATAAATGCACTCCAGTCCTTCATTGAATAATTACTATTGAGTGCTACTAAGTGCTAGGAATCCAATGGTGGCCAAGACTCAGCTATGGAAGTATAAAAGGAGACTAGAGCTCCACTGTAGTCCAGAGGGGAACGGGTTCATTTTATGTATAAGAAACAGGGCTTCCTATAAGCGACATTTGTGCTCTGACACCCCTGTGTCTTAGTGGGTAAAGATGTTGTCTTAGTCAGGGTTTCTATTCCTGCACAAAACATCATGACCAAGAAGCAAGTTGGGGAGGAAAGGGTTTATTCGTCTTACACTTCCACATTGCTGTTCATCACCAAAGGAAGTCAGGAATGGAACTCAAGCAGGTCAGGAAGCAGGAGCTGATGCAGAGGCCACGGAGGGATGTTCTTTACTGGCTTGCTTCCCCTGGCTTGCTCAGCTTGCTTTCTTATAGAAGTCAGGACTATCAGCCCAGGGATGGCACCACCCATAATGAGCCCTCCCACCCTTGATCAGTAATTGAGAAAATGCCTTCATGAGATCCAGTTGTGAGACATTTTCTCTGTAATAACTCCAGCTTGTGTCAAGTTGGCACACAAAATCCTCCAGTACAGATGTAGAAGGGTAGAGTTTCAGGACAAGAGACCTTAGGAATGTTGCAGTTTGCCAACCAATCTCTATGAAAATTGTCCAAAGGGTGGTGGTGTGGTTTCCTCGCTGCCCATCCCAATGTTCTGGGTTCTTGAATGAAACACACACACACACACACACACACACACACACACACACACACACAGCCTTATATTTTAATAAGCCTTAAACAGCTCAATAGCTGGGTCACTCCCACACCTCCACATTGCTAACACCTCCCATCTGATATTCCTGAGTTATTACTCACTAAAATATCTACTCCATCTTTGCTGCCCTAGACCCAGTTGGAGGGCAGGGGTTTAGGGCCGCTCTTCCCTGGCTCTTAGGTGATTGTTATGCTTTCTCTTCTGCACCTCTCAGGCCTGGTCCTTACTCCTTTCCCGACATGGCAGCTATATCTTCCTCCCTCCCTCAGTCCCTTGCCCCGGAATCCTAAAGTCACACCCCTGTCTCCCTGCCTAGCCATTAGCCACGGGTAACTTTATTTACCAATCAAAATCAACTGGGGCGCCGGGCAGTGGTGGCACATGCCTTTAATCCCAGCATTTGGGAGGCAGAGGCAGGTGGATTTCTGAGTTCGAGGCCAGCGTGGTCTACAAAGTGAGTTCCAGGACAGCCAGGGCTACACAGAGAAGTCATGTCTCAGAAAAAAAAACAAAAACAAAAAACTGGGAGGCAGGGTCCTTGGTATCTTACATGCAGATGTGCAGATTCCCAAGTAATTTGGGGGACCAAATTAACATAATTTAAGTAACATTAGATCAAATCCACAATATGGGAGCAAAGGGAGGCCTATGCAATAGTGTGTGTGTGTGTGTGTGTGTGTGTGTGTGTGTGTGTGTGTGTGTGTGTGTGTGTGATGGTAAATACATACCTGACACTCACATGTGGCAGATATATAAGATACGAGGTGTTATAGCACA
This sequence comes from Mus musculus, assembly GCF_000001635.26. Lineage (NCBI taxonomy): Eukaryota > Metazoa > Chordata > Mammalia > Rodentia > Muridae > Mus > Mus musculus. Next base: position 36,444,025 of record NC_000074.6, read on the forward strand.
CAACTTCCAGCTTCCAACTGTTACATCACGGTGAGACTTAGCACACTGGAGAGTCTTCCATGTGGACATTTGTGGGTCCATGAATTCTTTTCTCTTTACTTACTCTGTGTTCAGGAGATAGAGATGAAGGAGGGAGGTAAGGAAAGAGGAAGGAAGGCAGCAAGCAGGTACCACTGCTTCTGACATCCTACTCTCCAGAGTCAGGTCACATGGACAAGGTACCAGTTGACTGCAAAGGACACTGGGCCATATGATCTCCCCAGGGGCACAAGAGGTAAGTGAACGCAGTTTGTGATCAGCGCTATTTCTATCATTACCTACAAACGCCCATTCATTTAAAGAGCTATCATTAAATAGCTTACTAGTTAGCATGTTGCTATTGTTGCATGTATCCTAACCACCACCACATATCTTGCTAGTAGATGCTGAATAACTGTTCTACAAGACAATGCTCTGGACTCTGAAATGCAGGCCATGCTGTTAGATTCCGAAGCGGTTTCAGATTTGACAGGATCAGGACTCTTAAGGATTGAGGGAAATAACAGAGTGCTCTATAAGGTGTGTTCCAAACTGCCAACCATACATAATACAACTTCAACTTTCCAAGATGAGGGATAAAAGAGGCCAAAGAGTGAAAACTCCGAGATGTACAGAGAAGGTTGAAACCCCTAGTGAACAGTGCTGTCTTCTCTGAGCAGCTTCCTATCAGCCCAGTGGCAACCGTCTTGCGCAAGCCTTCTGAGGGAAGGTGTTTAATCTCCTGACAGGTAAAATCAGGATCACAAGAAGTTTTGACACTTTGCTGGGGTCGTTTACATTTCTTATGTCTAAGTGGCTCTTTATTACCATGAAGAATACTCACTCCGGTGCTAGAGTGATGGGTGGGTACTTACAAGCCCTGGCTGCTCTTCCAGAGGACCTGGCTCAATTACTACATGGTACCAACAACTACATGGTAGCTAACAGCTATCTGTAACTCCAGTCCCTGAGGATCAAGTACTCTCTTCTGATGCTTTTTTGTTTGTTTGTTTGTTTGTTTGTTTGTTTGTTTTTTCAAGACAGGGTTTCTCTGTGTAGCCCTGGCTGTCCTGGAACTCACTTTGTAGACCAGGCTGGCCTCGAGCTCAGAAATCCGCTTGCCTCTACCTCCCGAGTGCTGGATTAAAGGCGTGCGCCACCACCGCTCGGCTTTCTGATGCTTTCTTAAATACCAGGCACACACAGGGTGCAAACACACACACACACATAGATAAAACACTCATATACATAAAGTACACTTTATAAACAAACAAACTAAAGCCTAGTGTTAGAGTTAAGTACAAATAACGTCCACCTATAGGACAATCATTCCTTGTCTTTGGGACAGTAGCTTAATATAGCCTCAATCTCCACGTTAGTGAGACCAAAACCTTGAAAAGGAAAATAACGTCATGATCTAAAGGCTGTCTCAGAATCTCCTGAGGATTTCCTGGGTTCATGCACAATGGTACTTTGCTCACCGGCTAGCACATGCAAAAACAAAATATTTTTTAAGTATTATAATAATGTTTAAAGTCAATATTGGGGGGAGGATGCAACCGGTTTGACATAACATGAAATATGATGAAATCCTGGTGTTGATTTTTAAAAGCCAGGAGAGCAGTGTGGCCACTATGTGTGGACGCCGTCCTTAGGAGCCACAGCTGGGAGTGCTTTCATTGTCTCTGCACGATTTTGTTTCTCTTTGGTGCAATTGACTTCTAAATCCCTTCCATCTCCTAGATTTGCTAAGCACACATAACTGCTTTATTAATGTCATCTGCTCTTTTATGGCCCTTCCTCTTACAGACAGGAAGACACACACACACACACACACACACACACACACACACACACACACACACACACATACACCCCAAAGCAGGAGAAGACAGGAAGACCCCACCCCTCCCCAAACCAGGAAATCTGTGTTGTGCCCTGGCCTTCGAATAATTGGCCAGCAGCATTAAAAATTAATCTGTTGAGAAGCAAATCGTATTTTCAGTCCCTTGACATTTTTTTTCTCTCTCACACAGTAAAAAGAACCTCTTAAAATATCTTTTCAAGTCCTTGCCCACCCTATTTTTCTCTAATATGCCCCTGGATCTTGACTCAATTCATGGAATACTGGCCATGTCTCATGTAAAATTTTATTTACTCAAGGTGGAAAATGGCAGTCGGTGTTATGCTCCAAACCAGTCCAAGCTTTTTTTTTTAAAGCTGAAGCTTAACGTATATTGAATTTGTACATTTACTCTAGAACACAACCTCGGGTAGAACTGAAATCTGGGGGAAAGCAGTCCATTTGTCTCAACACGATGCCCTTCCCGGGGCACAGACATCTCCATTTCTCATGCGTAGTCAGCCCTTTCTTTATATCAGGAGTGTTTATCTCTTAGTATCTATTCCATTTGGATGCAGGAGAACTGTACCTGACATTTTGCTTAAGCTGCTCGCTTTAGGGTACACGGATTTGATTTATGGCCAGGCAGAGCTGGGCTTGTTCGTTCGTGATGGCTGCCCGTGCTGCATTGTGCTTTCCTGTACGCAGCCAGAATCACAAGCATAGGAAAGCTTTTGTCTCAGAGAATGGGAGAGCTGCAACTGATTCTAGGTTACCACATTCAAAGTTTAAAAATGCTCATCTGCCTTGTGATCTTGACTTGAACGTCGGTCTATTTCACCTGAAATCTTGCCTGGTGGAAGATACTTACTCCTGTTCTGTGACCTTCTCCTTTTCCTTATCCCACACTTCAGGCTGGCCTTGAAGTCCCTATGGATAACCTTGAACTTCTGACCCTTCTGTCTCTACCTCCTGAGCTCTGGGATTACAGCCATGTGCCACCATGTCCAGTTTTATGTATGCTGGAGATTGCTAGACAAGTACTGGGCTAATAGAGCTACAGTCCCAACCCTTATTTTTTGCCTAGGGAAAAAAAATGCTACCATGTTTCTTGAGAATATTTTGTTTGTCAGTTACATTTCTCAAATGGTTTTAGTCATCTTACTACTGACTATCTTTGCTAGCTTCTTTTATTTCCTGTTCTTCATTCGTGTTAAATGCAAAAGTACATGAACAAATTTCACACTAATGTATGGTCTTATGTCAAAACAAGGTCCTCTTTCCCTGGATCTTCTGTGTGCAAGGCCTTGTGGTTGCCACATAAGAGTCCCTGCTCTGGACTCAAGTGAATCCCTTAGTTAGTGGAATATTAATCTTTGCTGTTCTTTCTCATATTTGTATGTGTCTTTTAAAAATATATTTCTTTTGTTTGATTTGTACACCATGGGACTGTCTCGCACCTGAAAATGCCAGAAATGATTGATTTATCTCCTGGGACTAGAATTACAGACAGTTGTGAGCTACAGTGTGGGTTCTGGAAATTGAACTCAGGTTCTCTGAAAGAGAAGCTCGTATTCATAACCACTGAGCCATCTCTGTAGCCCTCGTTTGTATCTTGACTGCGAATTCCCCTAAATAACCAGTTTCTTTTACATTATGTCTAAGGAGACACCACAAGAAGCAAAAATAAAGCAGTTGTGTAGACTCTGCCGAGAAGACCAAGCTCACAGTATCTGCATTCAGCCACTTGTCAAAGTCCTGTGTGTTTACCACTTTGTCTTTCATAGTCTCAGAAGATAAACTATTTTAAATTGTTTTCACATATATACACACATATGCTGTGTGTGTGTGTGTGTGTGTGTGTGTGTGTGTGTGTGTGTGTAATACTTTTATAACTCAGTTTTCTAAAACTAATCTCTACTAAGCTAACTTTTGGTAGCATACATTAGAATTTACTCTTTTAAATAAAATGTTTTAGATGCATTTACTTTTATTTTATGTGTATGAATGTTTTGCCTGCAGGCGTCGGTGTACTATGTTTGTGCAGTGCCTGCAGAGACCAAAAGAGGCCATCAACTTCCCTGGAATTGGAGTTACAAATGGTTGTGAGCCACCATGGAGGTGCTGGGAATCGAACCCTCAGTCCTCTGGAAGAGCAACGGGTACTCTTAACCACTGCACAATCTCTGCAATCCCAGGTCTTTCTCTTAACAATTCATTCATCATTATAAAGTATTTCAAAGCTTATATGCCAAAAATTCCACCCAAAATGGGGCTAGGGAGATGGCTCAATAAATAAAGTGTTTGCCACAGAGCAATGGGGACCTGCTTTGCTCCCCAACCCCCAGTAACCACATAAAAACCCAGAAGCAGTGGTCTTTGTCTGTACAGCCCACGTTGGGGAAGCAGAAACAGGTAGATTTTGAAGGTTATTAGCCCAATTGAAGAGCTCCAATCCCAGTGAAAGACTCTGTGTCAAAAAATAAAGTAGACATCAAAGAAGACACATGATATTTTCCTCTCATAGTCACACACATGCATGCACACACCTATGTGTATGTATGCGCACATGCATGTGTGTATACACCCACATGAACCATAACAGAAAATTTAAAATTCCACAGAGTAATAGTAGAGAAAAAAATATAACCAACCATCTTAAAATCTGCCCTCTAAGGGCTGGAGAGATAGCTCACAACCATTCATGGTGAGATCTGATGCCCTCTTCTGGTGTGTCTGAAAACAGCTACAGTGTACTTACATATAATAAATAAATAAATCATTAAAAAAAAATCTGCCCTCTCTTTCCCCAGACTTTCATGTCTTTAGGGACTCTGCATGCTTCTGGGACCATGAGCACACAGAATGATTCCACTTCTTTGCTTCTCCATTGTCCCCTAGAAACTGATTTTCATATAAACTATATTTCATTATTATTAACAGTGTATGTAGGCAAAATACCCAGGCAAAGAGTCAGTATTTGACCTTCCCCGTGTGTTACTTTATTGCTTGCTTCTTGTGATAAAAATACTCTGACAAAAGCAACTTGAGTGGCAAAGACCATTACAGAAAACCACAAACCAATCAAAATGGAGAGCTGTGAAGCCCAGTCCCAGTGGACACATCTACAGCACAACTCCTGCATAAGACTCAGGGTTCATTTAGAAAGATGAGGCAGAAAGATTGTTAAGATCCAGAGGAACAGTGAGTTTGCCATGAGAGTGTAGAGTTTGCCGTGAGACTGTAAAGTTTGTCATGAGACTGTAGAGTGTACCATGAGATTATAGAGTGTGCCATGATATTGTATCTGCTAAAATTTCAGAGCTGCTGCACCCATGAAGTCTCATCAACATGGCTGCCTAGTCATGACCTGAACAAGAATGAGCAACAGATGAGGTAACATGAAGACAGAAATCCCAAGAGGCTTCATCCCTAGACAAAAGCTATAACCAACTAAATAGTTGAGCAGGCCAATTGCTTACCCAGTACCACATGGTCAGCCTCGAAAACATATTCATGCAAGTAACATTATACTGACCGAGCTAACTGTATTTATGTATTTAGCAATGTATATCAAGAGTTTAAAAAATACCATGGATTTGAAAGCGATCAAGAGGAGGTTTTGGAGGGAGGAAAGGGAAGATGGAAAATGTTCTATTATCTCAAAAATGTTTTAATTATCATTTTAAAAAGCAATTTAAGAGAGACAGGAAACTGTGGACGGCGAGATGTGCCAGCAGGCAGAGAAGATGAGATTCAGAATAAGGAAGGAACCTGGAATCTGGAAACAGGTGAAGAGGAAGTGAGATCAGGCTATAAACCCTTAAGATTTGCCTCCTCCTCTTGAAAGGTTCCACAACCTTGCCAAACTGCGCCACTAGCACAGGGCAAACACATAAGACTATGAGGGAGGGAGCTGGAGAGATGCCTCAGCAGTTAAGAGCACTGACTGCTCTTCCAAAGGTCCTGAGTTCAACTCCCAGCAACCACATGGTGGTGCGCAACCATCTGTAATGAGCTCTGACACCCTCTTCTGGTGTGTCTGAAGACAGCTATAGCGCACTTACATATAACAATAAATACATCTTTGAGTTGGAGTGAGCAGGGGTCTTGACTTCAATTCCCAGCAACCACATGATGGCTCACAACCACCTGTGCAGCTACAGTATACTCAAATACATAAAATAAATTAATCTTTAAAAAAAAACACTATGGGAGACATCTTACATTCCAACCACATGTAATAAACATACAAATACCCAGTGGTTATAATCCAACATGGGGTGTGTGTAGCCAACCTTGAGCATGGTTGTGAATAGGTCTTTGCGATAAGAATGTTGTGGTAGACACAGCGTAGCAGTGGCAGTTCAGATACAGAGCAGCGAGACCCTGCCACCCCAGAGCCTGAGGAACAGGAAGAAAGAAAACCTTCTGCTACCCAGCAGGAGAGAAAACACCAAACTCCCTAGAAAACTAAGTTATCCACTAGTGCTAAAAGAATTCAGAGGGGCTGTCTGAGATCACCCGTGATCCTCCTCCTAACTGCAATGCTGGGCCTAAAGGAGATAACATTTATGATTAGAGGTCAACTAGACTTGGTCTACCAGGTTCTGTATATGAGGGTAGGTTTTTTTCTGGATACCACATTTCCTTCAGATTATCCATTTAAACCACCAAAGGTTTCTTTCCGTACCAGAATTCATCACTGCAATACCAACAGTCAGGGAGTCATCTGCAGATGTCTAGATGACAACTGGAGTCCTGCTTTGACTATTTCAGTTTTCACTCTCTATTTGTTCCTTTTTGATATATGGCAACCCTGCAGATCCTCTGGTTGGAAACATAGCCACTCAGTATTTGACCAACAGAACATGACAGAATAGCCAGATAGTGGACCAAGAGATATGCAACATAATTCACATCATTTGTATGCAGTGTGAAGGAGCAGAAGGCCTCTTCCCACCGTGCTGTGGATCTTTATAGCCTTTACAATACGGACTTCTGTGTGTATGTTATACTGACTCTACCCTTGCCTTTATCCTCTGGAGACTGGGAGAGTCCCCCAAAATGTAAATGCTACCAATAGTAGAACTTTGTAGCTGTAGATTAGTGATGTTTAAAATTCCTACTTGCAAGTCTTGCTTCTTTGGAATATCAAAATGTATTTTGTGATGCACTACGGATACTGGTCCTGAAGTCTACCAAATATTGCAGTGCATTTTAGCCTAATTCTTTATCTGTATGAAGTTATAAAAGTATCTGTAGATGAGTAGGAATTATGTCATTTGTATTAAGCCCAGATCTATTTCTGAGTATGTGGTTCATGCTGTTGTGAAAATGGGTTACCTTTGTCAGGTTGTAATGAGAGGATTTCCTTCTACCCTTGTAGCTCAGAGAGCACTGATGTATCATATCAAACACAGCATGCTTCTGAAAGCATAGTTTCTTGCCATAATGTTGAAAGTCTTGTCAGAAGGTGTGTCTGAGATGATTGCTAATAAAATAAAGATGTGACTATGAAGATTGATTATTAAGGACGAGTACAAATGAATGAATTATTAAATTGAAAACATTTTTTAAAAGAATGCTGTGGTAATTGCAACCACCATATTTACAACAATTGCACTCTCTTGCATTGCTGCACTTGAGGATTTAAAATAATGGTAAAGAAACAAGAGGACAGCGTGTGGCCACTGCTTTCCACATCCTCGATTGCTAAGAGCTATGTTGCAACATCCTTGCTCCTGCGAGAAAGGACTGTGGCTGTAAATAAGGGTATGCCTTACTTCCAAACAATATGCAGACCCCTTTCTCCTTAAAGATGAACTTTATTCCATATAGGTGAACATTAAAAATGAAAACTCTACTGCTCGGAGAAAACAGCTCACATGGTTTCCGCATGCTTGTCCAGTTTTTTTTCCTTGTACATACATGTTAATATTTGCAAAACTACATAGAGCTATTGTCCATTAAATAGTATGTTCTATTTCCATGTCATTCACTTGTCTTCAACATCCTGACTCTGTTTTGTTCCTTCTGTAAATGCTTCATTATTTATGTAATATATACTCTTAGAGAAATTTATTTTTTCATAGTCTCGTTTCCTATTGTGTCAGACACAGTCACTATTCCCATGCCCTGTCCATCCCACCATCCCAAACTAAAAACAACACAGAGAGAGGGGAGGAGGGAGAGGGGGGGGAGAGAGGAGGGAGAGAGGGGGAAGAGACAGAGAGAAGGGGGAGAGAGAGAAAGAGAAGGGGAGAGAGGGGTAGAGAGAGAGAGAGGGAGGGAGGGAGATAGAGAGAAGGGGAGAGGAAGGGAGGGAGGGAGGGAGGGAGGGAGGGAGGAAGGGAGGGAGGGAGGGAGGGAGGGACGAAGGGAGGGAGGGAGGGAGGGAGGGAGAGGGAGAGAGAAACAGAGAGAGACAGACAGAGAGATTGACAACATAAACTAAAATGTGTGTCACTCACTGTTGCTGGGGAAAAAAAAAACGCTGACTCTCAAAACTGTATGCCCTCAAATTGCAAGTGATAAAAGAGGAGAAATTTTATGGCGAGAGAGAGGAAAGTCCCATGATGTTCCCAGTGTCCTCAGAGACTGCAAGAAAGTGGGTAAATAACACAAAGGCTAACTGCAGGGTGGCCTAGTTTCTGCAAGGCAAAATAAACAAGCTTGTCTACAGTTAGAACAAATTCCAGGGACTGGTGGAGAGTGAGAAAGGACACACACTTGACAACCTCCTCTGGCCTCTGCATGAACACATACACTCACACACATTCACACACACACATCACATACTGTAGAAATCAGGAGAGTGGATAAAAGTGGAAAGCATGGGAGACAAATGATTGCGGTAGAAACAATAAGAAAGGAATGTGTAGATAAAAAGCTATGGAGACAAACCTGGCAAACTGCAGCTGCCAGGGGGAGATACTGGGTGAGAAACGAGAGAGTCTAGGGGCACACCAGGTGCCTCAAGGACAGGGATTCGTGGAAGAAAACTGCTAGAAGCCCATTTAGGTTCACAGAGAGCCCAGAGCCTGTTGCCAATGTGAGTCACCCTGATAGAGATGTCAAGCAAGATGCCAGTCACAGCGACCTGGAGGTTTCTGAGATTTTGTGGGTGGGGGGAGCACCTTCACAGAGTCTCTCCTGAGATGAAAGAGATGGTTGCCATGGTCCTGGGAAAGATCACACATGCAGAAAAGCAGAAGTTGGAAGACAGTTGGTTGGGGGGTGTTAACATTTGACACATCGGTTTTCACACAGTGCAAAAAAACAGAGAGGAAACAGGCTCCGTCTCTTCCTGGCTCATAAAATCTTATCAGATAGTTGCTGGGAAGACAACGGGGAAGCCCACTAGGCTTTGTAGGTGTGGGCGTCCAGTTCCCTGGACAAAGATAGCAGCTCCAGACGCTGGTACAAAAGGGCTGGAGAAGTGAAGGGCACAGGACTGAGCCATAGCCCTTGTCCCCCAGATACCTGGGGCAGGTCAGGGTGGCACTTCCTTGTCTAAATTGTGCTGACTTACTTTATAAACAGCTGGGAGCTCTTGGTTCCCCTGGCCAGTCGGACCGGTTTGTGATAGGGAATAATTTAAATCTGTGAGACTGTAAAGCCTTGCCCATCTCTCTCAAAGGACTGTTTTTGTCTCTAAGGCAATCTCTCTACAGAAACTACACTTCACAGTTTCTCCCCATGATCTCAAACTGACTTCTCCTCTGTTCATCATTCCACTGGTGACAGGCTCTCTTCTGTCTTTGTCAACAGAGTATTATGTCAACTAACTAGAATCACTCAAAACTGTGACTTGGAAGGGATGAAAACAGTAATTATTTTTTTATAAAAGTCTCCATCATCAAAATACGTTGTATAACTGAACTTTTTCAAAGAATAAACAAATGTTACTTATAAAAGTGTCTGTCACATCTATAATAAAAACAGATAATAGATAAGATAGGTAATAGGAATATATATACATATATATACATATATATATAGAGAGAGGGGTAATAGATGAATGGATAGATAGATGAATGAATGGATAGAGAGATAGATAGATAAATAGACACATACATATGTATACACACATATACATACATAGATACTTAGATACATAGGTGGTGGAGGAAGATATAAGTAACAGATAGATGGATACATAGATAGATAGATAGATGGATATAACTGTAAGAAAGACCTGCAGTAAGCCCTGGAAACAGTGAAATCATGACACCAGGCACTATGTAGACAATAGTGAGGTTTACAGCTGTAGAGGCAAACTCAGTCCAGATATATGCACTGAACTTTAAATGTTAGAGGTTGTGCTAAGTAAGGATCAAACAAGTCAAGCCATGATCAACAGCTCCAGAAAAAGCACTCGCATGAATGTCTTACAGGTACATGGGCGGCACCTATGGGAAGTGTAGAAGCTGAGACTGTATAAGCTGGAAATAACTCATGATTTTCCTTGGACTCAGACACATAGCCAGGCAGGGTCCAGTTCTTGAGGAGCCCTGCATCCCACTGGATAGGATTTGTGGTACATACTAAGACACGGAAAGAGAGAAGCAAATGTCAGACAAAAGGATTGCAGAATAATTTGTTTATAATTTTTATTAATTATATGTTTATTCTATGTTTCCATAAAATGAGTCATTTAAAACACTAGCTGCTACATTCTGGTTGTAGTTTTTAATAACGATTCCAAAATATTTTATAAGAAATTGTTTATTTTACTAGCAAAAATAAGAAAGTTAAAGGTCTAGAGAGATGGCTCAGCAGTTAGGAGAGATTATTTTGTTTTTGTAGAGGACACGGGTCTGGATCTCAACACTGACAAAGCAGTTCCAAACCAACTGGTAACTCCGGTTCCAGTGCCCTCTACTGACCTCTAGAAAACCCAAGGCATGCTCGTGGTGTACATGCATGCCCAAAGGCACAACACTCAAGACACGGAAACCAAAAATGAGATACAGAAATAATCGTGTTAAAAAGATCGACTGAAAAGTGACTCGTTTTACAATCATTTGTCAAGGAAAACATTCATGGCTTGTGCTTATACAGGGAAGAAGGAAGAAAGAAGAAACCACACAGGGGGCACGGTGGAAAGGACAACCAGAGATGCCTCTGATTGTCATGACAGAATCGGGGGCAATCAGGAAGCTGTACTATTAAATCAGGTCAAGTCGGAAAAGAATCAGCTTGTCTTATTGGTCCATGAGGAAACAGCCACCTGAGGAAGTCCGGTACTTTCGCTTCTTTCAAGGCAGAGAAGGAAACAATAGCACAGCTGAGAAGGTTCATAGCCTGAGTTCAAATCCACAAGCCCCCCCCCCCCCAAAAAAAAACCAGCCATGGAACCGCTGGAACTGCTCAGGGGTCATTATCTGTGATGACTAGTTTTGACCGTTGACTTGATACTATGTAGCACCTGGAAGCGGAATCTGCAGGGAGAATCTGGATTGGGTTGGCCTGTAGGCGTGCCTGTGAGGGATTTTCTTAGTTCGAAAGCCCCACGCTGAAAGCAGCTGCTCAGTTTCCTGGACTGGTCCGAGAGCCAGTTGAGCACTAGTGTGCATTCACTAATTCCTGCTTTCTGCTCTTGAGCAGGAGTGTGAAAGGACTAGCTGTTTCAAATCCCTGCATCTTGACTTCTCTGTAGCGGGAGTTGCATACCTGCCCAGGAGCTATCTTTGGATCCTCGAATGAAACACACACACACACACTCTCTCTCTCTCTCTCTCTCTCTCTCTCTCTCTCTCTCTCTCTCTCTCTCTCTCTCTCTCTCTAGCTTATTTTTTAAATGCCTTTGATTACCTCAAAGGTTGGGCACTCCCAATCCTTCCTACCCCACACCCATTCGGTGAAGTAGCCAGTGGTCACTTACCCGAAACCTCACATGGCTGGTTGGCTTTATCTCCCGCCACTCCTGCATCCGATCTTCTTCCCTGGGTCCTGGCGGTTGTCTGCCTCCTCTGCCCTGCATCCTAGCCTGTACAACTCGAAGCGTTCTGCCTTGTCTCCCTTGCCAAGCCATTGGCTACTGACATCTTTATTGATCAATCAAAAGCCAATTGGGGACAAGAACCCTTAGCATTTGAATCAAAGCATTAGAACCAATCTCCAACACTTCCCTATAGAGATGGCCTGGATTCTGGAACTATGAGCCAAATAAACCCTTTCCCATGAAGATGCTATTACCTATTGCCTGCTGGGTATGTCATCACAACAACAGCAAATCAAAACCAAAAAAAGCTAAGACACCCTCTAATACAGCACACTCCTGCTGGTGAGCTAGACACCAGTATGCCTGACTGAGCTAGTCATGTGGTGGGCAATGCTAGGCTGTATACAGGTTAGCACTGTGGTGCCTGTCTCAGACGTGGGAAGCAAACCATGCTGGGACTGAGGCATGTGCATGCACAAGACAGGTGCTCAGTGACTTCCGTCTTCTTCTGATGTATATGCCAGGACTGAAGATCTAAATAGAGGGTCGGATCAAGTAACGTCATCACCGTCACAATAATGAATAATATCACATAGCGTCGTCATAAAAGGTCATTTAAAAAGGAACCAAGCTAATTAGGCAGTATATAGTGGTTGTTTGTTTGTTTGTTTTGTTTTCTTCTGTTAAGTCCAGAAAAAAAAAACAGGCATTAGCTTCTCAGCATTCTACAGTGGTCTGGTTTCTATAGATGCTACGTCAACACATATCATCATTCATTGTAAGAGAATATTCATTGTTTCTGTTGAAATTCTTCTTACTACGAATGTCATGTGTATCATTACTGACATCTTCATACTATTTCCTTTTTCATTTCTTTAACATTTTATTTATTACTCCATGTGTGTGTGTGTGTCTGTGTGTGTTTATGTGGTTGGCTTTATCACCTGCCACTCCTGCGTCCCATCCTTTTTCCTTGGGTCCTGGCGCTCCTCTGTCACCTCTCCCCTACTTCCTAGCCTGTGCAACAACCCTAAGGGTTCTGTCCCGTCTCCTTTGGCCACTGGCCGCTAACATCTTTATTGATCGATCAGAAACCACATGTGTGCCTCAGCACCTGCAGAGGTTTCTACAGAGGACTAGGAGATGGTTATTTTGTTATTTGTGACATTGCAATAGAAATCCAAACAGAAGTTCTCCCTGGGCCACCCCAGTAGCCTGAGTACTAGAACACTATCCCTGAATTAAACTAATCTCCAGCAGTCCTCCTTGTGGCGTTTTAAATGCACATTGTCTTTGTGAGACCTTAAGATGAGTCCTTACCAACACTTATAACAGGACAGAAACTCAACAACATCAGGGTCTTATCCAAAAGCCAGCAAAGCATTACTGAATGTATTGGGCTCCGACTCCGGGGAACATGTATTTAAAAAAAAAAAAAAAAAGTACAAAGAACCCTGCCTGTAACTGTGTTGTTTACGAATAGGGGTTGAAGGTTACCAGCTAAGACACTGAAAGCAATTAACACTATTATTGCAAAAACAATGATCTATATCCATTTTGGGTGATCGCTTCTATATCCCACCCTGCACTGTTGTGATATACGCGGCTTTTGACCCGCTCGTTTTAGCAAAACATTCAAAAGATTGAGCAAGCGTGCCTGTGCGGTGACAGGCTGGACTTGATTCCTCCAATCCTGAGTCAGCCCACGTGCCCAGATACCCGGTAGGGATTTTTCCTTTACAGTAGGTTGCGGTCAGGATCAAAGGGGAAGAGTTGGGCTCAGGGTCACGTGGTGTCACCACAGGTACTGAGCTGCGCTTAAGGCCCGCCAGGTGTACCCGCCCAGTGGCGTCTCTCCCACTTAGGACCCTTCACCCCACCAGACACTGGAGGTGGGAGACAGGAAGGTCATCCTGAGCCCAGCCTCTGGCGCGTCCGGGCGCGGCGATCGCAGGGGACAGACAGAGCAGCCACACGGCTTGGGCTACGCCGCGCGCCCGCGCCGCGCCGAGCCGACTCGGAGGCGCCGCGGGCTTGCGGTTGTAGCCTGGGGAGAGGTGAGGGCGGGCCCAGGCGGTGGGGACTCCGCTGGGTGGGGGTCGTGGGAAGTCGCAGCTGTCACTCTGGCGCCCAAGCGGTGCAGCTCGGCAGGAGGTCCCCACCGGAGCCTGAATGCGCGCGGCCTCGCGGCTGCATTCCAACTTCTCTACGGAGCCGCGCTCTAGCCCGGGCGCGCGCTTCCGTCCCGCGCGTACTCCCAAAAACCCTTCCCCGCCCCCTGTCCCTCTCTCTAGTCCTCTCCCTTTCATTCTCACGCTCCTAGGCCGACCCGTGGAAGTTGCATCCTGGATAGCCCGGGCTGCGCTACTGAAGAGCTCCGAGCTAGAGCTCGGCCGAGCCTCCCGCCCGGATCCCGGGCAAAGACCGCCCAAAACCTGGTGCTGACCTTCGTCTGCACCGCTCTATGGTGACCCGAATCTCCGCTGCCCGAGTTGCAGCGGCTGTGCACCCCAAGGACTGCCAGAGCGCCCGGGAATCTGCAAGCCTGGGTGAGTTCCTGGTCTTTCTCGGCCATCCTTGTTAATGGTGGGAGAACCTGTTTACCCTGCAAACTTGAGATGTGACCAAAGCAGAGCAGCATGCCTTGCAGGACGTTTTTCAGATGGCAGGGAGGATAAATAGGCTCTCGGAGTCCAAGGCGACAAGCTCAGAAGTATAAAGGTGAAGTTGTATTTTTGTTTCTGGTCGCACGTGTATCTTTCCCTTTAAAAGCCGTGACTTGGGAAATGGTTTTCTACCCAGCAGGAGGCGGGAACTAAGATAACTCAGCAGCCTGAAAGTTTCCAAAGCTGAGAATGAAAATACAGTTTATTGGAAGGAAAGTCAAAACAGGATGGTGGGATCTATACAATGATACGTGCCTCCTGTGTGCGCCTGTTAGAATTAACTTGAGCTCTTTGTCAGAAATAACATATAAAAAGAGACAAAGATGCAAACAACTCCGAGCCCGGCCTTTCTTTATGTATTAGTTGGTGTGCATGAAATCTTTAAAATGCACCTAGGAAATTTCATGCAGGAAAAGACTATATCCGTCTAGCTTGGAAATTAAGGTTATTCCTAATACACCAGTAAAGGGCATTTAACACTCCCCCTCCCCAGCCCCCAGATAAAAGCACTGTTATTCCTATAGCCCGTTAAGGTATCTATTCTTTCTGCTTCCTGGGGGGGGGTGATTAATTTGTATTGAAATTTAGTGAAGGGAAAGTTGTTGGATTTTTCAGAGATCAAGAAGCCTGCTACAGCCGTGTAAACAGCTCTGGTGATGTGATCCATCAGTGACCTAGGGACACTTGGGGTGGGTCTCTGGAGATAAAGATCTCTGGGGAGGAATGTCCAGGAGCCACTGGCTGGCTGTGTGTGGTGCATTTAAAAGGAGACTGTGACAAGTTGCAAAGCATCCAATCACTAAGGAAACCATTGCAAAGAACTGCTGCTTTGTTGATGGCCACGTCTGAAAAGAGGGCCCTCTATAGGCTCCGTTCCTCACTGGAAAGAAAGCCTGCCTCTAGAAAGATCTGGTTGCTCTAAAGATGCTCTTTGAAAATACTTCATCCTTTGGCGTGTGTGTGTGTGTGTGTGTGTGTGTGTGTGTGTGTGTGTGTGTGTCTTGGTATATCTAAGGTAGTTCAGGTATTCTAATGTTTCTCCTTGCGGAAGGGATGGTGACATTGAAAATGACTGGTCTGCATAGTTAAGAACTTAACCTGATTTTAAATGTAGGGACCAGGGGGCAGAGCATTCCCACGAAACTGTAAACCTTCATTTTGTGTGTTTGTTTGTTTGTTTGTTTTATAAAGCTGAATCTTACTGGTTTGGAGGACTCTAAACAAGAAGTGCTAAGTGGGCTTAGTTCTGAAGTGTCTGCTTCTTTAAGACTTGGGCTATGTGTGTCTATCTGACTATCAAGGTTCTGTCACTGCTTTGAAGAAGCCACAAGCCAGACACAGTTGGCAATACAGAGTAACTTGATGTTGAGAGGACAGTTCTCGGTGATGCTCTGGCTCTGATTAGGATCTGAGCAAAAGATGTCATTGGAATGAGCCTTTGGCATGGCCAGTTGTCGTGATCTGTCGTCGTCCACGTCTGTGGTCATCTGTACATTCCTGGTCTCACTCTTACACAAAGGAGGATGTGTTCTAGATATGTAGCGGGGAAGTGTGAGGAAAGCTGCCAACTGTGTTTGAGGAGAGACGGGGGTGTGGGGGGGCGGGGGGGGGGGACTAAATCCAAACTGAGCTCAACTCATAATTGGATCCCCAAGAACCCTGGAAGAAGAGTGATGTTAAGAGGTTAGGTGAGTGCCCCTTAGCTTTTGTGACTCACTTCTCCAGATAGCCTGAGAGAGAAATTTGCTTAAGACCCTTTGATGAGAGGTTCTTCTCAAAGTGAGTGAATGTCATTCATTATTAGGGGACACTTCGAAACCAAAGAAACCAAAGAAGCAAGTAAGGAGGGCTTTCTTTCTTTCTTTCTTTCTTTCTTTCTTTCTTTCTTTCTTTCTTTCTTTCTTTCTTTCTTTCTTTCTTTCTTTCTTTGAGCTGTAACTAAATCTTCTAAACTGAAACCTGGCTCAAGCCTTTTCCTCATCTGTGACATGGGCATAATGACTTCTCTCTGAAGGCAGTTGTGGGGAGTGCATAAGTGGTGATTGTAAAATGCTTAGTTTGCTTTTAAAGGTGAGCAATTATAAAGAGTGGGTAGAGGGTCTGGAGAGACACTTCCATGGTAAATAGTACTCAAGGCTCTCACTCAGAGAACCAAGAGGTCATATCCCAGCATGGGAGCATCAGGCATAAATGCCTATAACTCCAGGTGTCCAAGGGATGAAACACCTCCTTCTGGTCCCTCTGGGCACTTGTATACACACACACACAAACCCATTTGTGTGTGCACGTGCACATATCTGGGGGAGGGGAGGAGACAGGCAGAGAGACACACTGGGTAGAAATAGAAGTGAACTGGGTGTATTGACACAAGTGACACCCCCCTGCAGTTGCACAGCGGGTTTACTGCATTGTTGGCTGAAGTGAAGATTTGCCTACAGAACTACCCGATAAGTGGAATTCCCAAGTCAGCCCATCAGGACACATGAAAGAAGAACATTTAATGGAAACTGAACACTACCTGTCCATAAGTAAGGGCTGGGAGAACTACCCAGAGCACAGGCATCTTTGACAGGAGCTGTGTGAAGGAGGCAGAAACGGTAGGGCTAGCCTGGGAGAAATGTGATTTTTTTTTTTAATTTTATATAGTCTTTGTAGAAATCTTGGGATATGGGACTGTCTTGCCTTGGGATGGCTTTATTCAGATTACACCATTAAACTGCAAAAGGGAATTTGCAATGTTTAAGCTACTCTGAGATGAAGTGGTATTTATCATAGTTCATTTGCCAGTGCTTTGCATTGCAGGTCTGAGCTTAAGATCCTGTAGGGCTGGAAATGTAACTCAGTAATCAAGCAAAGCCATTAGTCTATCTACCCTGTTGTAGAAATTATTTAATCCAAACCCGGGGTTTCTACCAGGCCTTTGACTATTTAGTTTCCAGATAAAAGACACACACAACCTTTATATTTACAACAAGCCTTAAACAGCACAAGAGCTGGGTAGATACCTGTCCTCTATGCTATTAGAATCTACTTTCCTTTCAATAACCCTGAGTTATTACTTTCTGTGTTTCCTCTGAGCTGCTCTTAACACCAGTTGACCCGCCCTCAGGACAACGTTCTCTTCTGGCTCACCTAACCCATGGTGGCTTCTCTCCTCCTCCTGCACCTTCTTCTCCCTCTCAAGGTTCTCCTCTGACCCCAGGCACAGGAAAACTAAACCCCACCCATGTCTCTTTTGCGAAACTCTTAGCTGTTGGCATCTTTGTTTGCCAGTCAGAAATAACTTGGGGGCAGGGTCACATAGCATCACTTGGGGTCTACATGCAGACTTCAGGTCTTAGGGTCCACGCTTAGTATTACAATAGTCAGCAAGACCAAGCCTCATATCCCTAGCACCCTCTTCCAATGCTAAACAAGGTTTAGATTAATCTTCCATTTATATATTCATATATTTTTTTCCTATTGGTCCCACAAATATTTTATTTGAATCTGGGGAACCCTTAAGGACCTGTAGGACATGATTCATTTTGAAATGTCATAGGGAAGGCTCTGGTCTCTCAGAGAAAAGGTCAGAGTAGAAACATGAAAACGGTCTCCCCTGAAGGGCAGATCTCCCAAGGTCATTTGAAGGACTTTTGGTTGGTTATCTTCTGCACATAGGTGGATTCATTATTTTTCTTTGTCTTTGTCTTTCCTCTCTTGTCTTCTGTCTTTCCTTCCTTAGTTATTTCTCAGCTTGTCTAATGATGCTTTGACTTCAACTCCATCCTTTCATTTAGGTAGCCCTGGGTCTGCTCTGTGGCATTGTTCTCTAACACACAGTTGTGTGCCAGATGGGCACAGGCCCCTTCATTTTTCTCCCAAAGCACTTCCTAACATCACCATCGGTGCTCCCTTTCTGGTGACCGTCAGAAAAGTGTCACAGTGACTTAAGCAAAAAGGGGCTTAGCATGGAGATGAAGTGGTCACAGGAAGTTAGAGAGGGAGGATGCTAGCAGAAGGGAGAGGAGAGAGCGCTTGTGAGCTCCATGAATTCCTGCCAAGCAGCTGGGCTGAAGTGGCCCTGGAGCTGCTGTTACCTTCATGGCCACTGTCAGAATTCTGAGACTCAGCCACCAGCAAGGTGCAGAGTTCACGAACATGTCACTTTTCTGTGTTCCACTAATCAGAGGAAATGCTGCATTCTTCCCCCCAGGAATCAAGGGAGTGAACCCTGCTGCCAACAACAAAAACAGGCCAGCCAATAGCGTCCCCAGACACTTTCCACTTCCTTCTCTGGCCATTCTGTCTGGTAGAACCTTACCTTTGTCTTGCACCCTTCAGAGGACTCTGGAAAATGGAGTCTAAAGACTTCTAGCCTCGGAGCTGATGGAATGAACACTTGAAGACTGAAATTTGAGTGACAGGACATCACGTCTAACACATATCTAAAATATCGTCTGAGACAGAATAATTAATTCAAAGTAGGCTAAGACTGACTTTGGGTAATATTTTTTTTTAAGTGAAAAAAGAAAGTAGTTGGTAAACAAATTCCCCTTCAAACAGAAGTATATTGTAGGTATAGAGTTGAAATTTCTAGGGGGAAAAAGTGTTAAGTAAATAAACTAACATGTTATACATCTAAACATAAAAATATTCTTCTGTTTGGGTTGGTAATCAAAAGAAAATATTAGGAAAGTAAGTTTTTATATGTAACTGTGTGCTTCTATGGTGTTTGTTTGAAGCTTACTAGGGTAGATGTGAGCATGTGTGTGTACGGGGCTTACAGGCCAGAGGTTGATGTTGGATGTCTTTCCTTGATGGTTGTCCACCTTAATTTTTTGAGACAGGATCTCTCTGTGTACCTGATGCTCATCAATTCAGCTCTACTGGCTGATAAGCTTGAGGGAACCGCTTGTCTCTCCCAACCAGTGTTGGGGTTGTAGACACAAGCCATGGTTCCTAACTTCTTGCATGAGTTTTGGGGATCCCAACTTCCCCAGCAGGCACTATAGACTAAGCCATCTTTCTTGTCCCAGAAGGAAGATTTTTAAGACAATCCTCCTCACCAAAGCTTCAGCTAGCAATACCCATTTCATGACCCATAAAACAAAGGAAGGCCGCAGTCCATTCAGAAATCATAGTCTCTGACTGGCTGGTTCATTCATTAGATGAATCACTCGTGAACTTGTGGTTTTGCTGACTCTTTCTTTCCTCTTTAACATGCATAGTACTCTTATTAATGCTGACAAAGTCAGAAATTACTCGTTTCTTGGATAGCAAAATAAAAATATGCTTGATTTTACTCCAATCACTTTTTTCATGCCCTGGCATTGGTCAGATTCCCCCCCCTCCTTTTTTTTCAAATTTCTTCTCTTCTGTTAGTAATTTATGACCTTGTTTGCACTCAGAAATTGCATTAAGACAGCTAGGAATAGTCTCTATCGTTGAATAAAGTAAACTTCACTTTGCTGCTAAAACTTGGGAAAGGAGAGAAGACAGGAGCAGATTGGAGCACATAATGAATTTGTTAGTCTGTTGCATCAATGTTCTTGTATTGAACGTTATCTCTTAAAAGATGACAACCATTTCATCATCTTCTCCAATGATTGATGGGAAATATTTAAATGCAGAATTATAAATGGTACCTGGGTAAATCATACTCTCATATGACTGTATGCTTCAGATGTAGTGGTGACATCAGTAATTTAGCCACTCAACCCCTTCTCATCAAGAATGAACATAGCTAAATGTTGCTCTGATCCATGAATACCCCCTCAAGTCTTCTATCCCAACCCACATCAAGCTGTTGTTCACGAAGCCTACTTATTTCACAGTCTCTTGGGTGTAACTGTTTGACTCTAACATGGATTGATTGATTAATTAATTTTAAAGGAAAGTAGGAACTACTTTCTATGTTGTAGTTACCTGTAAATGACCCCCCCCCTCCAGCTTCTCTTTCTTTTCCAAGTTTTCCTCTTTAAGTCATAGTTGAGCAAACATTGGGAGTAGAGCTCTATGTTTCTTTCTCTGGGCTCTAAGTGTGACACATTCTTGCCTTGTCCAAACATATTGAGTGTACTTGGAGATAATGGTGTTTACAAAACTGCTGTTGTGGACCAAGAGTCAATATGGGGCTGAAAAGATGAGTTGACAGTTAAAAGTGGTTGCAGCTCTTGCAGAAGGCCTAGCCTCAGTTTCCAGAACCAACCCGATGGCTCACAACATTCTGTAACTCTAGTTCCAGAGGGTCCAATGCCCTCTTCTGGCCTCCATGAGCATGAGGTATATACGGAGTATGCACACATATATGCAGGCAAATAGTCTCATGACCCAGTCCCGGGGCCAGTCAACAGGGTCTGCAAGAGAGAGAGAGGGGGGACTGAGGGACAAGAGACATGAAGAATGGCGACAAGACAGTTTGCTTGATCAAGTCTCAAGTCTCGTTTATTAGAAGGCAGCTATGGGTATATAAGCACAAGCTGGGACGTGCAGCTGGAGACACTTAACCACAAGTCCAGGATATATAGGAGAAAAACAAGATGTTATCAGAGTGTGCTCAGCTGTGGTGGGCTGCTTGCAAAAACATCATGCTAGGAAAACAAGTCTCTCATCAGGGTGGAAAAGTAAATAGCCCGAGATGGCTGCAGAGGTGATAGCCGCTTCCTGCTAAGAGTTGGCTCCCAACAGTCATAGATACAAAAGTTTAAGAAGTAATAAAAGAAAATCAAAATCAATTTTTATTTGCTAAGTATCATATAGTGTAGGCCATCCAAATGTGACTTTTCCTGGTTAGGTCGCTGGGATGCGTTTGAAAGGGAGATGAGTAGTAAACACCTGTGTGGACTGTTTGTTTATTTCATTTTCCATGTCTTTAACAAGTTTGTGGAGAACCAAACAAGACTCATGGAAGGACTGGCATCTATGATGTAGATGATAGTAGTGTTAGGACAGTGTGTGTGATGGTTAATCTCAATGGTCAGCTTGCCTAGATTTACAGTCGCTGTACTGGCTGATTTTGTGTCAACTTGATATAAACTAGTGTCATGAGAAAGGAAGGAGCCTCAGTTGAGGAAATACTTCCATAAGATCTAGCTGCAAGACATTTTCTTAATTAGTAATGGACTTGGGCGGGCCCAACCTATTGTGGATGGTACCATCCCCTGGGCTGGTGGTCCTGGGTTTTATAAGAAAGCAGACTGAGCAAGCCATGGGAAACAAGCCAGTAAGCAGCATCCCTCCATGGTCTTTGTCTCCAGGATCCTGCTGTGTTTGAGTGCCTCTCCTGATTTCCTTTAATAATGAACAGTGATATAAAAGTAGAAGCCAAATAAACTCTTTTCTCCCCAACTTACTTTTGGTCATGGTGCTTCGTCACAACAATAGAAACCCTAACTAAGACAGTGTTTGTACTGGCTAGTTTTGTGTCAACTTGACACAGCTGGGGTTATCACAGAGAAAGGAGCTTCACTTGAGGAAATGCCTCCATGAGATCCAACTCTAAGGCATTTTCTCAATTAGTGATCAAGGGGGAAGGGCCCCTTGTGGGTGGGACCATCCCTGGGCTGGTAGTCTTGGGTTATATAAGAGAGCAGGATGAGCAAGCCAGGGGAGGCAAGCCAGTAAAGAACATCCCTCCATGGCCTCTGCATCGGCTCCTGCTTTCTGACCTGCTTGAGTTCCAGTCCTGACTTCCTTGGTGATGAACAGCAGTATGGAAGTGTAAGCCGAATAAACCCTTTCCTCCCCAACTTGCTTCTTGGTCATGATGTTTGTGCAGGAATAGAAACCCTGACTAAGACAGTGTTCATGGAAACATACTCCAGGGTAAGCTTATATGGATGTTTCTTGAAAGGTTTAACTTGAAGAAGGCCAACCCACCCTGAATGTGGGTGACACCAATGGGCTGTGGTCCTGGTCTTCTGTGGTCAAGAAGAAAGTGAGCTGCGCATTTATCTTTTCTGGCTTCCTTACTATGGATGAAATGCCTCATGCTCCTTTGTCTATGCCTTCCCCACTTCATTTACTCATGGTGAGGTTGAAGGTACCATGAACTGAAACAATACTTTTGACTTCAGAGAATATTTGCATTGACAATAAAAGGGATTTGAGGAGCAAAGACAGCAACAGAAGTCTAGGACCATGTTTTTGTTGTTGTGTGGGAGCTGGTTAGTGAACATGTGTATGTAGGTGCCCTCAGAGGCCAGAAGAGGGAATTGGATCCCTGGAGCTGGAGGTATAAGTAGGTTATTCTGACATATGTGGGTGCTCAGAACTGAACTCAGATTCTCTGAAAGAGCAGTGATATCTCTTGGCCTGAGAGCCATCTCCCCAAGCCCCATGCCTTTCTTCCATCTATTTTTTTTTTAACCTGTAGGAATTGAACCATAGGATTCTATTCAACATTCAGTAGTTTTACTGTTTAAAGTAGTAATTTCATAAGAAGCTTGCTTTTGATATTTGAATATGATCAGAATATAGTAAAAATCAGGTACAAATGATCAGACCCTACGGAGTTTCACTGGGCATCAAATTTATAGTCAGAGTCATTCAAGAAAATGAAGATATACACATTTGCCAACAAAGATGAAGGTCCAATAGTTTGTTCAACTCGATGTTGTAGAACTAGATATAGCAATAGCCTCAATGACTTATTGTCTAAGCCAGGAAACCTTTGTGAGTGAATGGGACACTATTAATGACTGTCCTGGGGAAAGAAGCATAAATGAAGACTGTTATTAAATCTGGAGTGACAAAGGTTTACGTTGACCGAAGATTAAGACTTATTTTGTCAGTGGTCCCTGGTGTTGCCAGAAACCATGTGGAAATCCATTGTCGTTGCTCCCACTGACTGTAAAGAACAAGGAAGCTACTTTTGCCATTGATTAGTGCAGATTCAGTTGAGAAAAAGAGACATAAAAAGCTTCTGTTACAAACCCTGTTCCCACTTCACTACAACCCCACCCCCACCCCCGCCCAAGTAACATCATAGACAGAAAGCTGTCAAAGAGAACTCTTAAAAATTGTAATAAGGATGCTGAAGTGTAGCTCTTCACAATTGATGGTTTCTGGTAGGAGTAGGGATGGGAAGGACTCAGTTTCTTTTAAGAGGCTGGCCACCAGGAGTTTGTTCATGCTCTAGTCAACACAAATTGGACTTGGTCATCTTCGGCCTCTGCCTCCGCCCCCGCCTCCGCCTCTCCCTCTCCCTCTCCCTCTCCCTCTTCTTCTCCTTCTTCCTCCTTCTCCTCCTCCTTTCTCTCCTCCCCCTCCTCCTCTTAATTTTCAGTTTTTTTTTCTGTATCTTTGTCTTCGTCTTATTTTGGAGGGGGTGTCACAAGGGCTGGGGGCAGACCTGGAAGGACTACAATGAGGGTGTGATAGAATTTATGATATAAACTTCACAGATAATCAAGAAAAGTATTATGTTAACAAGACTTTACTCCTATACATGACTGTATACCTACAACACTGACTTTTTACAAGGCAGTCCTAACTAAACAATAATGTTTTAACCAGGTTTAAGGTACAGTTCTCTGTTACTTGGTAATAGTCACATCATTGTACAATGGCCACAATTGCCCATTTCCAGAACTCTCTACCTTCTCAGAGTCATTGGATAGCTTCCCATCTCCCCACCTTTACCCTGGTAACTTTCGTCCTTCTAAGTGTGGCTACTCTAGGAACCTCACAAACGTAGACTCACGTGCTTATTTGCCTCATTGTGGCTGGCATATTTCCCTTACCATAATGTGTTCAGTGTGTGGTCCGATCACTTGTCCATGCTTCTCACCTATGTTGTAACGTGTATCTGAGTCTATTTTTTTTTAAGGCTGAATCGTTGTCCTAGTTAGATGTTTGGTCATCTATTGCTATGATGACCAAAAGCAAGTTGTGGAGGAAAGAATTTACTTAGCTTACACTCCCACATTGTAGTCCACCACTGGGAACAGGAACCTACAGGCAGGAGCTGATGCAGAGGAATGCTGCTTACTAACTTGCTCCCCATGGCTTGCTCAGCTTGCTTTCTTATAGAACCCAGGACCACCAGCCCAGGGATAGCACCACGCACAACAGGCTGTGTTCTCCCCAGTCAATCACTAATAAGAAAATGCCCCTCAGGGCTCTCTGTGGCTGGTATCTCACATTGCATCTCATTCAAGGAAAGAAGCCTGTTTTCCTGTCATAACCTCCACAGTGCACAGACCACAGACACTGCTAGGGGGAAGGGGCTCCATCTAGGCTTTGAGTTTTTATGCAAGTGAATATCCTTCAGCAGCACAGAGAGCCGGCAGAACAGTGTGAGGCTGAATACCAGAATGTTCTGTGTGATCAAGAACATATCTGTAACAGGGGCCAGGAATTTCCTGGGAACGAGGTAGCTGGAAGGAAAGGAAACTAGCTCTTCTTGGATGCGACCTCTAGTCACAGAGACAAGTCTTCTAGCATTAGCTGTGGAAGTACATAGCAGAAGGCCATTGTCAGGGACACTGGCATAGGCGATCTCAACCAAGCTCTTCCCTCATAGAATACAAGCGTCAGAGAGTAGTTCTTTAAAACTGTATGGAATTCCATTTCCCCAGGTAGTTACCATCCTAGGAAGTAATACTATCGTGTCTAAAACAGATGAGAACTAGCCTCTGGGTAGGAATCACTAGGTAGGAATTACTCTCCCTCTTTGCATCCCTATCCACCATTGGCTATGTGTAAATCTAACAGGGAAAACTATGCATCTATGGGAGCACTCTTGAAGTAACATGATAAGCTTCTGACCGTCTGTAGTAAATGAACCCCAGAAAGTACCTCTGAAGAAGTTATGGGCTAAATAGACACAATAACTGAGGGTTGTCATTTTCAAACAAATGAACCCAAAAGCCTGGGTTTGGGGAGGTGGTGAGTCAGGGATTGAGAATACTGGCTGCCTTTCCAGAGGACCCAGATTTGATTTCCTACACCCATATGGCAGCTCACCCCCATCTTTAATGCTGGTTCTAAAGGATTTGCCCTCTTCTGACCTCTGTGGACAGCAGGCATGCACACAGTATACAGACATACAGGCAGGCAGAGCACCCATGCACAAAACAATGAAATAAAGCAATAAAGCAAAACCTGAGCCCAAAGTTATTTCCTTACAGATGCCTTGAATGGAAAGCATCCTCCCGATGATTCGCATTGAGTCGACTTGTACTGATGAAGATGGAAAACTAGTGGGCAGGTTCATCAAAACCCGCATGGCAGCTTTATTCATAATTGCTAACAATTGGAGGCAACTGAGATGTCCGTAAATGAATGGTTATGCAAACTGTGATATGTTCATATAAAGAAGTCTTAGCTTGTACTTAAAAAGAAATGGCCTACAGGAAGACACGAAGGAAATTAAGATGCTTATTACTAAGTTAAAGAAACCGATCTAGAGCTAAAGGGGTCTGCAACCCCATAGGTGGAACAACAATATGAACTAACCAGTACCCCCAGAGCTCGTGTCTCTAGCTGCATATGTATTAGAAGATGGCCTAGTCGGCCATCACTGGGAAGAGAGGCCCTTGGTATTGCAAGCTTTATATGCCTCAGTACAGGGGAACACCAGGGCCAAGAAGTGGGAGTGGGTGGGTAGGGGAGTGGGGGAGAGAGGGTCTGGGGGACTTTTGGAATAGCATTTGAAATGTAAATGAAGAAAATACCTAATTAAAAAATTAAAAATAAAAAAATCTGGGTTTGGTAAATATTGTAAGATATTAAAATAAATAGTGGTAAAATCTTAGGAAACAAAATAAAAATCAAATTACTGACAAAAATACACATATTTTAAATCATTGACAGAAAAGTTATAATTCTGATGTCTATATAGTATTGTTTGTATATATGTTTTCAGGATTTACCATTTGGGATTAGATATTCAGTGATGTTTATATTCTCAAAAATAAATGAAATACATCTTATTCTAAAAGAAAAAAATTAATTGAAAAAATAAATAAATAAAAATTAAAAAAAGAAACCAATCTAAAAATACGAAAATATGCTATGGTTCCACTAACTGTCATTCTGGAAAAGCAAAACTAGATATAGACAGAGTAAAATGACGAGGGTTACCAGGGGTAGAAGGTACAGGGAAATAGGAGGCACTTAGGACAATTTAGGGCCATAAACTCTTTCATGTTATTGCTGTAGTGGATACACACTATTGTACACCTGATAAAACTCAGAATTGAACACTCCAAAGAGCAAAGGCTAGAATAGACTATGGATACTGGTTACCAATAATGAATCAACATTGGTCTACAAGTCATAACCTGTCTCACCTGTGCAAGCTTTTAGTTTATCCATATCGTAAGATGTTTTTCACCACTTAGAAATTCCATTGGTACAAGATGCATAAAGCATCAATTCTAGGGGTCTGAATGGCAGTATGACAAGTAGTAAGGGCATATAGCGACGTCATGATGTGGGTAGTGTCCCTGTCATGTGCTCAGCAGAAGAGTCTCCTAAGTGACTCGACACCTTCGGGTGCAGACATTGCACCTGAGCTCTTAACAGGTAGGAAGAATGCATCCAGGCTTCCAAGTCAAGGAATCCCTCCTCACCATGCAGTTTCATATTGGTTATCCTTGGGGGAGAACCCGTAGACTCCATTCACTGATAGGCATTAACCCAGACAAAATGCAAGGCAGGGAGCTGCAGAGATGCCCATCACTTTGCCCTCCTGCCTGCTGCTGCAGACCTGATCTGGCTTCTCTGGATCACTTCCTATGTAGAAGCTTGAGGCTTTGTGCCAGGTTAGCAGCAGTGTGGATGGGCACTTATTTGGCGAGGCTGCACATTGTGGTGCCTATTTAACATGGGAAAGGCTGGAGTCTACTTGGGTCTCATAAGAAGCTACACAGACACCTCTGTAAGGATGCCGAACATGTAGAAATATGTCAGTAAAACTGTTGACTATCTACTTCTAAAGGGTTTTTTTTCCTCTCTCTCTCTCAGCTAAAGTAATTTATGATCTCTGGTAGTTTGTCTATTTTACTTGTTAAAATTCGAGCTTTCGGAAATGTATTGCGAGCGTGTCCACACTGAAACCTTTTATCCTCATTATAGTGATGCATTTTCTCTGGGGTAAGCAGGACGGGTTTATGTGTCACAAGCTATGTTACTGTAAGTTTTGAAATGGAGAAAGTCCTAGAAATCCTAATAATGGCCCACCTGAAGAAGACAGACGTCATACTCTGCGGTGTGTTTCACTACAGTCAAGAAGTATCTTGCCAATTATTTGTAAGGTTACAAACTTAATCATGTGTAGTGTGCATGGCCTACTTGTATGTACATGTGCCATGTAAATACAGGGGCCCTCCATGGCCAGAAAGGGATATTGGATCCCATGTAACTGGAGTTCCAGGCAGTTGTGGGTGCTGAGAATTGAACCCAGGCCCGTGGCAAGAGCGATACATGTTCTTCACTGCTGAGCCATCTCTTGACACTTTTCTTTTTCCTCCTAGCTTTTAGTCAAACTTTTAATTCAGAGTGCCCAGTGCTCTGGGTCTCAGGATTTATCCATTCAAGCAGGGAATTGAAGATTAGTTGGAAAATAAAATTTTAGATAAACAAAATGTATACAGTTTCTTGACATTTTTTTCTTATTATAGGTCAATAATACTCCCTTAAGACGTTAGTTACTGAATATGTAATGTAGTGCCTACCTTTGTTAGGACTGTGCGTGGGTCACTTCTGCCTTCTGTTTGTCTAGACTAGACCGTGGGTGGGTACAATGGCTACTCATGAATCCAATGCTTAGTCCTTAGGAATGAGATGTGTGTTTTCTGTGCTGATGGCCCCTCTGGCATACGTGACCCTCACCCCTGGCATCAGCCTTGGTTTTGCATTCACCTGCCTATTTTTGACTCGCCTTTTTCTCCTGCATGAGCTCTGTGACATCTCAGTTCCTACAAGTTGAGGAGGCCATGAACCAAAGGTCTGATGGTCAACAGAGAATGTGGAGCTTGCCGCAAAAGGTTGAGAGAACCAAGTCATTCCAGGTTATTTCTGTTATTTCTCATGAATTTTCAAAAGCACAATGTCTTGTCACTTCTGAAACGAGGCTTTTGCAACTCACTTGGTTAGTGCATGGCCGTACCTCACAGTCGGTGGCATATATTCCGCTTTCTTGACAATAAATAAATTATGCATAAGACAAAACAGATTGTAGCTTAGGCTCTGTGTAACGCTGTTTTCTGTCCATTTGTGAGAAACATTTCTCTCCTGCCTCAGGAGCTTTGGGTTGAGCGCTCTGTCATGTTTTAAAATTTTAAATTTAGAACCAGAGCTCTCTCACCCTGATTCATCCGCTTGAAAAGTAGACTATAGCGGCTTCCGCTGAAGGTTAAAAATGGTATCTGTGACTTTAAATCTGAAATAGTCAACAGTGAACAACTATACCTGGGCTTATCTCTGAAGAAACCAACCCATAAACTGCAGCATGGAAACTGAAAAAAAAAAAAATTAAACCTTTCCAAAACAATCCGGTTTATTCTGGGCACCGACTTAATCACTCCCGCTGCTAGGAGAAGTACAATTTGCTGCCCCGGGAAGGCTTAAAATGTCAAACACGTTCTTGCAAAACACAATGCTCTCGCTGCCTGCAGATGAAAGCATCCTTTTGACTGGAGCGATTCCTACTTCTGTGCAGCTTTCGTGATTGTAGCACTAACTCAGAATTGAAAGCCTCTCCACATGATGTAAACAGTCACACCCCCATGACCCTGCAGAGGTTTTCCTGAGCGCAAAGCAAGTGTGGGCTGAGGCAGACAATGGAGCAAACTGTAAGACCCACCTACAAAGGTCTAGGACAGAACCCAGAGTGTGGGAGTCCAGCAGGGAGCCCAGCTGAAGAGCAGAAGGCTCTCAAGTCTCAGGGTCGAAGGTGAGGCTGGCCTTCTAAGCATCTTCTCCTGATCACAGTACAGAGCCAACACAGCCTGTACACGGTCAATATAGGCACCGCCAAGTTCACTTATCCAAAACTGACTCCTCTGTTACTTGTAAATCTTTATGGTTCATGTTTTAGTTGGGACTCCAACAGAAATGGTCAATATTAAGCCCAGAGCAGAAAAAAAAATGTAGCAAATTAGAGAGTGAAGAAGCCTGCTTGAGACCATCACTGGGTGAGAAGTCACAGCAGGTAGCAAGGCAGGCCGCAGAGAGGTTAGAAAGCATCCCTTTTATCCATGGTTCCCCATCCACAGATTCAACCAATTTCAAACCAAAACTAGTATGGAGGGAAAAATCCCACGTAAATGTGTAATTTTTTTTCCTTACTGTTATTCACTGAACAATAAAACTTGACAGCTATTTGCAGAACATTTGCATCGTACAAAGGACCTAGAGATGGTATGATGCTTGCAGAGAGATGTGCATCACATGGGACAGGTAAATGTCATTTTCTATTTCACTTGATCATCCTGCAGTTCTTGATACCCTCGAGGCGAGAGTTCTTGGATAATTCTTGTAGATGATAATAGGTGATTATATTCAAGCCAGTTAAGGCCCTAGGGAGTATCACTATTTTATAACTCACTGCCCTGGGCCAGGAAGTGGATGTGGGTGGATTGGTGAGCAGGGGGAGGGGAAACCTGGAAAGGGGACAACATTTGAAATGTAAATAAAGTAAAAATCCAATAAAAAAAAAGTATAAAAAGTAACTCACTGTCCTAATTTGTCCTCAGTTGAAAAATGGTATTTATCAGCTGCTTAGAAAGAGTAAACTTATTTAGCATAAATAGAAAGTGGTTTTGTGAAAGCCATTAAAATAAATAATACCTCAGTACTGAAACAGATCCATTTCAGCTGTTTCCTTCATTAAATATTGTGACAGCTTCTTCTTTAACTGATCTAAACATCAAACTCAGCACGAATTTATTTAGCAAGGACTCTAGATTAATACAGCGATGCCACACGCCAACACCTTCTAACTTGCAAGAGTTGTGTTAATTTCTTTTCCACTGCTGTGATAAAACAGCATGACCAAGGCAACTTATAGAAAAAAAAAAGAGTATATCGGGTGTGATAGTTTGTACATGCTTGGCCCAGGGGGTGGCACAATTTGGAAGTGTGGCCTTATTGGAGTAGGTGTAGCTTTGTTGAAAGAAGTGTGTCACTGTGGGAGTGAGCTTTAAGACCCTAATCTTAGCTGCATGGAAGCCAGTATTCTGCTAGCTGCTTTTGAAACAAGATGTAGAATTTCCAGCTCCTCCTGCACCATGCCTGCCTGAATGCTGCCATGCTTCCACCTTGATGATTGTAGGCTGAACCTCTGAACCTGTAAGCCAGCCCCAGCCAAATGTTGTGCTTATAGGAGTTGCCTTGGTCATGGTGTCTGTTCAACAACAGTAAAGCCCTAAGACACAGGATTTTACAGTTACAGAGAGTGAGTCTGTGACCATCATGGCAGAGAGCATGGCAGCAGGTAGGCATGGAGCTACAGCACTAGATGAGAACTCACAACCTGAGCCACAACCATAAGTCAGAGAAAACTAATTGGAAGTGGCAAGAGAAAGGCATGCCTTCTTTACCAAGACCACACTTCCCAGTCATTTCCAAACAGTTCCACCAAAAAAAGGGCGGGGGGACCAAATATTCAAAAATATGAGCCTATGTTAATGAACCATTCTCATTCAAACCAGCACAAGAACAGAGACAAAAGTCTGTGGCTGCCTAGTGAGCAGCTCACTTTTGCCATCTGGATCAGGGAATCACCTATTGGAAATGGGGCTTGAGCCTGTAGTGTTCGGTACCATATGGCTTATGTTTTATGGTGTTCCTTCCTATTTCTACCTTATGATAGATTGTAATCCAAAGACATTCTGGGCCTTGATAGTGTCCAACATCATTAGATCCTCAAAATTGTTCATCCTCCAGAGACATGGGAAATTGTCTTAGGGCTTTACTGATGTGAACAGATACCATGACTAAGGCAACTCTTCTAAAGACAATATTTCATTGTGACTAGGTTCAGTCTACTGTCATCAAGGCAGGAGCATGGCAGCATCCAGGTAGGAATGGTGCAGGAGGAGCTAAGAGTTCTACATCCTCATCTGAAGGCTGCTAGCAGAATACTGGCTTCCAGGCAGCTAGGATGAGGGTTTTAAATCCCACACCCACAGTGACACACCTATTCCAACAAGGCCACACCTACTCCAACAAGACCACACCTTCTAATAGTGCCACTCCCTGGGCCAAGCATATACAAACCATCACAGAAATGCAGGTAAATAAATCATGGGCAGCATGAAAATAAGTTTTTGGATAGTTCAGGAGGGATTGGATTGAGAAGCACAAATGTTCTGCAAGTTTTGTACTCAAGTATTGCTTCCCTCTGGAATCGTGAACATCTTCACTGATGCCTTTGGCCACATAAATAATAAGGTGGTAGGCGAAAACACAGGAAGAAAGTCACTCAAGGTTTAGGATCATGTGTCCCTTGGTGGGAATGCATGGTGCTGCTGGGAGTTGACCTTGGGACCTCTAGTCTGTTCACACGCTCTTGCTTTACACTGTAGCTCCTACACAAGGTTCAACCCCAGTGGACCACAGTTAGATGGCAGGGGTGGCGACTTTAAAGGCAGGGATAGTGGGGTTCTTCTCATGTTAAAAAATGACATAAAAAAAAGACGTCTTGTTCCATCTTAGGATGTCCAGAGTTGGATTGTTTTTAACTTTTTCCCACCAAAGCAGTATAAGCAATACATCTGTTCTAATTAAAGCTGCTCTTTAAAATTGGCAAAGTCCCCTGGTTTTTCTAGTCTCTCTGTTAAAGTAGTCACTTTCCCGCTATAATGACAAACATTAATCCACCCAGTGCCAGATGGTATATTCTCAGTGGATGGATGATTGCCATGGTGTAATGTTTTCAGAACACTGTATGATAAAGCCATGCCAATGGTAACTGGGACCAAGCTTAGCCCCTGAATTTCAAGCATCATTACGAGTATAACCTTGCCATCGTTCCTCACAGGCCGAGGAACCTTTTTTTTTGTTGTTAATTGGATATTTTCTTTATTTACATTTCAAATATTATCCCCTTACCTGGTCCCTCTCCCAGAAACCCCCTATTCAATCCTCCCTCCCCCTATTTATATGAGGGTGTTCCTCCACCCACCCACCGACCCACTCCCACCTCTCAACCCTCAGTTCCCCTACACTGGGGCATCTATTGAGCCTTCATAGGACCAAGGACCTCTCCTCCCATTGATTGATGGATGATAAGGCTATCCTCTGAAACGAATGCAGCTGGAGCCATGTGTACCCTTTGGTGATGGCTTAGTCCCTGGGAGCTCTTGGGGAACTGGTTGGTTGATATTGTTCTTCCTGTGGGGTTGCAATCCCCTTCAATTCCTTCAGACCTTTCTCTAATTCCACTAATGGGGACCCTGTGCCAAGTCCAATGGTTGGCTTCGAGCACTCGTCTCAGTATTTGTAAGGCTCTGGCAAAGAACCTTTTAATATAGCTGCCTTTAAAAAAAATTATTTATTTTATGTATATGATACACTGTAGCTGTCTTCAGACACACCAGAAAAGGGCATCAGATCTCATTACAGATGGTTGTGAGCCACCACGTGGTTGCTGGGAACTGAACTCAGGTCCCATGGGGTAGAAGGAGAAAGCTGAATCCTGAAAGCTTGTCCTGTGGTCTCCACATGTACACCATAGCACATAGGTGCACACACATGCTCACAGGAATGTAGTTTTAAAAAGTCAATATACACTATGTACATAGTGAATGAGAGATGCTGGTCCAATTATCAATGTCAACTATGTCAAGGGACTGTACAGAAGTCTGCAAAAGTAAGGGACCTTCCTGGATTGTGGCCTGTTAATAAAGGATAATGTCAGAAGGGATCAAGGTCCACAGACCTTTCTGATTCTAATTTAGAAACGGGTAGGCTTGCTCTTCAGATGGAGTGATTCCATGTAGATTTTTCTCTCCTAAATGAATGCTGTCCAATGACAGACACTTTGACAAACCCTAGTTTCTTTGACATCAAGAACTAGATACTTCCAATTAAGTATACAACAGTTGTTTCTTGCTTTCTAATCTGTGGTCTGAATGTTGTTTATAAATTCAGTCCAAGAGAACTCCTCCCTCCGTGTGTTAAGCTCTTACTGGATCAGGCAATACAGAAAGCACCATTGTGAGCATTCACAGGAGCATCAAGTGCATATATTCCCTATGCAGAGGTCACTCTCCCTCTTAACAGTGCCAGTCAATTACTAGATGCATGGGCACCCATGCTCTTCATTACCTACCCTGGCTTGGCCTGGCTACATTGCAAGCAGCAGCAGGTCTATGGGACCAAAAGTCAAAAGTTACATAGGTCTTGTGTGTATGTATATACAGCCTGCATTCAGCCAAGTGGGAGGTTGGTTCCAGGACGCTTAAAGATGTCCTGCAGATACTTAGACCCCTTATGGAGAGTGACACAGTATTCACACATAACCTATGAGTGTCCTTCCATACACGTCTAATCATTTACATTAATTCTGTTTCCTAATACTAGCTGAACTAGCTATGTAAACAACTACTCTATTATTTAGGACATAAGGATTAGAAAAGGTATGTAGATGTTCAGTACAGATCCAATAATTTTTTTCAAAAGGTTTTAAATTTTTGTTTAGATAACATGTGCATGTGCTTATATGCACAGAGGTCCAAGGACAACTCTCTGGAGTTGTCTGTCTACCATCACGGTATCTAGTGATCAAACGCTACAAAGATGTGTTCTGACCTCTACATGCATGCTATGGCAGAAGCGTGTCCCCACCCATACACACCTCCCAACACACAAAGTACTTCAATAAAACACAATGAAAACTTTAAAAAGGAAAAGTAGAGCTTCATTTGGAAATGGAAATAGGAGTAACCTCCAAGCTTAGCAGTAGCTAACTGCTTACTGTCTATCTGTCCATCTGTCTGCCATGTCACATCTTCTCAGCTCCTGATTTGAATGCTCTAATGGATTTGAAAGTGTTGTGACCCGTCCAGCAGGTCCAGTTATTCGAGGGTCTTGAGGGGACCTTCTCCTAAGAACCAAATTGGGGGGTAGAGAGAGATGAGGGTCTTGTGCGAATAATGACACGGAAACGTTCTGAATTGCATCAAGACCCCAATGTATTAGCCAGGCCCAAGGTTTAAATGCACAAGCAAAAGGGGAAGTACTCAGCAGGAGGAATGGGGAGTGGAAATGCACCTCAGCAGGCGGGACGGGGCAGCGGAAATTTTTCTTTTGGCAACTACACTGGGAAGCAGGAACTTGGCGGTATCAGGGTACATCTTGAGGTCAGGACTTCCGGCGCTGACTTAGGGCTGGAACAATCTGTGGTTGTTCTCAGAGCGGTGCGTCGTGCGTCGGTGGCCCACTTTTGACCCTCTTTTCTTCTCGGGGGAGAGGCCCAATTCAGAGATCAGGACAATTGTGTTGTCTTAATAGCTCCCAACAGTGTTGGGGTACTCTTGGGCTGCATCAAGAATCAGAGCTTAGGGACTGGGGAGGTAGAGGCAGTGGAGGTAGAGTGAGCTTGCCTAGCGCCCACGAAGCCCTGGTTTAATCCTCAGCACCTCAGACTGCTGTATTAGCACAGGCTTATAAAGGAGTGTCAGGAGTTCAAGGCCATCCTCAGGACATTCCAGGCTATCCTGGAACACATGAAACATGGTCTTAAAACAAAGGAGGCAGGTGGGGGGCACACACCAAAGAGGAAGCAATTCCTGGTGGAATTGTTTCTACAGTTTGTTATTCTTGCTTTTGATTGTATTTTCAGGGCACTTTGTATATAAGCTCTGCATCTGGATCACTTCTGCCCTTCCCTTCCCCCAACTCCTCCTGGGTCCCCTCCCAATTATTTATACAGAGAGTTATATAGAGTTATATATATATTGGTGTGTGTGCGTGTGTGCACACATGCACACAGGTGCACAAACATGTACATAGGCTTACTGATTCCATCTAGAACACCTGTATAGACTCATGCCCAGGGCTAGCACATTTTTTCAGCATGCCAACATGTTACAACTTCTATTTTTGAATTTGTGTGAGAATATATATATATATATATATATATATATATATATATATATATATCAGATTTTAAACTGTGACCTTACGGGATTTAATAATGACTATTATTAAAGCACCTAGCATAAATATCTAGCATAGGACTGAGATTTAAAAGTATTTTATTAATTTATTGAGTATCTTATAGACAGCTTGTTCTATATCAAAAAAGAAACAAAAACAAACAAACAAACAAACAAAAAACTGGAGAAGGTCCTCTGACAGAAATTAAAAAATAGGATTGGGCCAGCAAGATGGCTCAGGGGGTAAAGGTGCTTGCTGCCTAGCCTAAGAACCTGAGTTCCATGACCAGAATCCTCATGACAGTAGAGATCCAACTTTCACAAGTTATCCTCTGACCATCACACACAAGCTGGAGTACACACACACTCAGACACACACACCCACTCACACACACACAGAATAAATAAATGTTTAAAGTAGTAAACGAGAAAATAGATGGGGGAAGCATAAAATGGATATTCCTAGAAACTTTTGAGCATTTTCCAAACAGCTGAGTTAGAGGCAGGTGCTGATACCCAAAACCAGGGAATAGCAAGGGTCCCAGATCTGCATCTCTTAAGAAGGGTCTTGGTTGCCTGATGCAGCGTCTCTTAGGTGCATAAGGAGCTGGGTCTGAGAAAGTAGAAACAATTAGACGCTGACCAACTCCTCCTAGAAATGAATGCTGTGTGGAAGGACTGTTGCTGAGCAACCTGGCAGGAACAGGAAGCTCCCAGAGAGAACTGCTCCCTTCTCTGACTCCTGCCTTCCAAGTCCCCTGTTGGCAGAGTCACCTGGCAAAGAAGGAATGTTGTTTGTAAAGTCCTGCCCTCCAAACACAAAGCGGAGGCAAGTTTAGAGAGGGAAAGTGTTAATTTGCTAACAGGTGTGGTCCCTGAGTGTGTTAGTGGCTGTTGCTGTCCTGCTGAGGCTGGAGGCTACACTACCTAAACAGGACTTGCAGAAGTAACTGAAAGCTTTGTTTTCATTGTGGTTTAACACACAAACACATACACACACACCCCTTACTATTTTAAGCATTTCTAAATACGCATTTCAATGGCATTACATACATTCACGAAACTTGCAACCACCACAACCAGGAGAGTGTTTCCTTGTCGGAAAGTTAGGGGAAAAGATCTGTGTCTCTGCCCAGGCCTCTTTTAGCAGCAGCAACAGAATAATGGTCCCCTGTGGATTCCGTCTCCAGATATATGTAGTCACCTGCGAGTCCTCCTTGTCCACCATTACTGTTTGGCGAAGGAACACTCTAAC
Source organism: Mus musculus (assembly GCF_000001635.26). Lineage (NCBI taxonomy): Eukaryota > Metazoa > Chordata > Mammalia > Rodentia > Muridae > Mus > Mus musculus. Next base: position 36,480,851 of record NC_000074.6, read on the forward strand.
AGTAAGCAGGAGAGACTGCTGTAACTTCTGGCTACTCCGCATGCAGTGACAGCAGTGACTTGGAGCTGAAGCAAGGGGGGTGTGCTGTAGATGACACTGTACACCTGGCAAACAAAACACATAGGTTCTCTTGTTTAAAAGGAGACACACCAAAAAAGCAGTGGTGATCAGTCTCTTCCATCTCCCTCCCCCTCCCCCCTCTTCCTTTCTTTCCCTTCTGACCTCCTTTTTATCATTTTTGTTCTTTTCATTTTCTCCATGCCACCCAGTTGGCTGGATGAGAGCTACAGATCTGGCATTGTCAGGTGGTCTGTGATCATAGACGTGAAGTTGGCAGAGCAGAGGAGAAGGGAGCCATCAAGCTGGGGCCGCTTAATTTAAGGACTTCTTCCTTAGATGCAGCTGTGAAATGAGAGCTTAACCCAGACCATGATCTATGTTCACACATGAAAGGACTTTCATTTCTTAGAGCCATTCGAACCCACTTTAAACTAATGAGAGGATCTAGGAGCAAGGAGAAAACTGATGACTGAGAAGAGAGGGAAGAACGCAGGAGGAACTTGTTCACTGTCATGGGGTGGCTTTATGGGACAGCACAGTTCATCTCCTTCCCACTGAAGAAGATATGGAAAAGATGCAAATAGGTTAGTGAAGTGACTCGAGTGAACTTATCATCTGCCGATTTCTGATTTCTTCATGGGTGAGAAAAACGAAATGCTTTAACAGAGTGCTTATCGACCACCTGTAATTGTCCTGGGTTTACCTTTGGGTTTGGCTTTGAAGTTGCCTTTCACAGCCACAGATCTAGGGGCTGTGAGAATCACAGGAAACATGGGATTGACTGAGTTGTCTCTCGTTGGTTAGCAAACTCCTTTGGTGTGGGAGTAGGTGCGTCTGCAAGAGAAGGCTCAGTCTTGTGCAGAAGAAGACATGTGTCCCTAAATTCTCAGGTCCAGCTTTTATCCTGAAGCTTAGAACTTCACATAAACTACTCAGCAAGCTTCGAACACTCACACACTTTATCAATTCCCGAGTTCTTTCTTGTTGAGCTTCAGTAACCCTGTGCAACTTCAATAGTTACAGGAATCATGCCGACAGCTGGTGTTAACACCTTAGCCATTAGAGTTTAATTTTCTTAAGGTAGTCAAGTGCTTTACCACCTCCTTAATTCACTCCCTGGAGAGAGCAGCACTGACTCCTAAATGCTAACTCCTCCGTGTGCACACCTAATTCCTACAACCCAGGTGGTTAATAAGTTTGGTTTTAGCCACTGGAAGCCACCAACTCACTCTCCAGGCCATTAATGATGCTGTTCAGGATTGTCATATTTCACTGCGTGGATTGAAGCACGGCCACCAATGCTTTAAAAATTAGTCACAGTTGGGGTGTAGAGAGATGTTTCAGCAGTTGAACTCACTTCCTGTGCTTGCAGAGGACATGGCTTCAGTACTGAGCACCCCCATGGGCGCTAACGACCATCCATAATTCAAGTTCCAGAGAATCTGATGCCCTCTTCTGGCCTCTGCAGGTGCTTCTCCCATGTGTTACACAGATAGAAGAAGGGGATTACTCACACACAAAAATTAAAAATGAATAGTTTTTTATTTTTAATCAGGTAAGATGGGCAGGGGAGGTGGCTCAGGCCATAGGGAACTAGTTTTGCAAGCTATGTGATTCGGGTTCAGTCTCTGGAACGTATGTAAGGAGCAAAAGACCCTTTAGTGGCTGAGTGTAGGGCCCATGACCAGGTCATGCTATTTGATTTCTAGGGATGCTATAATATTCGGCCACAAAGTGGGTAGCCTAAAACAATAGAAATGTCCTCTTTCAGGGCTCTGAAATCCAAACAACCTGAATCAACTTGTCAGCACAGTTGTGCACCATGAAAGAGTTCAGAGGAAATCCTCACTTTCGCTACCATTGCTTGTCACTCCAGACATCACTGGCTGGGTCACCCTTCCTGAAATCATGGCCTCCCATCTTCCCCTTCCTTCCTTCTCTGTCGAGTTTTGTAAGGACACTTCCCTTTGGGTGTAGGCTGGACATGGATAACCAGGATAATCTCACCTCGAAGCCCTTAAGTATATCTGCAAACTCATGTTTCCAAGTACACCAGCTCTTGCAGGCCCCAGTGATGAGGACATCTTTTGGAGGACCACCATTGAACCCACTAAAACATCCCCCAAGGAAACAGAGAATGGGGACACTCCCCTGCTTCGGTGATTAAAGAGACAGACATGGCCCCATGTCTCACCAGTTTTCCCTACTCTGAGACTGTCCCAATAGAAAATGCAGTTGGGGAGAATTACAGCTTGGTGTTGGACAGGCAATAGAACCTAAGAGCAGCCATTGTGGTATGAGTTGCCTAGTGTATCTGAATAATAAAGTGTGGTATAGAGAGCATCTATACACATCTGTACAGATGTATGCATCCGTAAAGGTAAGTTTTGCTTATCTGTAGGAGAGAAGAGCTCCACAGAGAAGGTGGTTCAAGGTCAGCTTTGATTATGTGTCTGTAGTGGTCCAGGGGAGAAAGGAAACTGCAGGCAGAGAGGGAACGGCATCAAGACACAAACTATGTTCATATCATAAGCAGAGAGTGAAGGCAGAGCTGAGACCAGAGGCTTGTACCACCATGTGCATGCATGCTTTGTCAAGGTAAGATCTTCATGAGAGAAGCCATGCATTGATTTCCATCATGATATGAAGTTCTTATCTCACTGAAACCAAGGGCTTGTCGTCTTCTGTCACAAGCGGCAGCAGAGTTCAGGTCTCTATGGCAGGTGAGTCCTGAGCAGAGCTGCCCAAGGCCAAGCTGGACTCAGACCAGGGCAGCCTTTCCGTAGCATACTGACGTACTAGGAGTTTCATTCGTCAGTGCTGACAGTGGAAGACTGCCAGGGCAAGCTGCCGAGTGTAGATCTATGAAAGTGGGGAGTCTGAGGGAGTGGGGGTAGGGCACCATTACAGTTATTTGTTTCCCAAAATCCAGTTCGTTATGATCAGATTAGTTTGTGAAAATGTTGTCTTCGGTCCACAGTGAGATAAAAATGTTTACAAACACGGTTTAATTTACCTTTTCATAAAGTTAATCTGTATTCACTTTGAAAGGACTCTTCTTTCTGAAATGACAGTCTCCCACCTTCTGTGGGAGTAACGATCTCCCTCCATCTGAGCAATTATGGTGACAGCAAATGCTGAGCTCTAAAATCTCTGTGTGTCATGCTGTCTGTCATCTGTGTGATCTCCCCAACTCCTATCCTAGATTTCAGGGAAATATCAGCTTTTCCTAGTTAAGCAAATATCCCCTTGAGATTTTTCTGACTGTAAAACCTCCAAAAGGACCTCATGCGTTAGGTAAGTACAGAACCTCAAGCTAAGGGAATGGAAAGGACTTGGGGAGACACAGGAGGGGCAAGTTGGCAGAGGAACCCAAAAAATGAGGTCTTTGCCAGTCAGGTTTTCTATACTTTGTACACACGAGGTGTCTTCGTGAGAGTATCCTCAGCTTCATGCTTTCAGTGAGAAACCCAAAATGCCTGCTTTAAAGCTAATTGTACTATAAAATATATTTTGGGAAAGATGCTAACACAGCCTCGTATTTCTCCCTCTATTTCACTCTAGAAGGGGAAAAACATGACTGTGCATTCCTTGTTTTCTAGTTAAGCGCTCTAATCTTCACTTACAATCTCTTTGTAGAACAATTCCCCATCCCCCAGCCCTGGGTGACCATCCATCCTGACAGCAAAATGAGCCAGTGATGAGTGATTGCGCCTGGTACAGCTGTGCAGAACATTAGAATCCTCTCCTTCTGGGCCGCTCTTGTAAGATCTGATGCTTTGATCTCTGCGCAGACTGGAAGCTTGTTTTGTCAAATTGACACCAGCAGGGAAAGCCTCAGGGAAGCTGGCCACTCTATTTCCATTTCCCTTAAATTTCATATTCGACTTCCTCGTTCTTTTCTGGCATTTTCTAGTCTGTGAACTCAGAATGAATTATATAATCTAGTTAGCATGAAGAAGGCCCGAGCCGTTGTCTGTGGAGGAGCAGCTGCGCATGCTCACAATGCTCACATTCTCCACCCGGATGTCATGCAACTCGCTTTGGTTGTAAGGATAATTGTCAACTCCAAAATTGAAGTCCATTTAGACAAAGAATCCTGGGAATTTTTGAAGAAAAGAATAAAGTTTTGTTGGGGACATGTTGGGTCCTTTTCCTAAAAATAAATAAATAAATAAACAAACAAACAAATAAATATAAAAATTCTATCTGTCTCCTTCACTTATTGATAGGCATTGGAATTGCAGATGGGGCATATTCCCCCAGGACCCTGTATTTTGTTGTTGGAAGCCCCGTTTCGTTGTCTTTCTGTTGGAGCGTTCTCCGTTTTGTTCTCTTTGCTGCCCTGTTTGCTGGGATCTATCTCGCTGGCAGATCTTAGGGAGTGTCTATGCAGAGTTCTCAGCATTAATGAGACTGTTTCACCCATCTCCTTACTTAACAGAGTCACAGAGCTCCTATCACTCCAAACCGTAGAAGCAGCTCTTGCCGTGTGTGCTTTTGATCAGTCAGTCCTTGCTCGCTCCTTTTGTACATGGCCATTCTTCTTGGCTGGTCTCTCTTAGGCTAGAGTCTAGACAGTGGGAAAGCGCATCCCTACATACATTCCTTTTCTCTTCTCATGGTCACCAGTTCAACTGTTGGCTTGTCTCTGCACCCTCAGACTTCTTTTTTTGTTTGTTTGTTTTATTGGGTATTTTCTTTATTTACATTTCAAGTGTCAGCCCCTCTCCAGGTCCCTCCAGAAACCCCCTGTTCCATCCCCCCTTCCCCTGCCTCTATGAGGGTGCTCCACCACCCACCCACCCACTCCCACCTTCCCGCCCTGGCATTTCCCTACACTAGGGCATTGAACCCTCTCAGGACCGCTGATCCCACCGATGTCCAACAAGGCCATCCTCTGCCACATACGAGGCCGGAGCCATGGGTCCCTCCATGTGTACTCTTTGGTTGGTGGTCAGTCCCAAGGAGCTTGGGAGGGGGTCTGACCAATTGGCACTGTTACTCCCTCATTGGGGCTGCAACCCCCCTCAGCTCCTTCTGTCCCTTCTCCAACTCCTCCATCCCATGGGGACCCCACGCTCAGACTTCTTTAATGGCATTGAATTGTCTGTCACTCTAGTAGAGGTGGCAAGCTGACATCTGTGGCCTCACTCTTGCTCACTCTGGATGATTCTCCTCCAATGGGATGTATTCCCATGACCGTAATTGACATGTGCTAGGATAATGTTTTGTTTTGTTTCTTTGTTGGGTTTTGTTGTTGTTGTTGTTGTTGTTGTTGTTATTGCTACTTTTGCTACGGTTGCTGCTGCTGTTTTCGAGATCTCGAATCCAGTCCACTGTCCAAAGTTTCAAGTCCCCTTTACATATCCTTCAAATGCCACAAGAACCACCTGTCCAGGCCTGCACCCGGAACCTCCTCTTGTACTCCCTCTGATGATACATCACAGCATTGACCATGGAGGAGCCCTGAATGGGAGGAGGGTCTATTTCACCTTTATCCTTGGCATTGTAGCTGTACCCAAAAGCATATTAACTTTGAGAGTGCCCCATTAGTTTTTGTTAAATAAACAATAGCTTAGTGTGTTAACTCAGTAAAGAAAATCCTTTGACCCTAACACTGCCTTTGCTCTGAGGTTTAAGGTATGACCCTCTTCTAGGACAGCTCACACACATGCTGCGCCCCAGCATTTCAGAAGGTTTGTGCTGGAACAAGGTTTCCCATTAACGCAGGGAGAAGCGGAGACAGTGTATTTATTTTAATATCAAATGGCTGACCAAGATCCAGGACTTATCTGAATTCCGACTTATAAAAATAGATACTGCTGTGTTTTAGTTTTACTTGGTAACTTCCTGGAGGAGAAAACAGGATTCAAATACTTTGGAGAGAGGCAAATTTGGATCTAACGTACGACAGCTAAGTCAGTAACGTACAGGTATATGGAGAATATGAATGGGGCTTATACAAAATCCAGGTTGCTCATCTGTACCTTCCACATCGCTTCCTGCTCTTTCCACTGGCTGCTCTTACTGAGTAAGACATCAAAGCCCTCAGCAGTCCTGGGAGAGGGATAACAGGTCTGCCACTAATGCCGAAGAAAAGGCACATAGAGAGCCAGGCCAGAGGGTAACAATGTGTGCCTGGGCTGGGGAGGGTCATCCAAGTGCTAAGACTTTACATCAGATATAGCCTATGGGGCTTAGTAAACAAATTTATCTTATTCGTGATTAAAGCAATTTGGGAACAGGTGCTTAACTATCCAGGAGCTATCTCAAAATCTCTCTCTAATATACTTCCTTGAAAAGTTCTTTTTTGAAGCTCAATAGCACAGGTATCTAGTCACCTGTCAGATATCTCGAGCTCACATTGCAAAAGGCCAGAGACTCCTCAGAGACCCTTAAATAGGAATGATTCTGTGCAGTTTAGAGAATGACCTACCAAATGTATTGTATTTTGAGATTTGAATGAGTAAGCTTCTTAATTATATAGCAAGCAAAAATAAAAGAATAGTAATTAGCAAAGAAAGAGCCAATCAGTATCAGACCGAGTGCTCACAATGTCTGGCACAGACAACCAGAATAGCTTGACTCGGAGCAGATTGCAGTCTTACAAACATACAACAGAAGAAAAAAACAAAAAACAAAAAAACAAAAAACAAAACAAAACAAAAAAACCAGGATAGGTAAGGGACCCAGCTAGAATTCCTGAACAAGTTTTCTCTCAGTGGCTGAATGACCCGCTTCTTTCCCTCTGTGGGCATTTTTAGGTCATGGGATAAACAATACTAAGCACTTTTGGTAGTGAGTTACCTTCTAGCTGTTCTCAAAAACACAATGGTTTTATTCTTGAGGTCGTTTGCTCTTCTCTTTCCTCCTGGTTTCAGACTTGGGGCATGGGGGCAGATTGCTCCCAGATGATGGGTCCTGAGAGCTCTTTGAAATAAAAATGCTTGAGTCTGAAGTGGAGGGGCCCCTCTTCCAGCGTCAGCTTCTTGGTGAGCTCCAGGTCACTTAAGAATAGGTAAATACAGTGCACGCTACAGAGACCAAGATTGGGATGGGATCAAGAGCAATAGTAAGCCAGGCAAAGCACATGCTACCCACTCAGCCACTGTACCAGAAGGCGTATGTTGTGTCCTTTCATGTGTGCAGAATATAAAGAAAAGATCTGCCCAACACAGACAGCAGTGGCTGATGGAAATTGGAGTCTGGTGGCCTCACTTATAGATAAGCAATGAAAAGTGGGGATTCATTACAGAGTGGACTCTGTCTTTGATGTCAGGCTGCTCTTGGAGTCTCATTCTCCACCCCATAATTAATTTCTATGTTACAAAGAGCCTTTGCTGTGTGGGTCACTTTTTTTGGGTTTTGGGGTTTGTTTTGGCTTGTTTTGTTTTGTTTTTTGGGTTGTTTGTTTGTTTGTTTGAGTTTTTTTCTTAGTTGTTGGAAGTCTTTGCTGGATTTCATGATAACCTTATAAAAATAAAACATATGAACAATGCTGATTGACCAGGAGGACTCGTCAAAAGGATGAGGAAGAGGAGCTGATACTGTGAACAGAGATGGCTTCCCCAGTCTCTGGGAGCTCGTGTGTGCTGCATCAGCCCTGCTGTGTCTGGAAGATGCTGTCTCCATGGTTTCTTCCATCTCACTGCCTCATAATATCTTTCTGCTTCCTCTTCTGTGAAGTCCCCTGAGCCTTGAGGGGAGAGGTTTAATCAAGACATCCTATTTAGGGCTGAGTGTTCCAAGGTCTCTTTTATCCTGGACACTGTCCAGTTATGGGTCTCTGTATTAGCTCCCATTTCCTGCAGGAGGAAGGATGGTGACTGAGCGAGAAACTGTTCTATGGGTGTAGCAGACTGTCTCCAGGGGTCATTTCATTGCTACACTCCTTTAGCAGAATAATAGTATCAAGTGAATTTGAGATGACTCTCCGAGCTTATGATTTGGGGTAAAAGTACATTTGTTTATAAACTGTCCTGATAATTCTGGCACATTCCACATACTAGCCTTTCTTTACGGCTCCCACTTCTTTTAGTGGGACATATAGGTCAAGAGATCAACCTGGCAGTAGCAGGTTTTATATTCGTCTTTTGTTAAGTGGCTTGCTTTTGTTGTTTTTCCTTGCAGGGCCTGGATTCTCTTCAGAGACTCATACTGAGCGGTAGAACCTGTGAAGGGTAAAGGATTGGACTCATTGACTTGATTCGCTCTTCGTCCACTTGTGTTATATACTGAGAGAGTCCCAAGAAGCAACTGTTCACTCTGAGAAAAGAAGCCACCATGATTGACCAAAACAAGAAGTAATCCACGTGATCACAAGATGAGTCAGGTGAGGAGCTCCCCACTCTTACTGTAGTTCAGAGACTGGGGGGGATTTAGTGGTGAGCATATGCATTAAGCCCAATTAGCTCAGTTCCTATATTTAAAAATGTATCTTGAGATGCTAGAAAGTAGATTGAAGCTCCATTTTTGCATTGTGTAGGGAAAGGAATAAAAACTATATGAACATATTTGGTATTTGCTAGTGCTTTTCTAGGATAGCATATGTGTGTATATATACTACCTATTTATACATGTATACACACACACATTCATATACATATATATATGTATTTGAGACAGGGCTTCTCTAACCTGGATCTCACTCTTTAGACCAGACTGACCTCAAACTCGAAGATACACCTGTTTGTGCATCCCCAGCCTACCTCAGTGCCAGGTACCACCAGTGCCTGGCCTGATGTAAACATATTTTTAAGTGATAGGTTTAGAAAGCAATAATGGAAATGTTTGAAGAGCCACATGTTTGAAAGTGCAGTAAAGGCCACTGATTCTAAATAAGTCTTGTCATTGTTCTGATGGACATAAATTCTTACTTAGAATTACAGTTGGGTATATTCAATATCTTGAAATTTTAAAGGAGAATTTGATGCTGAACTTTTATGAAATATTGTGTCTCCTCTGGCACTTATAATATTTATGTTTATTATTCATTTAAGATATGTGGCAGTTATATAGCCAAGGTGTATCTATAAAACTTGTCTCTCAATGGACAAGCAATGGTACAAAATAGTACCAGGGAACCCGAGTCTGTGCTCTGCCCCTCTAAGAGCTTTCTGGGCTTCGGGGGCAGTATTCGTAGCCTCAACCTAAGACCTCCTTGCCTCAGGTAAAATATTGTTATCTGATGAGGGGAGTCAAAGCAACAGCTATTAATTCATTTGCTCTGTAATTATCCAGTGATGCTCTGTGTCCAGCACTGTCTGAGGCATTTCATTGGTGTGTGTATTATATATGTCATATATCATATATATATCATATATGTGCATCACATATATCTCCTGTCTCAGTGCCCATGTTCTAAGTTTATACTCCATTTGAAAACATACACAATTGAAAGTTGAAAATCCTTCAAGGGTCTCACTTGTCTCTGAGGTAAAGCTTGCACTCCTCATTCCTTCATGATGTGTCCCCTAAATCTGCAATGGCTTGGGTAGGATATGAGTGTGTCTGCTGAAGGTTCACAGGCCAGAGCCTGGTCCAAGTGTGGCTATGCTGAGAGATACCTCAGAAAAACAGCTCCAGCCTTGGCAAGCATAGAGATTTCAAATTCACGGAGGGAAAAATGATACATTATAGCCAGCAAGCCAGGGATGTCATAAATGTCGTAGTGAAGCTAGAGAAAGAAGAGCTCTGGGGAGGCAAGACTAATCCTTCCCAGAGTTCCTCAGAACTCTGTGGCTCAAGGGCAATGTCTGCCTCTTTGATGGCCCAGCAGGAAAACCTTGTCTTTGGAGCATCTTCAGCTCTTCCTAGTGTGTGGAAGAGTGGCAAACTGGGTGTATTTTTATGGACCATCAGGAAGTGTTATTCCTGGGTGAAAGAATGCAAACCTTTCATTTTGTTTTATTTTTGGTCAGATCATATACCCAGAGCTTGCCCCTGAAATTGTGCCCGTTGCTGCTTGCTCTTTTTCTCAGCCCAGGAGTTTGGCATTCCCACAATTACACATGGTGGAGATGGAAGGTAGCTCTAGGTTACAGACCTTCCTACAGAGGGATTCAAGGAAGGACACCTTGGGGTAGGGAGACAGACAGACAGACAGACACACATACACACACAGTCACACACACACATGGAGAGAGACAGATACAGAGAGAAAGAGACAGACACATACAGAGACGGAGAGACAGAGAGAGAGAAAGAGCACATAGACTGAAGGAGTTAGGGTTGTACCATCTCAGAATAATCTAAATTGATATGTTATCTCTTTCACACTGATGTCAATGAAACTTCAGAAAGGGCCATTCAGCAGCAAGACATAAAGGTTGTTTTTCGGGAGATATCTTCTCCCTACCAAGGCTGGACAGTAGCCATGTCACCACAAACTCACTGGACGTCTGACACATCTGTATAAAGTCTTTGAAGGAACCCTTCCTTATCTTCCACACACACTCTCCCACCCTCACACTCATCTCTTGGTAACAACCCTGGACTTTACTCCCTGGTTCCCACAAGCACTCTCCCCTCCCCCAAGCCCCATCCCCACACCCGCATCTCCTGGTAACAACCCTGGACTTTCCTCCCTGGCTCCATTCTTTCATTCATCCTGTCCAGCTCTCACATGCTTATTGCTCTGTGTCTAAAAAAAACATAAACATCATGGGCTCTCCCGTGAGGATCCCATCGTCCATGTGAAGTTAATAACACTTCCCTTTCAGAGACAGGGGAAAGGGATCCAGCAAGCCACAGACTGTGAAAGATTATTTCACTCAGAAGCAATCCTCATCTTTCCCGATCGTGATTGACACCCACCGACAGTCACGTGGCTTTGCCTGAGTTGAGAAGATGAAGTGTTTTATCACACATGCAGAGGAGATAATCCAAACACTTGTGATTTCTTAATGAGGGCCCTGCTTCCAGGAGCAGGAATTGCCAAATGTCCTTCCAGCCAGTCCCCAGCCAGGCACCCGCTCTGTATATTTCCCATTGTTTCCTCTTCTCTCTTGCTTGCTCTAAGGAGTAAAAGCTGTAGCAGTTGGTGTCAGGACGAGCTGGATTAGGCAGGGCTGACAGTGATGAGATCAGAAATCCAACAAGCTTAGATTGAGGAGGCAATGACTCTGCCCTGGAAGGGTTAAGATTAGCTTGTGCGACCACAAGAGTCCAAATCAGAGACTGCAGTACTGCAAGGCAGTGTCCTGTTACCCAGACTCTCTCCTCTCCTCTCCTCTCCTCTCCTCTCCTCTCCTCTCCTCTCCTCTCCTCTCCTCTCCTCTCCTCTCCTCTCCTCTCCTCTCCTCTCCTCTCCTCTCCTCTCCTCTCCTCTCCCCTGCTTGCCTTCCCTGACCTCATTGCCTCTACTTGGAGATGGGTCTTTTCCATATGGTCCGAACGATGGACCCAACAGCTTGATCTTTTCATCTTTCCAACTGTGATGTCAGAGGGGGAGCCACTTGCTGTTTAGCTCCACACTGAGATAACCTGCCGAAGGATCCACATGAGCCTGACTCACCTGCTCACCGTGACTAGTGACTGTGTTCAGGGATGTGGTTCACGTGCACAGTGACATCATCCATCTGAACAATGCAAGATGCAAGTGAGAAGAGGGGCATGAAAAAGTTCTGAGTTTGAGCACAGAGCTTATTATGAATCCTTCCTACTTTTCCTGTCTCTCCTGCATCACCAATGAGTACCATGGGGGCCTTTGCTCCCCACACATATTTCAACCTAAAGGGCACTGACTGGGCATGTGCCCTACAGTCCCTTTTTCATCATGTGCGGTCCCCCTTCTTCCCTCTTCTTCCCTTCCACTCCTCCCTCTTACACACACACACACACACACACACACACACACACACACACACACACACACCCAAAGCAAGCAACAACAAAACTAACAATAGCAAACAGCTACAATGTTATCCCCATAAAGACGTTGTTGTCGTGCCCACAAGGAAGACACAACACAGTCAGATTCTTCTCAACAGCTTTATTGCAGGAACGCCTCGATGCTGCTACGGGAACCCAGGGAGGACTGCTTATATACACCCCAACACTGGGGAGGGCTATGTGTCCTCCTGGGATTGGTCGGCCTGTTGACACTTCATTAGCATGCACCTGATCGGGAGGGGTTGGCGCCAGATTCGGGCTAGCGCCTGCGCAGTGTGTTGTTTATGGCCACGGTGTACCGGAAACTGGTGCCATCTTTTAGGCGTCAGCTGCCTACAAGACGTGAAATACGAAATATTTCTATCTTTTCTTACCTCCCAGTTCTCTCTCTACCGAACACCCTGGCAATCACTGATCTCAATTCAACTTGTTTAGTTTTGCTCCACTGTACTTTTATAATTAGAAAACACAGTTTGCATATCCAGAGTTTAAAAGACAGAAACAAACAAATGAACAAACAACAACAGTAAAAAAGAGAAAGGAAAGCAAGATGCGAGCGATCCTTGGGAGCCAGGAGCTGGTGGCTCAGACCCAGCTTTTCTGGAATCACAATGGAAAGGAGTCACAGGTAACAAGGCTTATAAAAAAAGAAAGAGAGAGAGAGAGAGAGAGAGAGAGAGAGAGAGAGAGAGAGAGAGAGAGAGAGAAGAGACGAGACGAGACGAGACGAGACGAGACGAGACGAGACGAGACGAGACGAGACGAGACGAGACGAGACGAGAAGAGAAGAGAAGAGAAGAGAAGAGAAGAGAAGAGAAGAGAAAAAAAGAAGAAAAGTGAGAAGCATGAAAATTGGCAAGCAGCAGTGTGGTCTGGAGACAGCTTCTGAAACCTAAGGTTGGGGTGGGGGTTACTGTGAAAGCAGGTGGGGTTTGTGGTCAAGGGAAAAGAACACAGATGGCAACATCCCTGATGCTTTTCAGGACTTTCCTCGACTTCTTCCTGCTGAGTCAGTCGCCCCTTTTGATGTTGGTACCAGTTGGATCTGAGCTGTCCCTAAAGTCATGTGCTGTGGTGGTTTGAATAGTTTTGCCCCACCCCCATAGATTCATGTTTCAAACCTTGGCCATAGGAAGTGGCACTATTAGGATGCGTGGCCTTATTGAAGGAAGTACGTCACTGTGTAGGCGGGCTTTGAGGTCTATAAGCTCCACCCAGTGTGGAATAGAATCTCCTCCTGGCTGCCTTTGGATCAAAATGTAGAGCTCCCTGCTCCGCCAGCACCATGTCTCCTGAACACTGCCATGCTTCCTGCCATGATGATGATGGACTGAACCTCTGAAACTGCAAACAGCTCCCCATTAAATGTTTGCCTTTATAAGAGTTGCTTTGGTCACAGTGTCTCTTCACAGCAATAAAACCCATAAAACCATACTAAAGACTTGGGTGCTCCTGATGGCTTAAGTGGGGGTTGGGGGTGGGTGGAAACCTTAGGGGGTGGGTTCTGATCGGAGAAAGTGGGTCACTGTTGGTGTCCCCTGGAAGCACATATTTCGTCCCAGTCCTTTCCTCTAGCTCTTTCCCTTGGCTTCCTGAATACCATATGGTGAATGTTATTGTCCAGCCATGTGCTCCCAGCCTTGAGCTTCTACCCCAGCTCATGAGCTCAGAGTAACTGGGCCAAATGTCCATGGAAATGTGAGACAAAATAAATCCTCCCTCCTTTTAAGTTGTCCACATCAGGTATTTTGTTGCAGAAAAGCTAACACACCCATGGAGTTGCTTGGGTTTGCGAATCATATTTATTATTATTTTATTATTATTATTCATGTTTGATTTTGTTTGTGTCTACCGGGGTTACATTGTCAGTTTCTTAGATTGCTTAACTACTGACACTAGCCGTCACTATCCTTGAGCACGAGTTGCTTGAAGTGTAAAACAATCATTTCTAAATGTCTTTCGTTTTAAAAGAAGCAATTTAATACTCTGGTTTCTCTTCAAATTGTATAAAAAGAAGCAATTTGTCTGTCTCGGGGAAGATGAGTTGCAAGAAACGTAATGAGGCTGGAGAGAAGACTATCCCAGGGCTAACTAGAATGCACTTGAAATTCCAGGTTAGGAACTGAAGAACTTCTGGGCTCAGCCAGCACTGAGAAGTAACATTTGTCTTGGAGCCAGGTGACCTGCAGGCAACAGTCCAGACCCCACAGAGGAGCTAGAACTAGGTCAGAGAGTAGGCTGTTCCCTCCTCCTGCTCTCCTCCCTCCAGCCTCTGTGAAACCGCACAGTCTCCTGTACTGTTTAAACGCTTCCTTTATTTTACAGTTCTTTTTTTTTCTCTTGTTCCATTTATGTGTGCGTGGTTCAAACTGGACTCCAGAACCCCAGAAACCCCGGAGCTCGTATGATTCTCCTGGCCCTTTGGTTCAGAGTCGCAAGGCTGAGCCAGCTCCACCTATGACCTGGTTCCCATTAGACTAGTTTTCACCCTGGGTCCAGTCATCGTAGCAGAGAAACGTTTCTCTCAGATTGCCAGCGATGACAGTGCAGAGTCTTCAGTCACAAGGTTAGGCTCACTGAAATAACATCGGTGGAAAGGGAGCACTCAGGAAAGGCTCCCTGTGTTTTAGGGACTTCCTTGAAGTGGAAATCACTGGAGGAACATTTTCCTAATACTCTGTGCAGAGTATTAGTCTGTGGGAAGAAACAACGAGTAGTGTAGGTCTGGTGGTTTTGAGAAATGGACAGTCTTACAATCCAACTTGGACTCCTTTCTGAAATGGATAGGGTGCTGGTGGGCATTCACATCTCACAGGGAGACACAACCATTAGGGCTTTCTCTACTGAGCCCTTTGACCTGGACTATTTTGCAGGTCTGAGATTTGGTGACACACAGAACAGGAAGCCTGGCTAAGATCATTTCCACGTCCCATGCTTCAGCTGGAATTCTCTGCAGGTTTTCCCCTCTGGTCTTATTAGCTTAATAAGCTAGCACACTCAGAAGGAATGGGCTTGTTTGGTGTACATGAAATTCCCATGGAAATTACTCTCAGAAATTCAGATGGACAGAATTTCAAAAGTGTTCCATTCACAACCAATAATTGACTCTGCAGCATTTAAACCTTGCGTGCGATACAATAAGAACAAAGTAGATCCACCCTGCTCACCCATTTCAAAACAGCAATTTCCAAGGCTACTTGGTTTTGGTAGAAGCCAAGAAATTTAGGAGAGAACTCAGAGAAAAGTCTCCAGGGGATATTATTCAGATACTAGACACAGCACTTAAGTTGGAACCATTTTTTTTTAACTTTGGTATTTAATGTTTTGCCATTTTTAAAATTCTTCTCTTGTTCACTACATCCTGAACTCAGTTTTTCCTCCCTCTGCTCTTCCCAGTCTCTCCCATCACCTCCCCTCTCCTCTCTAGATCTATTCCTCCTCCATTTCCCTTCAAAAAAGAGCAGGCCTCCCATCCATATCAACCAAACATGGCCTAACAAGTTACAATAAGACTAGGCACAAGCCCTCATATCAAGGCTGAAGGAGGCAGTCTAATAGGAGGGAACGGGTCCCAAGCACAGACAAAATATCAGAAACACCCTCCACTCTCACTGTTCGGAGTACCAGAGAACACCAAGCTAACCATCCCTGGATGCAGAGGACCTAATTCACACCCATGCAGGGTCCGGGTTTGTCTCTTCCGTCCCTGGGATCCCCTGTGAGCCCTGCTTAGTTGATTCTGAGGGCTCCATTCTTGCAGTGAATGGACATCGGGAGGAATCCAGTCTATGTCATTTTGCCTTACTGTGCTTGTCAGTGTCATTTGTTTTAAGGTTCTCCAAAATACACATGGCCTGATCGGTTCTGTAAAATGGGTACGGTATTCAAATAGACAGATTACTGTGATAGAGATTTTTGACTTGAATGAAAAGTTCACAGTAGCTGGGGCTAGGAAGATGGCTCAGTAGGTAAAGTGCATGTTGCACAAGCAAGCAAGTCACGAGTTCAGGTCCCCAGCACCCATATAAATGCCAGTGTGCATGTGAGGAGGTATGCCTATAATCCAGCACTTGGGAGCGAGTGATGAGGGATCAGTGGGGCAAGCTGTCTAGCTAGACTGGCCAAGTCATGAAGCTCTGGGTTAGTGAGAGCCCCTGCCTCGATATACGTAAGACAGAGAACTATTAACGAGTATACATAGCATCACCCTCTGGCTTTTATGACTGTGTGCATGCACACGCACACACACACACACACATACATATATACAAGCATGCATACTGCACATGATATACATAAATAGGTAAACAAACAAATGAACAAGCAGAAGAAAGGCATGAAGGATGTTAAGGTTTCTCCTGCGTGGAGTGCTGTGTCCTTGCATGGCTGCAGAGCTGAGAAGCAGCATGATTGGGTATACATTTCAACTACAGAGATTTAAGTAGCTATTATATAACCAAAATGGTGGTGGTGGGGGCATTAAAGGGCCAGAAAATAGATCTGTTTGCAGGCTGTTGATATCAGTCAGGTTAAAAGCTACTTACTCAAGAAGAACCAATGAACACAGAGAAATTGTTGGAATCCAAGCATCTTAAAAAGATAGAATTCATAAAGTCCCCTGTGTGTGTGTGTGTGTGTGTGTGTGTGTGTGTGTGTGTGTGTGTGTGTGTGCTCAAGAGCGCACTTGTGCATGTAGGCCAGAGGTCATCCTCATGGGTCATTCCTCAGTTGCTATAATTGCCAATTAGGTTTGGCTGGTGGGCCGGAGAACTCCAAGGGTCCACCAGTTCAAGTACTTTTTACCAAGTGAGCCATCTCCACAACTCCACAGTGCTTCTTGTTCAGAATGATAGCATCCTGTTACAAAATTTAAAAATCTACCTCGAATTAGACAGAGTTTCATCCAAATGAAACCATTTGGTACTAATGTCGGCCACGCCCCCCCCAAAAAAGAATTGATCCTGTGAAGAAACTTCTAGTGATTAGCCCATCCCCAAATTGGTGGTTTCTGAAAGTGAGCAGATGAATACTACACACTTGTTAAGGTTGGGGTGTTAATATTGATGCTTCATGAAGGTTTCTTTACAACTATCAGGAAGTACAAAGACCAGCAAAGCTTTTGCAGTTGTAGGTTCAATTATCAGGAAGTCTATTGTCTTAGTTAGGATTTCACTGCTGTGAACGGACACCATGACCAAGGCAACTCTTATAAGGACAACATTTAATTGAGGCTGGCTTACAGGTTCAGAGGTTCAGTCCATTATCATCATCAAGGTGGGAACATGGCAGCATCCAGGCAGGCACGGTGCAGGAGGAGCTGAGAGTTCTACATCTTTATCTGAAGGCTGCTACCAGAATATTGACTTCCAGGCATCTAGGACGAGTGTTTTACGGCCACGCCTTCTAATAGTGCCAGTCCCTGGGCTGAGCATGTACAAGGCATCACATCTATGCACCCCCTCTAGCTGTGTCTGCTTCCTTCTCTTACCTGCACGCCTCGTGTTGGCCCTGCTCTCCCCAGGATGGATCCTGAAGCTGTGGAACTGGAGAAGCGACATGTGCACAGTGTGTACGAGAACACTGCCCCCTACTTCACTGACCTGCAGAGCAAAGCCTGGCCGCGTGTCCGCCAGTTCCTGCAGGACCAGAAGCCAGGCAGCCTCGTCGCTGACATTGGTAACCCATACTTTTTTTTTTTTTTGCCATGTGTGGTCAGGCGCTTGTGTACCCATTTACTCACACCCTCTTCACTCATGTCTCCTATTCATTCTAAAAAGAAGCCCGGTGTTGTGTTAGTAGCATGGTAGTCTCTTGAACAGTGATTCTCGACCTTCCTAATGCTGCGGCCCTTTAATACAGTTCCTCATGTTGTGGTGACCCCACAACCATAAGATTACTTTGTTGTTACTTCATAGCTGTAACTTTGCTACTGTTAAGTGTCGTCATGTAAATATCTGATAGGCAGGATATCTGATAGGCAGGATATCTGATAGGCAGGATATCTGATAGGCAACCCACAAGTTGAAAACCGCTGCTTTAGAGTATTCAATTTACAGCCATCATCAAAGTCTGCAAGCAGAAAGCATCTCCCAGCCTGTACTGAGAGATCCATGCTGGGCCTTTATGCACATGCTCCATCCACACCAACCTGACACAGATGGGATAAAATAAGGATGGAAACGCCATGACGTTAGACGTTTTCCATGTAGAGACTTTCACATTTGGGAGATGTGTTTTGTATCCTTGGCTCATGGTGAGTGGTTCCATGTACTTTTATGAAAGGCCCAGACTTGTGAGGTTATTCGCTAAGTTTTCCACCCTCTCATTTCTCTGATGGGTCTCTCCCCCTTGTCTGTAGGCATCATATTATCAGGACATGCCTTTAATTGGGTAGTCCTTCCATAATCACTGATTTATGTGGGGAACTTCAGCTCAGCATCTTTCCGCATTGAGGAGTAGTAAACCACACTTAGTTTAAGACTTGGGTTTAAGGTGTGGTTGGAATCCCACTTCCAACTAACTCCACTTTCCAGGAATCACAAGGTTGCTGTGCCAGAGGCAGCTAAGTCTCCAGTTAACTCACTCTTAGTCTGGGTTGACACCACTCTTAGTACTGACAAGAGAGACTGCTGTGTGAGTGTGCACAGCACATGACAGAGGATGTAAGCAGACCGGGGTTGAAGAAGAGGCACCTGTCATGTTGAAGGTGGGAGTCCAAAGAAGATCTCCAGCATGTCAGTTTTAAAACCAAATACGGTTTCCTGGGGTGATGGATATGGTTTCAGGGATAATACGCATGTTCTCTCTGTTCAGAGCCCTGAGTTCAAATCCCACTGCCACAAAATGGGAAGGGTATCTGATTTGAGAGGATGTAATGAGCTCAGAGGTCCTACTGTCCACTGTCCGTGCAAAGCACAGGACTTTCATATGGCTGGGAGGAAAGGGGGAATTCACTAAGGAGGTTTGAGAAAGAAGCACACATAATAAATAAGGCGCTGTTTATCTTACATCTTATGTCTAAATAAATTCTAAAGTGCAGCAAAGGCTTAAGTGTAAGAAAATGAAATTAGGGAGGATAGCGAACTGGTTTTAACATTATCCTGATACAGAGGGCCTCTCTATGTCTTTTGTTTGTTTGGTTGGTTGGTATTTTTGGTTTTGGTTTTTGGTTTTTGGGAACAGCTATGCACTGATCATGGACTCCTGTCAGTTCCCCTGTTTGCTTGCATTTCCATGTAAGGGTTTCTTATTCCCTATGTCTTTCTTTTTTTTTTTTTTTTTTTTTTTAAAGATTTATTTTTATTTATTATATGTAAGTACACTGTAGCTGTCTTCAGACACTCCAGAAGAGGGCGTCAGATCTTGTTACAGATGGTTGTGAGCCACCATGTGGTTGCTGGGATTTGAACTCTGGACCTTCGGAAGAGCAGTCGGGTGCTCTTACCCACTGAGCCATCTCACCAGCCCCCCTATGTCTTTCTGGTTTGTTGACATTGAACTCTCAATCAACTGATTCTACTTATGCTTGCACAAAGCATTGTCTCACACAGTCTTCCCACAGACACGGTAGCCTTCTCTCAGGGATCCCACACGTGTTTCAGGGAAGAGGGGTGCATTTGTAAAAAGCAAAAACACAAAAAATTGCGAAAACTTAGGCACGAAATAAACTGTGAGGAAGACACTCATATATATAGTATTAGCTGACATAGACTCCACTTAGCCAAGGGCAGAGGAACTTTTACTTGTCTGGGCTTTGTTAGGACAACAATGTGGGAGACACCACAGACTCCAGAGACTTCACTCTGAGGTTTTATGTAAGTAACCCTGGTGTTACCAAAACTGCGAGGAAGTCATCAATTAGACTTCTATTTTTCTGGGCATGGGAAGAGTTTGCAGGAAAGAATTGGGCACAGTCTGTTGTTTCTGGGCAGTTTGTGAGAAAGGTTAAGTTTTATAAACTTTTACAAAGCTGGGGGATTTCATCCCAGAAAATCGCAGATGGCACCAGAGCATGAGGTCAGCCTAGGTGGGTACCCGACAGCTTGGTTTCAAAGTTCTCCTGTGATGGACCAGATACTTGCGTGGCTTAGTCGGGCCTGGCAACTCATTAAGTGTCCAAACCAATTAGTGCCTTGGATTTTCTTCCCAGACAACAATCTAAGGACTGCAGCAACTCATTTTGTCCCCTTATAGTGCACACACCATAATGACCTTACAAGGGCTGTCAGTGCTGGGTTTAGCAATATAAATAAACCTTATTAGCTAGATAAACAGCTAATATGGAATGAGTCAGTAGTATAGAAAGACTGTATTGAAAACTTTGATCCTGTAAAAGTATAAAGTCTAAAGATCTAAAAGCAAGCAGAGTACTATATCAGCAATATTGCTAGTAGGAACTGACATGTAAAACGAAAGTATGCTAATGAAAATTCAAAAACGAATTGTTGAGATACTAAGGAAATATGCTAATGTGACTCTCACGGTGATCCTGTCCACAACCAGAATAGGAAAGTACAAAATCTTTGCTTGCTGTACAGAACATTTTTTTTAATTAGTGTAAGGCCCCAGATCCTGTCATTTGTGACATCATGTGGGAACACAGAATACATGATGCTTAATGAAATAAATCAGACAAAGAAAGACAAAGGTTACATGCTTGCAGTTAGATGTGAGACCTGGAAGCATTGAACTCAGAGTCTAGAGAAGTGATTACAGGAGGTGGAACAGAGATGGGGTGAGAAGAAGATGTGAATCTTGAGATGTTAATCAAATGATGCCCAGGTTCATTCGTCAAGAGAAGCAAATCTACATGATAAAAAGAAAAATGCCAGCATCCCAAAGCCAAATGGTAAAAGGATATAAATGAATCCTTTTATTTATAAGAATTGCATGAAGTCGGAGAATTCAGATGTGCAGGTCATCTACATACAGGGGTTTAGTTACAAAGCTATGGAAGGACACACAATGAAAGAAACCACTCCATCATATCACGTCTCCAGACACTAGGTATCCCATGCTAGGGATAACTCTTCCGACCAGCTCACTATGCAATCCTGACCTATTTTGTGTGACTATAGGAGCCTCTGGATGCATGTGATTGGATGTCCCTTTCCTGAGTGCACAGATGGTGGTACCGCATAAAGTCACCCATCTAGCCTTGGACATCTTTAATATATTACATATTCATGTATATGAGTTGCCCAGGATTAAAAATCTGCATAGTATCCAGGCTAATGGTACCACAATACCAGACTATTTTCTCCCTGACTTTTGGCACCATAGATTATAAGAAGAATGGTAGTCTTTGAATCCCTCTCTACAAATCACTAACTATATCTGTAGTAAATACATATTTTGCTCATTTAGTTCATATATGATTTATGTACTTAGACAAATCAGTAAATAGTAACGCTTTGATTACAAGATGAAGGGTGTGTTTTAAAGTAGTTGAAATTTAAAAAGAAATAATGGTATTCTAACCAAAATTCTTCCGCTGTGCTGGATTTAGCCAATAAATAGGAGGGCTGGTTGGGGAGGGAAGAGCTACGTTACTAACAAGGCAGAAAATTGAAAGCCAGGCTTTCTCCAGACCCAGGTCTCTTAGCTTTATGAGCACAAAGCTTTTATAGGATCTTTTAAGAAGCCATATCAGTAAGGCAGGCACTGAACTAGCTATCATTTTAGAGTGGTCTGTTTTTTCTTCTGATAAATGGTTGCTGCTATTTGTAGATCACTGAGTATGCTGGGCTCTATAAATCTAAATAAAAGTTTTAATTAGAAAACCGTGACTCATCTTCTATTTTAACCGCCCCCCCCCCCGAATAGCTAATTCTGCAGCTAAAAGTTAGGATAATATAGGTAAAGTGTATGGTGTATCTGAATAAAAATCCCATGAAAACATCACTTTGTATGATGTCGCCTAATAAAAATTAAAATCAAGTTGTTGGAACATAGGAAGAGGGTATCCCCCGGCCCCTCTCTCATATGCATATCCCACAGGTAAAAAGAAAATGGCTGCTTTTATTGCAGGGTGGAAGAAGTCAGAGAAAAACTGCTTTCACATCCCTTGTTTGATCCAGAAAAATAATCTATGATAGCTGTACTTATGGCTTGAAAGTCTGTAGCAAGTAAAGGGACAAAGACAATAGCAAGTGAGAGTGAGACAGAAGCAGCAAGTAGGTAGAAAGCATCATCAAATCAGTTTGCAACATCCAGCAGAAACCATCATCCAAGCAACATTTACAACTTCCAGCAGAGAGAGTGAGTGAAAGAATGTCTCACTATAGAACCCAGACTTGCCTGAATTAGACACCCCCCCTGCCTCAGCTAAGGTGTCTGCTCCCATATCATGTGGGAAATTACAAGTGTCTGCCCCCATACCATTCTGGAAACCCAAAAGATAGAGATTAAAGGAACATGGAAACTGTCATAAACCACACCTTCTATGGTTCAACAGCAGAAACACTGAGGCAAGATCCAGGAAACTTTGCAATTGACCCATGTGGCCATGGCAGTTTATCCAGAATGGGCTGGTCTGTTTCATATCGTTTGCATGTAGCATGAAGGAAGCACTTGGGTTGAAGTTTTTAGCTAAATGAGTTCATAAAGCAAGAGAGAGACCAGAACTATGTCTGGCCAATGACATGACTCTGCACTCAAAAAATGAACTTAAAATGTGCATTTTATTTGTCTCTTTCAACAACAATAACAAAACCATAGAAAAAGAACTCTTCTAGATGAGATATTAACAAAGAACAAAATTGTTAATGTAGTTGTCTCTTGTCTGGGGATGTACCTAGGATGCCAAGCTCTTGCCTAGCATGATGGGGCTCTTGCCTAGCATGATCAATCTCAAATACAAATGGAAAGCAGGGCGAGTTTTTCCTACAGATATTAGAAAAGTATTCATTTTTGTTATTTTCATCAAATATTCACCCATATTGACTCAAAAGATTTTGATGAATTGGAGCTGGGCATGGTTATTAATGAGATCTTGCAAGGGAACAGGAGTGTCATGGACTGGAGCCTTCTATGGTATGATGAATGCTCAGTATACATCTGAGATCGTTGGAGGATCTGGCTTGTTGATGGGCGTGACTTCCTCGTTCTAGGAAAGTCGTCTCCTTGCCAGCATCTCAGAGTTGCGCTCAGAAAGGAGCAACTGCATCATGTCTGGAGGTTCTGTCCAAAGCGATGTCACCAGAAATGAACATGGAAGGATGAGTGGAGGATGCTAGAGAGCTGGGCACCCAGAGGGAAGAAACCCCAGCCTCATTGTTATGAAAGGCTTTCTGAACATCCTCCGCCATCTGACATGATTTATGAGCAGGTTCTCACCAGAATCCTCAAAGCGATTTCCTCTTTCTTTTCTCACAGTGTATCTCCCAAGCCAATAAAAAGAGAAATGAATTTCCAAGATACTTATTAAAATAAGGCTATCATCGTTGACACAGACAGGACTTTAACACTGCAATACAGTGTGATTTATACTTTCCCTGTGACTGTCTTCAAATAGCAGACACTTTTATTCATAAGCGTTAGGAATAATGGCTATGAGATCTAAAATGAGTATCTAATCTCTTTCTATTGAAAGAATAACATTGGAAAACTGATTTTTTTTTTTATTCACCTCCTCTCCACTGTCACAGATGGCACCAGGGAACCTTCCTTTATTTTTTTCCTGCCTCGTCATTTTGAAATAGTATATTAAAATGGAATTATTAAAGAGCTGGCCCAGACTTGTTACTCAGAAGCAGCAAACTCTGAATTTAACCAGTGAGTGATCTTTTCATGCCCCAGAAAATCCTCTAAATAAGAAATGCCAGGAGATTAAAAAAAAAAAAAAACTGCTCCCTTGATTTCTTCACCCACCTCTGGGACCTAATTTACATATTTGAGACTGAAGATCATGCTAGGAGCCAGATGCAGATGCATGTCCCTAGGGTGCCAATTTCTTGGAAGACTGAAATGGCAAAACTCCCTTGAGCCCAGGAGTTCAGCCTGGGTAATACAGAGAGACCCAGTCTCAAAAGAGAAGTTGATGGTAGTGCTAAAAAATAGAAGGTGGGTGTTCCGTGGCAATTTGTCATTTGTGTTACTCTCTATCATACTATAATGTTTGATCTCAGTCTTTGGATTGGATACTTGGGCTTCTGCCACTAGGAAATGAATGTCAAAAATCATCTGGACTTTTTCCCAGACTCTCTGTTAGAGCTACAGACTGGCCCAACAGAGAAGCCTTGTACCTGCTATTAACCTAAGAATGTGTGGGAAGATGTTTCTTCTTCAGTCACAGTCGTGTTTCTTAAAAGCCACATTTTGTTGCCTAGATTTTTCTCTTCATAGACATTCAAAAGTTGTTAGCAGTAATTTGTTCAACAAGGTCAGAAATTGATAAGACCCATTGAAACAGACATTTGAGACAGCACACACACACAAAGTAAAATGCATACGTCACTATGAAGACAACGACCCCTCATGGTTAACCCCAGTTTCCGGATGTCATAGCTTTTGTTTCTCAGGGATGAGCCAGCTCATGAGATTAGGTTGTGCTACTGTGCTGAGCTCCATGGGCAATGCTTCAATAAATATTCCATACATTTCCTCTCTTGTGTATGAAACAATACGTAAGTGTTCTCTGAAGTGTTGCATCTTGGTCATTTACTATAAAGTTCATCCATTACAGCACACATTAACTTGCATCGTTCCAGGAAGGACAGCATGTGACGCTGGTTTTTCTCTTACAGGTTGTGGAACTGGAAAGTATCTTAAAGTGAATAGCCAAGTCCATACTCTGGGCTGTGACTACTGTGGGCCTCTGGTAGAGATTGCCCGGAATAGAGGGTGTGAAGTCATGGTATGTGACAACCTTAATCTTCCCTTTAGGGACCAGGGCTTCGATGCTATCATCTCCATAGGAGGTAAGGCAGCCAGGCTTTCATACTTTGCCATGAAAAAAAAAAAACCCACAATCAGACAACTCACATGACTCAATGTCCATTCTGTATAGAGGTCTATGCAATGCATTTTGTCTAAATTTAAAATATACACACTCTGTCGCATGACTTATTTGACTCCTGCCTAATACAGTTATGATATGTAAGCGGTTTTAACTTTCAACTTTCAGGCTGTTATTGTGTTATTTTTGATGATTTGTTCCCATGTGTTTCGCTACATGCAAGAAGGGTGTCGGAGCGCCTACTCATTGAAAATGTACTTTGCTATATTGAGATCAGGTCAGATCCTCCTGACACAAAGGGGATTATTCAGGTTTCATGTTAACAAAAACAGACTACAGCAGTGTCCTTGAATTTCAACAGAAAATTCTAGAACTAATGTATTAAACATCCCCCCGAACAAGTATGCCATCCACTGCTACTCAAGTTCCCGGAAAAGGCAGACCCTACCTGGTCCCAGATTTCATTGTCTTAGCATGTCTTTCTGTTCCTAATTCTAGAATTTGTTGATGAATCTAGGGAATTTTTTTTCTCACATTTCACAAGCCTCCCCAGGAAACTCCATGCCAAAGTGAACAAAACAACAGGAATATCAGCAAAGTCCATGCCTGGAACACGCACAGATGCATGAGACGTAGCTCATTTTACGCTGTACTACTTACTAGGAAACCCTGTACTAAAGTAATCCCCTAGCCAGGCAGGGTGCTACACACCTTTACTCTCACTCAGCATTTGGGAGACAGAAACGAGTGGATCTCTGTGAGTTGAAGCCAGCCTGGTCAACATAGCAAGCTGTAGGACATCCAAGACTACACGGAAAGACTTTGTCTGAGAAGTCCAAAAACTAGAAACAAACGACTCTTCTGATAAGTTCTTTTCAGTGGTAACATCTTTTGCAAAGCAAATTACTTGATTGAACACATTTTTTTAATTAGCCTTTTGACATAACAAACTTTATCAAACTATCAAAATAAGGTGATCTTAGGGAAGTTGACTACCATTCATTTTATATAGATAGATAGATAGATAGATAGATAGATAGATAGATAGATAGATAGATAGATAGAGATAGAGATAGAGATAGAGATAGAGATAGAGATAGAGATAGAGATAGAGATAGAGATAGAGATAGAGATAGAGATAGATATAGATATATAATACTTTCTTGAACTAGACAAGAGGTTGTTAGGTCTCCTCAGATGGGAACTGTATCTTTGCATAGTGGGAAGACACAGGCCTGGATGCCATAACTTTAGAAACGGTCAGGAACAGTGAAAGATGGTTGCCATGGGAACCTCCCTTATGCTGTCTTTCTTCTCTGCACTTGAGACTATTAGGTGCCTTTTGTGGTAAGCCTTAGTCCATGCAGGCTGCTATAACTAAGCATCACAGACCCCTGTGTTTTAAACAATAGACTTTTATTTCTTCCCTCAAAGAACCAGGCATGCCAGCTCCTTGAGAGGGCTTGCAGATGCCTACAGCCTCCATCCCTTTTTGCTGATTCCCTGTCTGACAGAGGTAGAGGCTGAAGATCAATCTCTTCATATGATGGCAGTAATCCAGTCATACAGGACCACACATGAGCCTAGTGATTTCCCAAAGGTCCCATTGCCTATGGACATAGTCTTTGTTGGAGTGACACAGATGTGTTAAAGGGCTCATTTTGACCTAAGCAACACAATGCTGAACTCTGAATCTTTAGTGGGAAAACATTTTTATTTAATCACCTTTCTAAAGAACTAAAAATTACAGAGACTTTAGGAGAAAGATAGAGTATTTGTGCTCATAAGCACAAAGCTGTTTATGTTGGTTTTGGAGTCCACAAGGCTCCTATCCCAGCACCACTCCGCTACTGTGACAGAGTGTGTAGTGTTGACTCCTTATCTGCTTTTCAGAAATGTGCCATGTTCCTATGTTCTCAGCTTAAAGGTCCCACCTTTCCCTTATAGAAAATGGAGGATGCTACACTCTCATTTGTGTCTGTTCCAAAGCTTATGTTAGAATGTGTCACAGCTCTTCTGAATGTATGAAGCCTGTTATAGAAGTGAGTTCATTATCACAAGGAAAGTCCCTAAACAAGAGAGTTGGAGAGAGATTGGCACAACTTTTTCCAAGGAGAGGTGAACCCCAGATAGGGCATCTAGTACAGTCAGGTTTCTGATAGGAACATGGGAAGACTTACTTATTACTTTCATGTCTCAAAGGCAACTTGCCACTGAAAAATTCCCACCAAACATAGCTTATAACTCATGGATAAGTGTCACAATGTATAACTCATGGATAAGTGTCACAATGTATAACTCATGGATAAGTGTCACAATGTGTAGGCAGCTTCGCTAAAGAGTCTCCTCTCCCCCAGCAACTGCTTACTCTTTGTATAGTCTCAGTGAGCGGCTTATAAGTCTTGTAAATTTTGTGAACTTCTAGTTTTCCAGGGTCTCACACTGCACCTTCCTTGAAGTTTTCAATTCAGAGGAAATATCTGTGTAACAGTGAGCTTGGCAGAGTGTCCCCCTCAACTCCCCATGCCTCACTCAGTGCTCTTTATCATTTGTGCCCTAAGCTATATCAGGAGGCAGCCTGAAGGTCCTCACCTATGCTGACCCGCTGTTTTGAAGAATTATGCTCAACTGGAAACACGACCCGAATAGGTTTCTATTGTTTAAAGTTTATTGTTTCATGTTTCTATCGTTTATCGTTTACCTAGTCTTTGGCATTCTGTTACAGTAGCAGAAATGCACTAATACACCCCATTACTTTCTTTCAATTGAAAAGGACTTGAGAGACATGGTGGCACATAGCTATAACCCCAGCCCTGTGCAGGCTGAGGCAGGAGAATCATAAGTTTAAGGTCAACCTGGAGTACACAAAGAGGTGTTGACTCAAAATAAATTAGCCTAACAAAAGTGTCCCTTTAAGTTCCCAAATATGCTATTAGGAATTATAGCTATGAGGTAACATGATAAGGTCATTTTCACATTTAGAATAATATGAGAAGTTTCAAAACTCACTCTTACATTCATATGTATTTATTCCCTATTTTTGAATTTCATATTTTGGCATTTCTGGCTTGTCCTGACATGAGGACATATCTTTCCCCCACTTCTTTATTTTCTTACGTTTTGGAGTCTTTTAGTAAAAGAGAGACAACTGCCGTACTCAGCTATAGGCACACTGGGCTTCCCTGGCAGATTCCGAGAAGGAACACTTTTTGCCCTTAGAGCAATTGGCAAACTGTCTAAAATCATGTAGCAGTGTAAACTGGTTGAATCAACCTCTTACCTCACGCCAGGCTCTCCAACACCCAACCTACAGGGAACATCCGGCAGTACCCGGTGACGTTTAGGGGAAGTCGCCAGGGGACAGGTATATATGTGCTATCGTCATTGACAGGAGGCTCCCCAACAACAGGAATCCTCAGGCCCCAAACACCAGTGAAAGCAGTGTTTTAAAGCCTGCTTTCTGCCAAACCTGGAAGTTCTGAGTGCTCAGTAAGACCTACGCACTTAGAAAGTTGAAGAACAGTAAGTCATAAAGTGAATGACTTGACAGGGTGTTAAAGGAAACCTGCTGTCACCATTTGGTTCTGTAATCCAAAAATTGGATCCAAGTCATCTTTTTAGCCTTTCCACCGGAAAATTGCTCTAAGTACATATATGCAATGTATATATGGACTGCAAATATGGAATACTATTTTTGCATTTGAGTTGTGACTATGATTCACCAACAAAAATGTTCTTTTACTTCTTAAAATTTTCAACATAGTTTCTCAGCAGTGACATTTCGGATAGATTTCACTCTAGTGATGTTCATGGTGCGTCCTACCAGAACTTGTATATGTGTGTGTATATATAACGTGTGTGTGTGTGTGTGTGTGTGTGTGTGTGTAACACATTTGACATGTGTGAGGAAATCTTCCTCTATAAGCTTCTTTTTCCTCCAAAACATTTGACTTGGAGCTGGAGGGATGGCTCAACTGTTAAGATCACCCACTACTCTTGCGGAGGACCCGGGTTCAGTTCCACAACCCAGGTTGGGTGGGTCACAGCTGCCTAGTGCAGTCCCAGAGGATCCAATACCCTCTTTAGCCTCCGTAGGCATCTGTATACATGCACCGTTTGCTCACACAGCTACATAAGCATAAATAAAATTTTAAAAACACTTGCTTTAAAAGTTTGTTACCTACTGCCTGTTACATACACATTTAAAACACAAGAGTCACTTTTCTGCATAAAACTATGATTAAAAATGAATTATTTTGTACTTATCAATAAATGAAGACTTTGTTTTCTATACAACACCCTTTGAAACCCAGTAGGGTCCTGGAACATTGAAGACCTATTAGTCTATTACAAAGAGTTATTTATAGCATGTAAACAGACCTGTTTTAATGTGTTTCCCTCGTCCCTTCTTTGGGCTTTACCAGGTTAATGCAGTGACTTATCACGATCCACAGAAGCTGCGTTCTGTAGAGCCTTGTGGACACTGCACAGCAGCTCACAACTGTCTGTACCTCTGGCTCCAAGGGGTTCAATACCCTCTTCTGGCCACTGCACAAATGTGGTGTGTACATACACTTATGCAGGTGAAACACCAGCCCACACACAAATAAAACAGACGATAGATATGATAGATCGAAAATAATGCCAATTGTATTCTTGAGTGACCTCCCTCCGAAAACTTTTTATATAGAGATCAGGCTTTTTATATGGGCCAGACTTCTCTTTAGTTATTTGATGCATACCTGTGGCAGGTAAACCTCAGAGCTCACTAGTTTAAAATCCTCACTAACGGCTAAATGATGTGAGCGTCAAGAGGACAGGTTCAGCTGCTCTCTGCCAGCGCTGCTGCCCACATCAGCGCTGGAGTTGCTCAGTTTTGCTTGGAACCAGACTCCTCCCTGATCTATGTAGAGGTTCCTGTTTGGAAACAGAGCTTCCTCTTGGCACAGTGCTGTGATTAAACACCTCCAGTACCTAATAGATGAGGACTTTTCTATATATTTGTTTGGTGAGAATACACCCAATAAAACTGGGGGTACAGTCAGAGGTAGAGTGTCTGTTATCATGCGCAGTCCCCTGAGTTCCTTAATTACCTAGTGTGACATAATCAGTACTACTAATAAAATGTACCCGTAATAGCACACATACACGTAGGGGAAAGATGGATTCTATTCAGGAAATACTCGAATCTCCCTCTGACTTTTCAGGGATTAAAAGTGAAATGATAACTAATACATTTTTTTAAGCACACACGATTATTGTATTATCATTAGGAAGGGCTTTTGACCTTGTGTTTAGCTGGCTTCTCTTTGCATCATCTAACTAAAAAATACATAATATTTAAACTTTCTCTGTATGTTGTTTTATTAATATTACTAACACTGATTCATGGTATTCACCCATGGCTTCTATAGAAACAAATTATTCAGTAAAACAATGAGTTAGTCCCTAGACTCCAACAGAGAACACGGCCGCACTACATGTCCCTTTCAGATTTCAGTCATTCACATTGGTTATCCTTGTGATAGCCAATTTTCAAATCCCATAGGCTTTGAGGCTGAAGAGAACTTGCTCATTATCTCTAAGGGTTTTTTGTTGTTGTTGTTTTGTTTTGTTTTTTATTAGACATGAGGGAACTTAAAATCTTCAGAATTTGTTCAAGTCAAAAACTGTCTCTGAAAGCCAGACCCATATTGTTTTTCCAGTTTATTGTGATAAGGTTCTCTGTAGGCCAGGATCTCATGACCAGTGTATATGTGTTCATGTATATGATATATGCACAACGACATCTATATTTTTTCTTTTTTAGTCATACATCATTTTTCTACAAAAGAAAGAAGAATTAGAGCAATAAAGGAAATGGCCAGGGTTTTAGCTCCCGGAGGCCAGTTGATGATTTATGTCTGGGCAATGGAACAGAAGAACCGACGCTTTGAGAAACAGGATGTACTTGTGCCGTGGAACAGGGCACTCTGTTCCCGGCTGCTGTCAGAATCCCACCAGTCATGGGGTCATCACTGTGAGCATCCCAGGAGCCGAGGCTTCCAGGGCCCCGGTTCCGTGTGCGGCTGCGCAGTGTGTTTTAAGGGCAGATGTGATTCCAAACGGTCCCACAGCATGGACTATGGGTCTGCGGTGGCCAGAACCTGCTGCGAAGCTATTTCAAAGGAAGGCGAGCGAGAGAACGGATTGTATAGCAATTTTGGGAAATCCTTTCGTTCCTGGTTTTTCTCCAGGTCTTTGGATGAATCAACCCTGAGGAAGCAAATTGAAAGAGTCAGGCCCATGAAAATCCCAGAGGCTTGGGCCAATAGCACCGTGTCCCAACAGCCTTCCAGACACCCCAGCTTAGACTTGCACGCTCCGGAGCCATTTTCAACAAAAGGACCAAACTTAGATGAGGTGTTCGTAGACACATCTTCTCAAAGACACTTGGGCTGGCTGAGAACACCTGGCACATCAGACAACTTCAGTGGACACAAGGGAGGAGGGAGCAGGAGGAAGGAGGGGGGCAATTTTCTGGACATCACTGATACCGGGGACAGTGTGGCTGCTAGTAACAGCAGTGATCCTTCTGCCAGAAAAATATTAAGGAGGGTTTCTGCATTCGACTCCAACGACTCCAACTCAGAAGACTCAAGCTTTTTGGAAGCACAACGGGATGCCACCGATTCCAAAGCCTTCATGCGTTACTACCATGTATTTCGGGAAGGTGAGCTCTCCAGCCTGCTGCAGGAGAGTGTGTCTGAGCTACAGGTTCTGAGCTCCGGCAATGACCATGGTAACTGGTGCATCATTGCAGAGAAAAAGAGGAGCTGGGATTAAACGACACGGCTCAAGGCAGAGGCTACGGTGGTGGCCTATCATCTGTTCAACGGGGCTGGTGTGGGTACCAGAAGCAGCATCCTGTTTCATTGTTTTCAAATCCAGGTACGAGTTGGTACTTAAGCACTTTGACCGCATCTTCCTAATTGTTGAGTAAGCACGAAGTCTGACACGTACTGCATCTGCTACAGGATCTGCCTGCTGAAGTTTCAATAAGAGAATCTGAGGAAGCAATAGGAACTGAACTTTAAGTATAGGCTTGATCTTCTTCCTCCCAGTGATGAAATTATTATAATATGTGTATGTCAAGCGTCAGTATTATCTTTTGGTTTTTAAATATTCTGCTGTTAAGTATACCCTTTAAAAGCAGTTTGTTTGTTTGTTTGTTTGTTTGTTTTAAATAAATTGCATTGGTTCTCAGGTAATTACTTAGACCTCTGTGGAAGGAACAAGGACACCTGTTCTGTGGCTGGGTGTGTTTGAGACTTGCTGTGGGGGTGTCTTGTTTCCTGACTTTGTTGCTAACTACGTCAAGCCTTCTAATATTGCCCAGATGTTCTAAATTACATGCAAACATCGTTTGGGATGAGCAGTGTTAATAATACTGTCTTCAGTGTTGCTCTGAAGCTTCTTAAAGGCGCTGTTAGCAGAGGGTTAGTGTTAGAGCAGCCAGCTCGAATGCCGCAGAATCAGCATATATCCACAGTACCACAGATAGAATTTAAAAAAAATAATAATAAACACACTGTTAGCATGTAGAGAGTGTTACATGGGTAGGAGATGTTCTGTCCTCTGGTGACATTTTCTCCAAAGGTATTAGGAGCATAAATAGCCAAGTGAGGTTGTGCCAAAATTACCCAAAGAGTTTTCAACTAGGAAATGCTCATCAGTTATCGGAGTCTAATTGGAGCTGTTTTACTTTGCCTGTGGGGACAGATCTGGAAAGTGTCATGTATTTAGCCTTAGTGGACACATAATTGGGACTTGCAGTTGCATGCCATGGCATTTATTCCCTTGAAGGTAACTGCATTAGATCGTTATATCAACAATCTGGACAGAATCGAAGCTTAGTCACAGGTTGAATTTCTGCTAGTCTATAGTGCAATGATTCATCTGGGCATTGTAACAAAATCCATGCCTTTTTTTTTTTTAAGACTAAACCACGACTGTGATTAATTCTATGTTGTGGATCCCAAGGAACAATTATGAAGGAACAAGAGACTAGGCCCGGGAGAAACAAAAATAAGTTGGCCACGGAATATGGTTCCAGATAATTCGTTAACAAGCAGAAAATCAAATAGTCATTGTGCTTTCTGGACCAATATAATGATGGAGATTAGATTAAAATCCAATCTTCATTTTATTTTTTCTCCCACTACAAAATTAACAAAAATTGTAATGGATCATATATTTATTTGGTTGTTTATCCTCTTCAGAGATTTTGTGGGAGCGTAACAAAAAGGAAGCTACTTTTGAAGACAAATTCAAAGGTGATTTGAAAAATGCAACAATGTGTCTTTTAAACTTTAAAAGTGTATAGCTCCTGAAGTTCTTCAAGTCAAATTTCCATCTCCTCACCCCTGTGGTGGGAGTGGTAGGCATGTCTTATAATTTTTTGTGTACATTTTGTACAGGGAGACATGAAAATAGACACAGGGGTGAAGTATAAGTTAAAATCTACTGTACCTTTTACTTTTCCAAGTGAAAATATTAAACTGTATGTGCAGTGGCTTCCTGGGAGAAATGGTGACTCTGAATTAGTTAGCAGTGATGACCTCTTTATTATGGTTTCCCCCTTCTCTGAGATCTATGCCACTTTCACGTGGCTTTGCTGCCAGACGTCTGAGCCTGACATCACCCTGATTGAAATGTGCTACTTAAAGCTTGTTATATGGAACCCAGTTCATTAGGCTGTGCCAGGATGCTGTACCAGCTAAGAACAAGCTCAAAAAATAAACACACACCTCATTTTGTATTTAAAGCCCTTTGGAATGCTTATTGGGAGGCAGAGAAATTTTCGTACAGCATTGACAGAGCTGAGAACACTAATGACAGCAGCCTTGCTAAGTGCAGAAATTCTATGCATCCAGCCGTTTTGTTGTATATTAAGCAAAATTTGTGGCTGGCAACCTTTCTTCAAGGGATCCCTGTGAAAAGCGCTTCTTGCATTCAATTTTTGCCTTTCGATGATTAAAAAGCCATTGGAAACTAGTATAAATATCTCCATCATTTAAAAGCTTGCTCTTCTTTAGGACTGTCCTCAGAAGGAAACCCAAGTCATAAATGCATACAAATGGAGACAGTGTGCGACCATCAGTGTTAAACAGCTAGTGGGTAGACTTCACTGATCTGCCTAAAGCGATCTGAAAACCTTTACCACTGTTAAGACAAAATGATGTTTTTCTAGATCCTTCCTGGCATCAACACAGAGTTCCACTGCCTGACGGAAGTGAAAGTTCAGGGAACTTGTTAGATGCTTGTTAGAAGTTGCACTAGTAGTACCTCCCTGGCTTGTGTGGGGAGCTTTGTGGAAACAGACAAATGATTGGGGGGAGGGGGGAGCATGCAATGACATAAACAAAAGATGAAATCAAAATAATATTTTCCTTGTGGGCAAGTGACTGGTGAGTTTCTCTGGGTTATTAGGTTTTGGTGTATATGTGTGTGTAGAGGTGGGGGATGTTGGCTGGTTGTTGGCAGTTATGAAATAAGACCAGAGTGCTTCAGTAACTATAGGCTGGCTATGCACACACGTTGGTTGTCACACAGATTTGATCCTTCCCTCTTGCCTTACATCCCCATACTGTC
Source organism: Mus musculus (assembly GCF_000001635.26). NCBI lineage: Eukaryota > Metazoa > Chordata > Mammalia > Rodentia > Muridae > Mus > Mus musculus. Next base: position 36,515,397 of record NC_000074.6, read on the forward strand.
TATCACTGATTTTTGCCTATCCATCATCCTGATTCTAGAGGCCAAAGATTCCTGTGTGTTCAACTGACCTTCAACTGACTCAGCAAAACAGTTTGAAGGTAATGCAGATGGGAAATGGGCCAAATGTAAACCAGGAATTCAAAAGTACTTAAGTACTATTTATTGGTCACTGAACAAACAAATGAACACTGGTGGATCTTTCACATACATGGGCTTCCAGGAGAGCAGAAAATGGGACCCTAGTTGTACTCACTATGGAAGCGAATGCCTTAAAAGTAAGGTGTGAGGGGCTAGGGAGTGGCTTACTGATTTTAGAGTGCCTACTGTTCCTTCAGAGGACCTGAAATTGGTTCCTAGTGCCCATGTCCGGTGGCCCACAGTGCCTCTTTAAGACTCCAAGAGTAACTGCACTTGCATGTGTACAGACCTATCCATACATGCACGCACACACACACACACACACACAAAATAAATATTTTTTAAAACCATGCTATGAACACCCAGCTCGGATAAGGATACTGGCATAACTATTCACTACTCTGTCCTTCACAGCCTGTTCTGACGGTAAAGAACAAAGCAAGCCAAGTCTCACTTTTCCTGAACAGAAAAAGAGGGAGCTGTAATAATAGCAGCTAACTAATATTTATCATTTTTATCTGTAACCCCCAATAGCTGTCTCAAATAAATATAATTCCCAATTTGCAGATAAGAAAATCTAAGGCAGGAAAAAAATAATAATAATGTGCTAAGTTACCAAAATCTACATAAGCAGTAAGTATCACACATTTAGTGAAGGCGGAGCTAAGATTCAGTCCTAGATGGTCTGGATCCAGTCTGAGTTCAGAACCAGGGTGTCCTACATGCCCTCCTGCTGGATCCCAGGCTCTATGCTAAGCAGGCAACCAAGTGTTCAAGATTAACTGTGATTGTTGCCTGCAAGAATGCATTAAGCAGGCTAAGAAAAGACTACGCATCTTTCTCCCCTTTATGTCTTCTTTTCAGTTTTTCACATGTGTTTGTCTGTGTGTCTGTGTCTTTGTGGAGATCGGAAGACAGCTTGCAAGAGTTGATTCACTCCTCTAAGATCTTCATGGTCCCTGAGCCCTCTTACCAGCCCTGTTTTGTTATTTGTTGGTTGTTTGGTTGGTTGGTTCTTTAAATCTCTCTCTCTTTGACTTGAAGAAAAAAAAGAGATCTTGATCACAGAGCTCTCTAATCACTTTCTACAATTCTTGAATACTCTAAAAAAATACCCCTATTTCCCTGTTTTATTAGTGAAGAACTTGGGGGCTAATGCAGGTATTCTTTTTTTGTTGTTGTTGTTCAGAGCTGTGCAGTGTCCCCAGATACAAATGATGTAAAGCCAGGACATATCTGGGGTATTGGGTTGCACATAATATTAAGACATAATGACCAAAAATTCAAGTGTCCTGCTGGAACACGTTTTGTATTTGCTGTATGCCCATGCTCAAATGATATTGTTAGTTTTGTAAAATACAGTATTCAAATCTCCCTCCTGGGGTGGGGTAGGAGGGGGGCAAGGATGGCAATGCATGTTAATTAACATGGAGAAGGCCTGTCTGACACAGTTAGATTTCACTTAACTGAGGCTACCCTGGGCCAACTGACAAGCCTCGAGCACAAGCGCTCGGTAAATCTATTTCAGAATAGAATGTATCCTGAAGGGTAAGATATGAACTCATTCGGAAGGCACGCAGGCCCCTGGTAAGCCGACTCAAGTTCTGTTTCAGACTCATTTCCTACAATTGCACCTGTTTTCTGTTCTGCAATCGGCTATTTTAAACAATAGATTTCATTAAAATTACATAATAACAAGTAATTATCCCATGCCTTGAAGGGATCTGATATATTCAGACTTGAAACGCTGTAATTATAAGCTTTCCTCAAAGACAGATGCACCAGCAGGCTCATTCCATCAATAGGCACAGGAACACTACCACTCACTCATTTGGCAAAAAAAAAAAAAAAAAAAAAAAAAAAAAAACAGTCCCGAGGGCTGTAAGAGGATCAGAGGCCCCACTGGATTTTTCAAGTCCTCTGTGCACAGTCTTGGTTCAGAAACCAGAACTGTATTTTGATACCATGAACTCCATCTTCATGCCCTCAGTTATATACAAAACTGGGGTAAGAACTTAAAAAGAACTTTTATCAACCAAGGACTGAAGTCAAAGCACAGATAGCATTCCACAGGAGGAAGAACAGAAATCTAAGAGAACGGTCAAACAGAAAACACAGGCTAAGAAGTGCACAGTTTTTTGGTTTGGTTTGGTTTGGTTTGGTTTGGTTTGGTTTGGTTTGGTTTGGTTTGGTTGGCTTGGCTTGGCTGGGCTGGGCTTGGCTTGGCTGGGCTGGGCTGGGCTGGGCTGGGCTTGGCTTGGCTTGGTTGGAAACAGGGTCTTATGTATCCTAGGCCGGCCCTGAACCTGCTATGCTCCTGAGGATAACCTTAACTTCTGATCCTCCTGGTTTATATGGGACAGAAGATCCGATGCAGGACCTGACAGTGGGTAGGCAAGAACTCTCCCCATTGAGCCTCATCTCCAGCCCCAAGCTGTAAATGCATTACTTACCCTGAGACCCGGCAGTGCACCACAATAGTAGGAGTGTTTCATTGTAGTGTTACCCTACAGTCTGTCCATCCGCTATGATGGTTCCCCTTCAGTGGATTATAAACAGACAATGGACCACTTGTGAGAACTGATATCCAATTGGATACCCAATTGGCAAATACATGCTTTTTCTTTCAACTAGAGCTGGGAAAAGCAAAGCTGGCTCCAGTTTAATTAAGTGTTAATTCAACCCCATGAAAACCCCCAGTTTTCTCCACACTGCTTCATGATTTATCTAAGGCTCCTATCTCATGGGGAAAAGTGAGTGCCTTAGTTTCAGTTTTATTGCTGTGAATAGGCACCATGACCATGGCAACTCTGGTAAAGGTAAGCATTTAATTAGGGCTGGCTGACAGTTTCACAGGTCCATTATTATCATGGGAGGAAGCATGACAGCATGCAGCCAGGCATGGTGCTAGAGGAGCCAGGAGTTCTACATCTTGGTCTACTGGTAGCAAAAGGAGACTGGCTTTCCTTCCACAGGCAGCCAGGGGGAGGCTCTGATTCCACACTGGACCATAGCTTGAGTTTATATTTAAGACCTCAAAGCCCACCTCCACTGTGACATACTTCCTTCAACAAGGCCACACCTACTCCAAGAAGGCCACAGCTCCTAATAGTACCACTCCCTTAGGGCCAAGCATTCAAACATGTGAATCTATGGTGGTCAAACCTATTCCAATCAGCACAGAGAGTCATGGTAACTGCTCTATAGCAAGTGTAACCAGACACCAAAGTCCCTAGACAAAGTATCCACATATTTTCATTCACAGAGAAGAAAAAAAAAAAAAAACCCTGAAAGACAAGCATTTCTTACCCACTAGTCATAAAACTTCTGCTTAGATGGTCTATGGTAAAGATTCAAAATTCTCCTGTTTGTTTATCCAGAACATTGGAGATGTTTAAGACCCACACATAAGTGAAAGTTCCAAGCAAGACACGCTGAAGATGTATGTGAACATGTGCCATGTTCTTCAGATGCTCTTATATATGTATGTATGTAAATATATATGTGTATATGCATATTTGTAGACTGGCAGTGTTTGCTGTCCTTGCTGACCAAAGAAAAAAGTTCTCTTTTGCAGCAGAAGATATTAAATTAGCAACTACCATAGAAATGCATTTCATTCCATTGGCTTTTGCTGTGGCTTCAGGAGCATTTAGGAAGATTGCTACATGCTTCCGTGCCTTCCCTGGTGTTGACATATGTATTTGTGTCAAAAGCGTGAAGTTCTTTTTTTTTCCCCCTACAATATAGAGCTACTTAAATTTTTTCCCCCAGAGGGAACTAGCAATAGATTTAGAGCACAAATTGCTGCAAAACACCCTGACTCTTATAATAACCTAAAGATATATTATTTATACGAACCAACAGTGGTCAGGATCTTTTTGTAACAGATATTAAAAATAGTGTAATTTGTATGCTTGTGATACATAGTTGATTCTTTATGTGTTTGTGTACTCTTTAATAATAGACAGAACTGGGCTATTCTCCCTCCCTCCCCCCAATGTGTCAGGGCAGGTGCTGTTTAGTTTGGCCACACAATGCTTGTTACACTTCATCAAAACTGAATTAGTTTGTACTTGAATTCTGTTCCGGTTGTCCAGAAGCTGGGGTTAACCATCTAATGATACAGTATCTTTTATGGGTTGATAGAAAGAATATTATCTACTTTTTAAAAGACATATTTTAAGACTAATAAAGACGTAAGTAGACCACCCAAAGCGACACTGTGGCGAGGAGTATTTATATTGTTCGACCTTTGACCTGCTCCATCTGCAGGTTGACAGGTGGTTCTCTTTGGAGAAAGATGAAAGGGATCTGCACCTGGCACCACGGTGGCTCCCACAGAGCTGCAGGGAGATGCATCCAGTAGCAGATGGTACCTTAGCATCCCGCTGCTTGGCAGCCCCTCGCCTGTGCTCTCAGGAAGGGCGGCTATCATCGGAGTGTTGCTTGGCCCTCCATGTCAGCTGGAGAGACAAAAAGAAAAGTGAAATAGGAACTCAGGACTGGAGACTTCAGGCGCTCTGTAATCCAGCAGAAGTCTTCCTGGTCAAAACATACCAGTCGCTCTGGTCTTTAGAAGCCATCAAGTCTTTCTTTTTGTGTTCCGTTTTTGAAGTATTAATTACTAATTGAGCTTCAAGACTGCCTATTTGCTGGCGTATGGCAGGTTTCTCGGTTTTCTTGAGAGTTCAAATGGAAACTTTTAGCTTCAACTTTCCAGCGTGGTTCTCCACTCTCCACTCTTGAGAAATCAGGCTTATACTCCATTGAGATGCTAGTCCTCAAAGGGTTCATCAGCAGAGAGGAAGGCTTGAACAGCCTTCCTAGCAGGGATCCTGTTGGGGCATGAGCAGGCCCCTACATGCTATCCCAGGAGAAGAAGGAGCCTGATCTGGGGTGGCCCCTCCTGTCACGGTGGCTCTGGTCAGGGACAGCTGGTTGAGAAGCTGCACAGAGCAGTCTTAAAGCAAGGCTCACTTAGCATGAGAGTAGAACCACTGCCTGTAAATGGCACGCCGGGCCACCTGGGCTCAGGGCCACATGTGAGACAGCTGCCTCCAACCCGATGCACACAAGGGGCGCGCTGCCTAAGGCCAGAACCCCCAGATGCAGATGAGTTTCTCACCATAAGCAATGTAGTCACATGTCAGAGCTCCACGGCAAGTCCAAGTGGCAGTGAAAGCCGACACTAAAACTGGGAATCCAAGCAACTTGCCCTCCACAAGAGCAGCGCAGCGTGCTGGCAGAGGTGGTGGAGAATGGTCCTTCCCCTCACCCCCCCCCCACCCCCGCCCCGTACATCTGCAACCTCAGAGGGAGGAGCTTGAGGGAGAGCCCTGGTGCTGTGTCACAGCCATCACAGGGCTCAAACGTAGCTGCATCAAGGAAGAGACATAAAGCAGGGCTGGTGAGATGGCTCAGTGGGTAAGAGCACCTGACTGCTCTTCCAAAGGTCCAGAGTTCAAATCCCAGCAACCACATGGTGGCTCACAACCATCGGTATCGAGATCTGACTCCCTCTTCTGGAGTGTCTGAAGTCAGCTACAGTGTACTTACATATAATGAATAAATAAGTCTTAAAAGAGAGAGAGAGAGAGACATAAAGCAGAGTGGACAGAATTCAGTTCCTTATTGATGAACGGGCTGACTTAAAAACTTCATTTCTGGCCTCCTCCTGACCCCGAAGTTGTATGGCTACGAGATTTTTTCATCCCACAATCCCTTGCGCCCTTCCTTTCCAGATTGGGCCGGCCAGAATGGCTCCCACAAAGAAGGGTGTCAAGAAGAAGGGCCATTCTGTCATTGGTGAGGGAAGGTCCTGAGTTCAAATACCAGCAGCCACCATCCACAACCACCCATAATGAGATCTGACCCCCTCTTCTCCGGTGTCTGAAGACAGCTACAGTGTAGTCACATATAATAAATAAATACTTTTTAAAAGAATGAAGTGAGCTCCTCGAGCACTAAATTCAAAATTTTACCCTGAAGGAAATGGGGACTACAGATGTGCGCATTGACACCAGGCTCAATAAAGCCATCTGGGCCAAGGGAATAAGAAATGTCCTGTATCACATCTGAATAACTTTGTCCAGAAAACATAATCACCAAGAGAAGCTCAATTTATGTGCCTGTTACCATATTCAAAAATCTCCAGACGGTCAATGTGGATGAGAACTAACCGGATGGATGGATGTGGAATAAGTTGCAGAACTGCCCAAATAAAAAATAAAAATAAAAACTCCCCTTCTTTACATGTTTGTTGAACAACTTATGAACATTCTATATAGGCAAGGGGCTTTTTAGAAACCTTTGAGGACTTAACGAGAGTCAAATTTAGTTCTCAGTCTTGACCAATTAAAAGCCAGCAAGATATGGGGCTGGAGAGTTGGTACAAAGGTTAAGAGCACCAATTACTCTTCCAGAGAACCTTAGTTTGATTATCAGCATCCACATGGTGGCTCATAATCGTGTGTAACTCTGGTTCTAGAGTATCCCACACCCTCTTCAGGTACCTGGCACCTATGGGGTGCACATATGTGCATGTAGACAAAACACTCATATCGTAAGGTTAACAATTTAAATTTGAAAAAGAAGAAGAAGAAGAAAAGAAGGAGAAGGAGGAGGAGGAGGAGGAGGAGGAGGAGGAGGAGGAGGAGGAGGAGAAGGAGAAGGAGAAGGAGAAGGAGAAGGAGAAGGAGAAGAAGAAGAAGAAGAAGAAGAAGAAGAAGAAGAAAAGAAGAAGAAGAAGAAGAAGAAGAAGAAGAAGAAGAAGAAGAAGAAGAAGAAGAAAAGAAGAAGAAGAAGAAGAAGAAGAAGAAGAAGAAGAAGAAGAAGAAGAAGAAGAAGAAGAAGAAGAAGAAGAAGAAGAAGAAGAAGAAGAAGAAAGACTAGTTAGTCCCTTAAGGACAACGTCAGTAGACGGAAGGCAAGGAGTTGGAACAGTTCTTAAAGGATTCTGGGAGACTCTGAGTCATTTGTTGATGGCAACAATGGTATCTTTCATTATGCCGGCTCTAGAGATCAGAAATCTTTATAGTACCATGTATTTCTGAGGGTAGCTGTCACTGATAGATCTGTATAGACAAACGCTGAGACTCTCAAAGGCTACACCACTTCTATGGACAGTGAAGGCTTTGTCCTGAACCGTTATTACAAAACCCACAAGAAGGTGGTTTTGCAGGGGACAGAAAAAGGCAAAGACACCCGAGAAACAGATTGCAGCTTGATTCTCATGATTATGACCACCAGGGTGATAGATTCAGGCCTTCCCTGCTTGTTGTACGCGTTTATTTTCTTCACTGTTAGAGAGGCATTGGGATATTCTGGACAGGTGCTTATAAACACTCTCTGGATAAGAGAGCAGCTGGCATTTGGAAGGGAAGGAAGCCAAGGGGGAGACACAGCGGTGGGAGCTCGGTATATTTAGTATATTTAGAAGTAGAAATAAGACTATGTGAGACTAAAAGAACGCGGAGCCTAATTAAGAGAGCGGTTGGAGAAGAGGAAAACTGGCGGAACCGGTTTTATCCTAGACAAGATCGGCGGGAGGTACGCGTGGGAACTCTGAAATGTGGAGAGAGACTGCCCTCTTCTGGACAACTGAAAGCTTCCTTTGAAGCCCTGGACTGATCAAAATGTTGTTAACTAAAGGTGAATGAATCCACCTTCACTAGGTCTTTCAAATAAAAGGTAACTAATAAGTGGGTGCCCAGGTAGGAATTCAAGCGGACCCCCCCCCAAAAGGTCTATAAAGACAGGCTGATGTATCTTCAATGTGGATCACTGAGAAGTCAAGCGATTTGGGAATAGAATGCCACTTAGTTGAACCCATGTACTTCTGGACGCCTGTGACACTTCTGCTCGGCTGGCTGTGAGTCACTGAGAAAGTCACCTGCATTAGAAGCCTTTCCTTGGCTCTCCTTTCAGTATGGAAACAGACCTCAGTGCTAGTTACAAAGAGATGCGACGCAAAGTCAGGACAAGCAACCACGCTAGTTAACTAGTTACGCTGATAGATATGTCCATGACCTTACTTTGACCTTTGCAAAATGCACATATAACACGTACCCCATAGATGTGCATGATTATGTATCAACAAAATAAAAAATAAAAGGGAAAAAGAATCATAAATAGCAGCAGCAAGCACCACAAAAAGACTGAGAACCTTAATACACGCCAGTGAACAGGATGCACCTGGGACTCTGCAGTTCAGACCTTCCACATCTGAATCCTTTTAAACATGTAGTCCTGTGAAGGGACTCCTCTGTGTGCAGAGGCAAGCCTCCATAGCTCTCCACAGAGAGACTACTCTCCCTGCCTGTGCCTCGCCGCACGTCTTCTCAAGAGACAACCAGTACTGTGTCCACGCAAACACCCAAGTGTCTCCTGAACATATCATGCCTGGAAGGTTTTGCACAACGACCTGCCAAGGGATCTAGGGTCCAGCTACCCACAGTGTGTTTTACAGACAGCATGAACCTCATCCGGGACCCTAGAAGCACAATGCCCTAGGGTTTCTATTGCTGTGATGAAACACAATGAGCAAAAACCAAGTTGGGGAGGAAAGGGCTAATTTGGCTTACACATCTACATTATAGTCCATCATTGAAGAAAGCCAGGACAAGAACTCAAAGGGGCCAGGCGTGGTGGCACATGCCTTTAATCCCAGCTCTCGGGAGGCAGAGGCAGGTGGATTTCTGAGTTCAAGGCCAGCCTGGTCTACAGAGTGAGTTCCAGGACAGCCAGGGCTATACAGAGAAACCCTGTCTCAGAAAGAAAGAAAGAAAGAAAGAAAGAAAGAAAGAAAGAAAGAAAGAAAGAAAGAAAGAAAGAAAGAAAGAAAGAAAGGAAGGAAGGAAGAAAGAAAGAAAAGAAAAGAAAAGAAAAGAAAAGAAAAGAAAAGAAAAGAAAAGAAAAGAAAAGAAAAGAAAAGAAAAGAAAAGAAAAGAAAAGAAAAGAGAATTCAAAGGGGTCAGGAACCTAGAGGCAGGAGCTGACACAGAGGCCATGAAGGGGTGTTGCCTGACTGGCTTGCTCCCCATGGCTTGCTCAACCTGCTTTCTTATAGAACTCAGAACCACCAGCCCAGGGATTGCACCATCCACAATGTGCTGGCGCCTCCCAAATCAGACATTAATTAAGAAAATGCCTTATAGCCAGATCTGCTAGAAGCATTTTCTCAAGTGAGGCTCCTTCTTCTCTGATGACTTTAATGTGTGCCAAGTTGGTATAAAACCAGCCAGTACACATAAAGTCAAAACCTGCTCATTTGCAGACCACCAAGCTCCAACAGCGAGGTTCAAGAAACATTCTAAAGACCTCCCATTCAGGCTTCCATTAACACCTCAGGTAATTCCCCTTCTGAGAAGCCTCACTTAGGCAACCCCTCTTCACCCCGTCAATGGAAATAACAGAGGTCATCTAAAGTGTAGTTAAAAGTGAGGCGACTCACTTGGGAGTAGACTGTCAGGGCATTGCCAGAGGAAACTTTGAGTATATGGACTGGATGTTCTTAAAGACAAAGCAGGGAAACCTCACAAGATATTTTAATACAATAATTCCTGTCCACAGCACTGAAACTCACAGGAGATGCCAGCCTGGTGTTGATGTGTCCATCACTATGCAGCTGTTAGCACAGAAGCAAGTTTTGTGTGAGATTGCAGTGGTCCTTGTGCAAAATTGTGGTCTGGGAAGCCTTTTTCTCTAAAGCCATCGTACTTACGGGAGACCTTCCTGAATAATGTCTTGTCTGGTTGACGCATGTGACTCCATTTTGATTCTGGGAGCTTCCACATGAAGTTGCCTTTGAAGAATGAATTCCTCTCCTCGATCCACCGGTGTTTCCAGATTTATGGCACTCTTATAGAAAGAACTTACAAACAAGCCACACTAAGGAAGTCTTGCTAAAAAGTCACAGTGCAGCCGGGCGTGGTGGCGCACACCTTTAATCCCAGCACTCGGGAGGCAGAGGCAGGTGGATTTCTGAGTTCAAGGCCAGCCTGGTCTACAGAGTGAGTTCCAGGACGGCCAGGGCTACACAGAGAAACCCTGTCTCGAAAAACAAAACAAAACAAAACAAAAGTCACAGTGTACACCCATATGGGTTTCTCAAGAGACCTTTTCTCTCTCTTTCCCTGGCATTTGGATAGCTCATCCTATGGGGGGAAAAACTTTAATAAGAGGAGAACTATTCATAATTGAAACATGGAATTCCAGGAATGGATGGAGATCTACCTACCTCCCAACCTCTAACCCCCCAATCCAATATACTTAGCTTGTTGATTGATTGATTGATTGATTGATTGATTGATTTTTGACAGGGTTTCTCTGTGTGGTCCTGGAACTCACTCTGTAGACCAGGCTTGGCCTCAAACTCAGAAATCCTCCTGCATCTGCCTCCCAAATCTGGGATCAAAGGTGTGCACCACCACCACCTGGGAGAGGATCGAGGTTTCAGGAAGTGAAGATACAGAGAGGAAGAAGAGAGGCGTCCCTGACCAGGAATCAAACCTGGGCTGCAGCTGTGAGAGCACTGAATCCTAACCACTAGGCCGCCAGGGAGCATCCCTATATACTTAGTGGTTTTGTCCTTATATAGGGTTTAGAGATGTGTGGCTTTATCACATGGTGGAAGCAGCCACTATTACATGACTAGTGACATGGAAACTCCATTAAAGTGCACGAAGCATGTGCCATTTTTGTTTTGTTTTGTTTGTTTTTTGAGACAGGGAAAGTATAGCCCTGGCTGTCCTGGAACTCATTTTGTAGACCAGACTGGCCTCGAACTCAGAAATCCGCCTGCCTCTCAGAATCTGAGTTCTGGGATTAAAGGCGTTAGCCACTTTTCCATGATAGGTATCCATGACCAATGTCCTCCATTACTATGGCTCCATCAGCCTCCATTCACTGCTGCAGTCTGGTTCCTTCTTTCCTCTGTCCAGCCTACCACAAAACACCATTCCCCATGTTTTCGTTAAACAAAACTCAGGCTGAGCACACATTGCATAGCTGCTTGCTCCAGAAAATCTGGGTTCCCTAGGGCAAAAGCAACCATGAGCTGAAGAGCTCAGATATCAAGACTCAGACTTTGTCCATGAAAACAAGCTCCAGGACCCTAATTTACTGCATCAAACACAACAGAGCTATAACAGAAAGAAAAAAATGTGGATGGACCACAGTACTGGCTGGTTTTGGTGTCAATTTGACACAAGCTAGAGTGGTTAGAGAGGAAGGAGTTTCAGTTGAGCAAATTCCTCTATGAGATCCAGCTGTAGGGCATTTTCTCAATTAGTGATCAATGGGGGAGGGAGGGCCCACCCTATTGTGGGTGGTGCCATCCCCAGGCTGGTGGTCCTGGGTTCTCTAAGAAAGCAAGCTGAGCATCCACTAAGAAAGCAAGCTGAGCAAGTCATGGGGAGCAAGCCAGTAAGCAGCACCCCTTCATAGTCTCTGCATCAGCTCCTGCCTCTAAGTTCTAGCCCTTGCTTGAGTTCCTGTCCTAACTGCCTCCAATGATGGACTATGATCTGGAAATGTAAGCCAAATAAACCCTTTCTTTCCCACCTTGCTTTTTGGTCTTGGTTTTTTTTTTTTTTTTCCCAGCATCTGAAACTCTAAGACCACACCCAAAGCCACCTTGCAACATGTACCTTAAACCCACTTGTCCTGGACCTGTTGTATAAATACTAGAAGTTGGTTTTCTTTCTTTCCGGGGGAGGGGGGGGGTTGTTTGAGACATTATTGGAAGTAAAGTTCACTTCCTACAGGGAATGGAAATAAGGTTGGTTTTGTTCAATTGATACATTTTGTAGTCAGTGAGCAGCCAACATTTTCCTGGGAAAATGTTGTTAGGGTGGAAGCTTGGGCTAGAGGCTAGGCCATTTCATCTTCAGTGGGCTAATTAAGGAGGCAAAGAAGTGACTACGAAAGCAGAAAAAAAAAAAAAAGGAGATTTATTCAGCATGGCCATTTGGGGAAGAACAAAGAGGCCAGGTGACATCCCCTAAAAAACACCTTTGTGGTGATAACAAGGTGTGGGCTTAAACAACTGGCAAGTGATGTTCATAACTAAGCAGTCTCCATCCAGGTGTGGTCCTGGCCACCACACACCCACCTCTACCTAGGCTTCAGTTTCTCCTTTAAGTTGTTAGTGCTGTGTGAAATCTCTTTCCAGGGGACAACTTCCTCCTCTGGTTGGCACCAGGCTACAGCTTTTTCCGCCTCCCAGCATGAGATTCCTGGGGAAATTCCAATTTCTTGGGGTCCATTGTTTCAACAGTCTGTTAGCAAGCGGGAGGGGGTATTAGAATGTGTTTAGAATGTCTTTTATTCCTTCCAGGAAGCGTAAAGCATATCCAACACACAATGCTGCAAATATTTATCTGTGTGGCGGACACTTCCTCAGCTCCCTGCTCCATCCTGCACACAGGCACAGACGGACACATCCTGCACTAGGTCCAGGAGGCCTTGGCTAAACCCAAAGACAACTGAATAAAGACATTACTTGAGAGCAATCGAATGCAGTGAGAGGCCCGAGTGTAGCCTGCATCAGAGGAGCCATAAATATTGACAGGAAGAAAGAACATGGGTCTTGTGGTCGCTGCACTCTGAGCCCAAGCCAAGAGGAAGCTCTTTTCTATCCCTCCCCCACCTCCTCTGCAAGGATCAACACTATTCCATCAAATCCACCCCGAGTACCAGCCGCACACAGAGTTTGCAAACACTAGAGAGAATGGAGGGAAGCCGGAGCCTGAGGCAGGAGGCAGGAGGAAAGCTGCACTAAGGACCAGGAAGTGTTGAGAGAGCGGTCCTGAGGGAAGGCATTTCCCATCAGCCTGCAGAAAAAGAATCCAGCACTCCTGTCCCCTCCTGCCTGCCCCAGCAATGCCCTCCACTCCCTGAAGGCACGAATTCCCTGGAGAAGCCCCGTTTCCTGAGCAGATGGTTCTGCAGCATTTCAGAGGTGGAATGTAAGGCTTAAGCTGAAAGCTAAAGGCTATCTCATACATCCTGTGTGTGCTTAGATAGCCATTGTTTGTCCTTGGTCAGGCAATGTTTACGATGTATAAATATTTAAGCGTGTAATATACGTAATACTGGCTTGGGTATCTTAGAGTGATAATGTTTGCATCCACCCACTGTAGAGATTAGGTCCTAGCCAAGAATGTCTCAATTAAAAGTTATACTTCACATACTGCTGGCTGCAGATGAGAGGCAGGATGGAGAGCCATGCACAATTCCCCATAAGGGGCCCTTCGAAGTAAGAGGACAGCAGTGACAGAAAAGGACAGAGCTGTGGGTTAAGGGTTTTTAGCAGTCCACATGACAGGGTGATTCTAATATATATAAATTCAAATATAGAGAGCAGGAAAGACCCTCATACCAGAAGGCACACACACATACATGTTCTTAACACTTCCTCATAGCCCATACATGGAAATTACCTAGACATTCACCAAAGGTCAGACAGGAAAGTGAATTGAAGTGTATTTGGATAGTTTAATGTAACAGAGCGGGAACAACTCGCTGCCACACTTAATATTAAGAGTAAATCCCACAAGTATGGTTTAAGTGGAAGAAACCAGAGCCAAACACTGACAGAATTAATACAAACTGAAAAAGTCAGCAGTACATCTCCTCAGGCAATGGGGCTGCGGCTGCGGAGAGTCCTACTTGCCTAGTCTGACTGTGGGAATATGGGTACGCCATTTGTGAATTCAAGGGTATACTTTGATGGCTGTATTTATATGTGAGTGCATGCCCTCATATGTGTGCATGTGTGTTTGTGTGTATATACAACTATACATACATATATAACATGTAACGCATTTATGAAATGCTCTTAAAATTTAAGAAAAGATTCCATATAAGTTTAAAAGGGAGAGAGCAGAAAATTCAGAGAAATAGAATATGTGGCTATAAATCACTTGAATGTTAGTATAAGATATGATTGTTTTCTAACTATTTCATACCCCTTAAATATGTTAAACCCCATAAGGTAAAGAATAGTCCATACCTCAGTCACCTTTGTGTCCTCTGAATGCCCAGAAGAGTCACACAGTGGCTGTTCAGAAAATACATACATTATAAAATATTTGAAGCTTGGCGGTAGCACCACACTCCTTTAATCCCAGCACTTAGGAAGCAGAAGCAGGCAGATTTCTGAGTTCGAGGCCAGCCTGGTCTACAGAGTGAGTTCCAGGACAGCCAGGGCTACACAGAGAAACCATGTCTCAAAAAACCAAACCAAACCAAAACAAAAACAAAAACAAAAACAACGACTGAGTCGGAGGGAAGGAGAGAGAAATTAGAATTTTGTGTTTATAGCCAAGTTCTTTTTGGTAAATAGAATGATTAAATAAATATTTACAGTGAAAAATTGATAGAGGCAAAAGGACTTTCTGGGTGGCTGGCTGTGGGCCGCTTAGAAGCAAGAACTAAGAAAGGCAAACCCATGCAGGACAGTATTAAATGTGGATTCTTAGTGAAGTGGTAGTAATAATTTGTTGCTATCCCAAACACAGCAACTTAAGACCATAACCATCTATTCTTTCAACAATGTCTGAGGATTACTTCTGAATGTGAGTTAGCCTCAGGGTTCCCTTTCGAGCCTTCTCTCCAGGGCGAAGTCTTAAATAAAGAGCACACATTAGGAGATGGAGCCATAGCAGGGTTAAGAACACTTAGCTGCTATTGTAGAGGAACAGGGTTCGGTTCCCCGCATCTACGAGGCAGCTCACAGTACCTATAACTCCAGTTCCAGAGGATCAGATAACCTCTCTGACCTCTATGGGTACCAAGGAGGCATACGATGCTCATACATATGGCATATAGTCAACGCATTCAGCAACGCATTCAGGTTTTCTGCTACCCAGCACTAAGATTTGTAATGCACTGGCCATCACACATGGCTTTTAATGCCTAGGCTACCACATATGGCTTTTAATGCATGCACCACCACACACGGCTTTTAATGTGGCCTCTGGAGAATTGAACTCAGGTCTTTATCTTTGTGTGGTAGGCGATTTATTGATAAAGCTATCAGTCCAGACCAAAAATGTAGTTGTAGTAGTAGCAATAGAAATAATAATAATAATAATAATAATAATAATAATAATAAATAACAACAACTTTCCTAATACTTTCCAGCAGCTTTCTGAGCACATGACAGACAGACAGACAGACAGACAGACAGACAGACAGATATGCCCCCTCCTGCAGCTTGAATCCCTTCCACTTTGGTTTGTAAAATGTGATCAACTACAAAGGCCCCCTACACTGTACATGGTGTTCTGATTAATCCAACACCATTAGCCTATGCCAACTTTGTTTTCTGTTATCTTCTTTTCCAAATTGTAAACACGAAGGGGAGAGTAAATTATCATAGTATTCATCTCATGGAGTTTTATGAGCCTAAAGGTTTTAAAATATTAAATAAAAAGTTAAATATGAGCCGGGCGTGGTGGCGCACGCCTTTAATCCCAGCACTCTGGAGGCAGAGGCAGGTGGATTTCTGAGTTCGAGGCCAGCCTGGTCTACAAAGTGAGTGCCAGGACAGCCAGGGCTACACAGAGAAACCCTGTCTCGAAAAAACCAAAAAAAAAAAAAAGTTAAATATGGCCAAATTATAAAGCCCTATCAAAAACATCCCAATGCCCAGTAAGCGACAACAACCCTGTGTGTTTACACCAGGACACAGTGACCTCTTGGAAAACGGAAAGTCACACATAGCTGAAAAGTGTACTGTTGGTATCATAAATCATACTGGGGCTGGCAGAAGGTTTTATAAAGATTGAGAAGGTTTCTTGGAAATATTTACACCTAAGAAAC
The DNA here is from genome assembly GCF_000001635.26 of Mus musculus. NCBI lineage: Eukaryota > Metazoa > Chordata > Mammalia > Rodentia > Muridae > Mus > Mus musculus. Next base: position 36,531,366 of record NC_000074.6, read on the forward strand.
AGAAAAAGCAAACAGAAAAATTGAGGCTGATCAGAAAGTAAACAACCACCATGTTCTTACACAGGAGCGTAATTACCAACAGCATCCTATACTAAGAACACAAAAATCACCCTGAAAAATTAGAAACAGAACAGAACCCCGGTGGAGCGACAGGAACAGCAATCTACCCACAAAGCTTTTGACCCAAGGATAAGTCCTGTCTACAAGAAATGCAGGGGCTGGGGATGGAGCAGAGGCTGAGGGAATGGCCAACCGACAACCAGCCCAGCTTGAGACCCACCCCATAGATAAGCACCAATCCGAGCTAGAGAAATGGCTCAGCGGTTAAGAACACACTGACTACTGCTCTTCCAAAGGTTCTAGGTTCAAATCCCAGCAACCACATGATGGCTCACAACCATCTGTAATGAGATCTGATGCCCTCTTCTGGAGTGTCAGCTCCAGTGTACTAAGATAAGCACCAATCCCTGACACTATTAATGATACTCTGTTATGCTTGTAGACAGGATTCTAATATAAGTGTCCTCTGAGAGGCTCCACCCACCAACTGACTCACGCAGATGCAGACACCAGCAATGGATGGAACTTGGGGACTCTCATGGAAGAATAGGAAGAAGGATTGCAAGCCCCTAAGGGGATGGAAACTTCACAGGAAGACCAACAGAGTCAACTAACCTGGACCCTTAGGCCTCTCAGAGACTGAACTACCAACCAAAGGACATACACGGGCTGGACCTAGGCCTCCCTGCACATATATAGCAGATGTACAGCTGTGGGTCTTTATGTGGGTCCCGAACAACTGGAGTGGGGACTATCCCAAAGCTGTTGCAAGTACCTGGGATACGTTCTCCTAGCCAGACTGCCTTGTCTGGCCCCAGTGGAAGTGAAGCGCCTAGTCTCGAAGAGACTTGAAGTGCCAGAGTAGGGGAATATCTAGGCAGGCCCCCACCAGCTCAGAGAAGATTGGGGGGTGGGGGGCGGAGGGTTGGGAGGGGGTGTGACCAAGAGGAGGGCAGTGAGCGGGATGTAAAGTGACTAAGTAAAAAGTAAATTTTAAAAAACATGAAGAAAAAGAAAGAAAGAAAGAAAAATTAGAATCCAAATATGACTCTGATCTAAAACACAACACTGAGAAATCTTTGCTTTTCGTGGAGAATCCGGAGATTCTGTAGGTCACAAAACATCGTTGGGGTTTGTAATAAATAAATAAATCTCGACACTCCTAGAGATTAGGAGAGCTAAGTTCAAGGCTTCCCCAGATGTTGGCCTGTTTCAGCCAGCAAAATTTCAAATACCTGTTAATCAGGAAAGCTTTAGCTTTCCATTGAGTCGCTAGATGGCGCTAAACCCGCTTGCGGAGAACCCCCAGGAAGCCGTCAGGGTGGGACAATCAAAGGCTGTCAAACAAGTTTCCTATTTGGTTCTATTTTAAATGTTCCTACTCGGATAAAGACACAGATGAATTAAAAATGCCACGGGTGCACACTTAAACCTAATTGAATGTAATAAGAACAGAACAGAGCTGGATAAGTGACAGGCAGCCCAGCGACTCTGGTCAACCTTTGTCAGGACGAAACCCAATCTCCAAACTCTAGAAGCTCCAGGGACAAAACAGGAAGCAAACACATTGTGGCCTTTCTTGGCAGATAAAGCCCTGACATTTGTAATATTTGTGTAGCGACAATGGGGCCTGGGTAATAAAGGCTCGCGGAGGAGACGGTCTCCAAGCACGGAAATGCAAGAGGATAATAGAGAATTAACTAAAGGGAATACAAAGGCTAAGAACACATGGACTCGCACGGTGTCAGATCATACGGGAGGGAACCGAGGATTTCAGAACAGCAAACCCAGGGGAGCAGAAAGTGAACCTTTGAGCAGAAGCCAGAGAATCTGAGCCGGGAGGAGACTCAGACAGAAACAGACCTGAGCCTGAAGATGAACTACCTTGCCCAAATCCACTCGGGTAATTAGTGGCAGCCACGTGAGGAACCCTCGCTGCGGCTAACTGGTGTCTTTTTTTTTTTTTTTTCCATTAGGCGCGCGTGTCTAGCTGAAAACCTTTCGCAGAGACTCATGAAATGCATGCAGAAGCCGCCCCTTGCCTCCTCTCTCCTCTGCACACACGTGTCCGTGTGCACACACATCCACCATCATAACAATACAGGAAATTGAAGGAAGCCGTTGGAAACCTCGGCGGTGCCTGGTCACTGCTGCCCCAGATAACATATCAAAGGGCAGCCTGGAACCGAGCCCTGCCGCGGGCCTTCACAGAGGAAGCCTGACTCCAGCTGTTGGCCCCTATTTAACACATCTGCCCCATATTCACAAAGAATGCCAGGATACAACCACAAAGGAGTAAAAAGGCTAACCAGTGATCTTTTCCTAAGGAAGAGGACCGAATCCAAGAAGTTTAAAGGGAGGCCTGTTGACCGTGCAGGAAATTTGGTAACTGTGACATCACTGTCTTAGCCAGCCCAGGGAAACAGCCTTTTATGGCAGTCGTTTGAATTAACTCCGCTCAGAGCCCCATTCAATATCGACTGCTCTTAATATTTTGAATTATCATCTAATACATTTTGAAGGGACCTCTCCTAGTAGCTACCCCTACATAATAAGCCTTGGGATAGGACAAGGTGGTGTGGCCTGTTTTGAGTTTCTTACATGAAAATGGAGTGGGTTAGCTATTGCCTCACAGAATATCTCCTTTTCAGTGAGGAAATTAAGAGTCTGTGGTTTATGGCATAGGGGACCCATAAACTAGCTGTTCTCAGCCTGTGGGTCACATATTATATATCCTGTATATCAGATATCTATATTAACATTCATAGCAATAGCAAAATTATGGTTATGGAGTAGCAATAAAAATAATTTTAAGGTTGGGGTCACCACAACATGAGGGACTGTATTAAAAGGGTCACAGCATTAGGAAAGCAAAGGATCATTTCTGTAAGTAAGCCTTAAGCTATTCCCACCCCAATCCCCCCACCCCCACTCCCCTATCCCCCATTTAATGTTCACTTTGTCTCAATGGCAGGGGCTTGGTCTCAAGAGAAGAAGAAAAAAAGAACCTGGTGCCTCATTTGCATTCAGGTCTTTTGAGACACACATACATTACCATCTCAGAACCCACTGTATTCTTAAAAGGTGAAAATTACAAACCAGGCCTAGAGACCCAGCCAGCCCTTGAGGGGACGAGACAGGAGGCTCGAGAGTTCAAGTTGTCTTCTGCTACGTGGAAAGTTCAAAGTCAGCTAGGTCACTTGAGACCTTGTTTCTTTAAACAAAGACAACAAAAATATCTAGACATTTCACAGACATTTCTAAGGTAGATTATTAATAAAGCAGTCCATTGCCTTTTATGGGGAAAGATACATTCCATTCCAAGACCCTAAAGAGTGCTTAAAACTTCAGATAAGGCCGGGCGTGGTGGCGCGCGCCTTTAATCCCAGCACTCGGGAGGCAGAGGCAGGCGGATTTCTGAGTTCGAGGCCAGCCTGGTCTACAAAGTGAGGTCCAGGACAGCCAGGGCTATACAGAGAAACCCTGTCTCGAAAAACCAAAAAAAAAAAAAAAACTTCAGATAATACAATTTTGTGCATTTTTAAATTTTTATTTATTTGTTTATTTATTTTAGTTTTGCAAAACAGAATTTGTTTAACCTGGCTATCTGAAACTTACTCTATAGACCAGACTGGCTTTGAACTCAGAGATCTGCCGGCCTTTGGAGTACTGGGATGGATAAAGGTGTGCGCCACCACAGCCCGACCCTTTTGTTTTTCCTAAGCATACACTTTTGAACTGAAATTAAAGGCTAAAAGTGAGTTTCTTATTTCAGATGTATCAGAGAGAGAGAGAAAAAAAAAACCTACCAAAGTATTGTATTCATAATAAAGTATTGGATCCTAGCCATGAATGACTTAATAACTTTTGGAAAACATTGGTCAAGCTACATATGCTTTTTAAATTAAAATATATTTTACTAAATGTCCCATTAGCTTTTCCTGGGGAGATGTGAACAAATGTCTATTCACCACAGAAAAGGTACCAATGACCAAAAAAACAATTCCATCCAGGTCTAGTGAGGTAAACCAATGGGCTTAATAGAGATGACTTATAAAAATATAGATGAGGGGACCCTCCAGGAGTGGTTCTCAACCTGTGCTTACAACCCCTTTGGGATCACATATTGGCTATGTATATAACAGTTTGTAATAGCAGCAGGATGACAGTTATGAAGTAGCATTGGAAATGTTATGTTTGGGGTCACCACAACACGAGGCACTGTATTAAAGGGCCACAGCGTTGGGAAGGTTGAGAACCACTGTCCTGCAGCATAGATGATACCCGCCAGAGAGAGTTTTTTTCTCCCCATTACTGTTAATTGTCTAGACACCCTCCAGGAGCCATGACTCTCCTATGTCTTGTGCCATCTCCTGTGGGCTTTTGAGCTACCAGTTTTCTCCTCATGTGCTACCTCATGGACCTCCCTCCCTTCATGGGAGAATGTCAGTGGCAGGACCCATCGTGTGAGGATCCCATCTTAGCAACCATGGCTGCTCTGGTTCCAAGACTGCATTGTCTGCATCAGGTCTGGAGTATAACATCTCACGTTGTGTGAGAAGCCCACACTCATTAATGTCACCAAGAATCCCATGAGGATAGTCTGGATCACTTGTGGGATATGGCTTTTGTGTGTGTGTGTGTGTGTGTGTGTGTGTGTGTGTGTGTGTGTGCACTTTGTGCAGGAACACATGAGTGTAGGTACCTAGAGAGGCCCCTAGATCTCTTATGAACGAGTCACCTAATGTGGTTGTTTGGAGTCAAACTACTCTGAACAGCTGAGCCCCTGATCACTTGAGGCCCAAGTTTTCTATACCTCAAAAGTTCTCCCCAGTTCAAATTTAATCTTTGTCTACCAATTCTACCTGGCCTTAAGTTGGGGTGACAAGCTCACTTTTCTCCTGGGAGAAATTGGCGGTGGAACATCTAAGTCTCAGTAGCTAAAGATTCTTCCCTCCTCAAAAAGTTGCCGACCCATAAAAACCAAACAGTAGCTCTCTTGACACAAAACTCAAGGCAAGTGTTTTCCTCATTGAAAACAAGCATGCCTTTCTGTCCAACAGGAATGTTTGCTGTGGAGTTGCCCTGTGGTCACATGGAATATCAATTAAACATGTACTCAAAAGTGGGGATTTAATAAAACAATTTTTTTATTTGTTTGTTTGTTTGTTTTTCAAGACAGGGTTTCTCTGTTATGTTCATGGCTGTCCTGGAATTCACTCTGTAGCCCAAGCTGGCCTCAAACTCACAGAGATCCCCCTACCTCTGCCTCCCTAGTGCTGGGATCAAAGGTGTGCACCACCACCACACACTTTAGTAAAGAGCTTTTTAATTGCATTATTTTATTGTGTGTAGAGAGACACGTACATGGAGGTCAAAGGACAACTTGTGTAGTCCATATTCTCCATCTACCATGTGAGTCCTAGGAATTGAAATCCGGCCATCCTACTTGGCAGCAAGTACCCTTATGCACTGAGCCGTTTCACTGGCCCTGTGGATTCATTTTAGTTAACAAAGGTTTTCCTCCACGTTTGTTCATTGTGCGCATGCGCATTAGTCAGGCGCCCATGACTGAGTGTGCATGACTGTGGAGGCCAGAGGACAGCCTCAGGCACCTTTTCTCGAGTACTATTCACCTTGATTTTGGAGAACAGTCCCACTTCTGCTGGAACAGCGGCTTAGATTAGCAGAACAAATGCATGCTGGGAGTTCCTGGCAAGCTTGCCAGAGGATGCTTCCTTCTTTGGTTGTCCAGAGCCAAAGGAAATTGACCACAATGTACACAGCCTCAGCCTCTTCCTACAGAGTGTTATCAGTGCTTGCTACCCTCTACTGAGGCCTGGATGGGCAGTTACAAAACAGAAGAGGTTTTTGCCTGAAAATAATCGGGCAGATATATGTAATAGAAGTTAGGCACGGGCTAATCTCTCACCCGTTTATTTCTCTTCTCTGTGCGTTTTATGATACTGGGAAGATATTTGAACAGTGAGGGTTTGAGCCTCAAAGGTCTGCCTTGTGCTCATTCACGCCTGTGAATTTAACCAGATGGCGTTAATGGACCTTTCTGATTGCAGGCCCGTTTCCTTCTCCTACACCTACCACCAAGCCTCGGGCGGGCGGCAGATTGCCTTCTCCACACCCTCAGTACTGCAGTCACGAGTTTATCCCTGTCTAACCTTTCCCAAGTGGCCTTTAGGTATCAAATTCTCCCCAGATTCCTCTCACCACCATTCCTGACCTCTCACTGCTGCATGCTCTGCCTGTGGCTGGTGGAAGATAGAGGGAAGGAGAGAGGTGGCGTTCTTTGTGTGGGAAGTGCTGTTGCTCCTGTGGTAACATATAGAGCATGATGCTGGTGGGACTCTGTCTATCCCTCCTGCTAGGGGTGTAACAAGGCCACTCGTAGAGTACACTACCATATTTCACTTGGACAAGGATTCACCTAACACATGCATCTAGACCAAACCTAACAAATATAATAAGTTCAGCAATAACAGAACACACTTACACACACACACATCACTTACTACCACTTGCTCAACAAATGTTCTCTGGCTGGATGTACCGGTGCATGCCTTTGATACCGGCCGGCACTCAGGAGGCAGAGGTAGGTGGGTGTCTGTGAGTTCTAGGCCAGCTGGATGTACACAGAGAATTCCAGGACATCCAAAGCTACATACAGAAGACTCTGTCTCAGAAAAGAAGAGGAGAGGAGAGGAGAGGAGAGGAGAGGAGAGGAGAGGAGAGGAGAGGAGAGGAGAGGAGAGGAGAGGAGAGGAGAGGAGAGGAGAGGAGAGGTTAATTTCTGGCTTGTTTTCATTCTCTCTTTACCTCAGCAAGATGCAGTTGTTCTTCAGGGAAGAGGAAATGTCCTTAGCAGCAAGATGCCCTTTTCCAAGCTAATTGTTTGTTTGTTTGTTTACATTCTGGTTGTTTTATTTTGTTTGAGATTTAGTCTCTGTATGTAGCCCAAGCTGGCCCCAAACTCAGTATCTTCCTGCCTCAGCACCTTGAGTATAGGGGATTATAGTCACACACCACTATGCCAGGCCATTTCCCCCTTCAGCACCAGGGATTGAATCTATGGTCTTGCTCTCGCGGGGGAATGCTCTGTCTAAGGCACACCCACAGCCCTGCTGGTATTGGCTTTTGAGGCTGGTCTTTTTCTTCAGGCTGAGTGGCCATTGCCCCCAGCCTTCACTTGCCTTTCCCGAGGTGCCCTCTCTTTACTTCCTCTTCTCTGCCTCACTGAAGCTCCGTGGTGTCTTCATAGACTTCACTTGCTCCCTCTGGAGGTAATTCCTCTAACCCCAGCAGGTCTCATTGCAAGGATGTGCTGCCATGGTTTTCTCCCAGGGAAGAGTTTACCCTTTCTTAAGAAGATTCCCAGTGACCAACCGATGTTTGTCTCCTCAACAGTTCACCCTGGGAAACACTGGATTTATTAGGCTTACTCAAAGATCTCGCGTGATCCTTAGCAGATGTGCGGGTGATCCTAATGCAGGAACCCTGGAAGGGCTGTATCCTGATGGATGATGGCTCCCCTCAATGGCTGCATAGATAAAGTCTTATTCCCTCATCTTCTCCAGCTCAGAAATGTAGTACAACCACCTTACACTTACCCCCAACCAGCTTACAAATAAAGGAGACTCAGACTATGGTTATTTTATTTGGCTCTGACAACTATTGGGGGGTCATCTGGAGTCTACTCTTCTAACTGCTGGTCTGGCTACCTCCCCAGCGGTGTACCCCAAATACTTGCTGTTTCTCCTGGCCAGGTGCTCATGGTCCACCTCCCCTCATTACGGCTTGCTCCTCTCCTCCCTCTCTTTCTCCTTGTCTGCTTCCCCCAACCAGGTCACTCCAAACCCACCTACCTCTAATCCCTCCTCCGGTAACTGGTTGTAGCCATTTTTATTTGGCCAATAGTTTTAAATCAAGGAACAAGGTTTGCACAACAGAGGCTTGTAAACAGAAGTCATTCCTAGGTCTAGATCTTCCGGGTTAGAACTTAACATCACAATACAGAGCAACAGATCGAACCTCAGCATGTGCACTCCAGGATCCGGCTCAGACCTTGAAGTTGAATCTGATTAGGGAACAACGGCATACAAAGGGGAGCGAGCAGTGACCTTCTGAGGGTCTACTGATGCTTCCCATCCTCTCATTCGCTGAGGGGATGCCAAGTTTGCCTCATCCCAATGGATCCTTTCAGGTAGACACCGCTGATCTCATAGAGATGGTCCTGCTTTGGATGGGAGAATAGTAGTACCTTACAACAGACTGCTAGAAAAATCTCCTTTCAAAGTCTACAGTGTCATCTCTGTGTGACAGGGAGCTGCACCCATGGAACCCCGACATGGTGGCTTCCTGAACAAAACCTACACGGCACGAGTTAATGTGGATGGGCAAATCTCGAAAGGACCCTCTACTAGATGAAGAACTACAGGCAACTAATGGTTGCCAAGAAAGGGAGAGTTAGACCTCTTTAAGAACAAGTCCTCAAGGAGTCACCTTTAAACACATACAAAGGGCCGGGCATGGTGGCACATGCCTTTAATCCCAGCACTCAGAAGGCAGAGGCAGACAGATTTCTGAGTTCGAGGCCAGCCTGGTCTACAAATCGAGTTCCAGGACATCCAGGGCTATACAGAGAAACCCTGCCTTGAAAAACAAACACAAAACAAAACAAAAAACACATACAAAGGGACTTAGCAGGTTGTATGTATATTTGTGTACATATTTATATGTAAGTAATATTAACGATAATAACAAGGTCATGAATTTGAGAGGGAAGAAGAACTTGGGAGGAGTTGGAAGGAGCGAAGGGGGAGAGGAAATGGTATACATACAGTACTGGTAAATAAAATTCTCAACTAAAAACTTCTAAAATTGCTGGATAATGTACACACATTCCTTTAATCTCAGCACTTGGGAAGCAGAGGCACCTGTGTTCTGTGATTTCTAGGCTAGCCTGGGCTACAGAGGGAGTTCCAGGACAACCCAAGCTACAAGAGAAACCCTGTCTCCGAGCGAGAAAGAAAAACCTCTTTAAGAATTAAAAACAAAATCAAGTCCACTATGCCAGTTTCTTAGTATCCCTATCAGTGGTGAGCGCTGGCGATGACAGAGGAGGGAAGATGCTCTTTATCTTTAAGAAGAAGAAACAGGACTTTATCTTTATCTCAGAAAAACCAGGACTTCCCCTCTGCTACCTCCGTGCCAGTCACCTAACTGTTTAAACATGGATGTATCATCCCTAATGGACCTAGTGGTAGGTGAAGAAGGAAATGGGCCTGCAATCAGAAAGGCCCATTAACACCATCTGGTTAAAGTCACAGGCGTGAATGAGAACAAGGAAGATCTATGTGGCTCAAACCCTCACTGTTCAAATATTTTCCTTCCATTTCCCCAGTATCATAAAACTCACAGAGAAGAGAAATAGAGAGGCATAAGATATTAGCCCGTGTATAACTTCTATTGCATGGAATCAGCCCGGTTATTTTTAGACAAAACGCCTTCTGTTTTGTAACTGTCCATTCAGGCCTCAGTAGAGGGTAGCCAACAAGCAAGATAGGTAGGAAGAGGCTGAGGCTGTGTGTTGTGGTCAATTCCCTTTGGCTTTGGACAACCAAAGAAGGAAGCATCCGGCAAGCCTGCCTGGGGACTCCCAGCATGCACTTGCACTGTGTATTTAGGCTGCTGCTCCAGCAGAAGCAGGAGTCCTTAGCTAAACCAGAATCGACGCACGAGTGCTTGTGAGGCTCAATGAGACTTGACAACTCTCAGTGACACAGAGGGGACAGCATGTGGGTCATTTGAGGGATACATGCCTAGGTCTCTCCCTCTGTAAATGGGGCATTGAGGAAGACAGGGGACAGCAAATACAAAGAATTTCATTGCTTTTGTTTGGTTTTTTGAGGCAGCTCAGGCTGCCCTTGAACTACAATCCTTCTGCCTCCATGTTCAAGAGCTCCTACATGTAGTTGTCTGACCTCCACATAGCAGGGGTGTCTTAGTCAGGGTTTCTATTCCTGCACAAACATCATGACCAAGAAGCAAGTTGGGGAGGAAAGGGTTTATTCAGCTTACACTTCCATACTGCTGTTCATCACCAAGGAAGTCAGGACTGGAACTCAAGCAGGTCAGGAAGCAGGAGCTGATGCAGAGGCCATGGAGGGATGTTCCTTAATGGCTTGCTTCCCCTGGCTTGCTCAGCCTGCTCTCTTATAGAACCAAGACTACCAGCCCAGGGATGGCACCACCCACAAGGGGACCTCTCCCCTTGATCACTAATTGAGACAATGCCTTACAGTTGGATCTCATGGAGGCATTTCCTCAACTGAAGCTCTTTTCTTTGTGATAACTCCAGCTGTATCAAGTTGACACACAAAACCAGCCAGTACAATGCTGTGTAGATATGCGCATACCCTGGTTAAAAGTAGGTTGCAAAAAAAATGTATGCCTACAATTTTCAAGCAGATCTAGTCCATTTAAAGACCCTTAACCAAGTTATGATTCCTCAGCTCTGAGCTTGTTATCACCAATGGTGCGGGTTTCCTTCAAACATCTCCATAAGCAGACATTAGGTCAACACCTGGTTCAGTTCTCAGAGATGGATCCACCTTTACCTTCTCTTTCATCCACCATGAGGATTTTATACAAAAGGACGCAAGCTTCCAAATGTTTTCCTTCATGTGCTTGTTTTCTTTCCTAAACTCGCAACTGGCTGTGCCAAATAATTAAGGTACGAGTCTGGCAATTTCCGTATGTCTCTTACACCTTCCTAGAGCTGCTTCTGGATGTGGTTATTTGAAATGAATATACATACAGTCAAAGAGTACAGCTTCTGACTTGCAGACAGTGGAACTGAACTCATGGTGAGATTCCACCATTGTGTACCATGCCCAGGGCCATGCAGGATGTGATGGTGGAGCTCGCCAACCTCATCTTCTGCTACTTCAGAATGTGTGCCACATTCCAGCGTGGCTCCATGAGCAGCAGGAGGATGGAGGGTTGTTCTGCTGGCTTTGATGAGTGCATGAACCTTCCATTTGATGCTGCAGAAGAGAGTGGATCTAAAACAAAGCCAAGAAAATACTGGGTTAGGCAGGACCTGCTAAACAGAGATGATAATCCTCTGCCATGAAGTGTTCCCAAAGAAGAATGATCAAGAAAGTGAGACTTGGAGATGGTGTGTGTATTAGTCAGGGTTTCTATTCCCGCACAAAACATCATGACACCATGACAAAGCAAGTTTATTTAACTTATACTTCCACATTGCTGTTCATCACCAAAGGAAGTCAGGACTGGAACTCAAGCAGGGCAGGAAGCAGGAGCTGATGCAGAGGATATAGAGGGATGTTACTTACTCTCTTGCTTCTCCTGGCTTGCTCAGCTTGCTTTCTTATAGAACCCAGGACTCCAGCCCAGGGATGGCACCACCCACAATGGGCCCTCCTACCCTTGATCACTAATGGAGAAAATGCCTCACAGTTGGATCTCATGGAGGCACTTCCTTGAAGCTCCTTTCCCTGTGATAATTCCAGCTTGTGTCAAATTGACACATAAATCCAGCCAGTATAGTACGATTTGTTGTTGTTGTTGTATGTTGTGTGTTGTTGTTGTTTTATTTCAGTGTCTTTTGGGAGTAGAATTCTGGAGTATTTATTTGTTACCTTTTGATACTGCACACTTTCTATCAAGGGGTAATAAATGCTATAAAATTGCTGTGTTAAAAAAGAAATGGCCTTGTTTGAAACCTGTAAGGTCAAGCACTATTTTTCTACCAATGCAGAGAGTGGATAAGTCTCACCCGCTTGTTTCCTTGAAGATTTTAAAGAAAGTATGGGTGCAGGTCTGAAAATTTGAAGCGTAAGTAAGCTGTGCTGGATTAGCCATTAAAAGCTGCTATCCAACGTGGAGGACTGTGTGAAGGTATATTTCTTATCTCTAATAGCTTCAGAGTCACTCTTTCTACAAAAAGAACAAACTGAGAAGTAACATACACACTTCCCGAGTGAGATCAGTCAATGTTATTCTTCCTTAAGAGTCTAACAAACCCCAGCAAGGAGTTTGAATGAATGAAGCAGGGCAAGGAAGGTGTTTTGAGGTGGGAATGCATTATCTGAACTAAAGGAACTAAAGGATAAGAAGGGGTTATCTCGGAAGAGCTCAATTTATAGGCTTGGTGTCAGATAACTTCTGAGGAGGACAATTAAGACAGAGAGGTCATGTTGACCCCGGGCACACCTGTTGTGATCACAAGGAGTATTTGCAAAGACAGCAGAAATCAAGAGGAAGGTGCATAGGAAGACCAGAAGCCCTGTGTTGGGTTGTAACGTTTGTGATGACTAGGTGTTGAAAGAGGAGATGGCAGGTCAGGGTCCTGGCAGGAAAGTTTAATATATGGGCTATTTACAATAATGTAAGTGGAGTTTTAAAAATAGATCTGTGCTACTGTAGTTTGTTGAAGGCAGTAGAGCACATTTCTACAGCTAGCTTTAAAGATAGGAAGACAGAAAAAGAAGGAAAGGGAGGGAGAGAGAAAGAGAAGAAGAGAAAGAGACATAGGAATGGCAAGCTCTTGAGATTTGTGACTCTCAGAAGTATGACACAGCCAACCTGAGGGGACCCACTAAGAGAAGTTTATGAACCTCACTTGCCTCCAACCCCTAAAACCTTGTTTGAAACCATCACAAGACAAACATTCCTGGAAGTCAGAGAGATTATCAATGAATCCCCATAAATGGTTGATCCACCAAGACAGAGAGACAGGTTAGAGAGAAGACAGAGGAGAACGGATGGGGAACATACATATGACAGGCTCTCCAAGCAGGTGTGTGCACCGGCTGGGAATAATTAGCATGCAGATGAGAGGTTAAACCGAAGAAACAGATGAAGTCACAGAGGGAGAGAAGCCCCATGAGGAGCAGTCGCTGAGCTACGGTGAACACTGATAGAGGGAGGTGGCTGGGGAAGAGGTTCACGAAGGAGAATGAGAAATGAAAGACAAAGAACCAAAAGTAAGCCCGGCAGTGGTGGTGCACGCCTTTAATCCCAGCATTTAGGAGGCAGAGGCAGGTGGATTTCTGAGTTCGAGGCCAGCCTGGTCTACAGAGTGAGTTCCAGGACAGCTAGGGCCACACAGAGAAACCCTGTCTCGAAAAACCAAAAAATAAAAAATAAAAAAGTCAGGGTATCCTAGGGCAGAATCAGGGGACCATTTCTGAGCAAGAAGCATATAGCTATAGAGCTTAGAGGTCCTCAAAAGACGAAAGCTGAGTGGTGGCCGTACATGCCTTCCATCCCAGCACTGGAGAGTTAGAGGCCATCCTGGTCTTCAGAGGAAGTTCCAGGACAGCGAGGGCTACACAGAGAAACCCTATATAACTAAGCTAGAAACTAAAGACAAGGTCTTGAAGAGACAGTAGTATATACCACATAGATGTTATTCATGATAGTAAAAATGAAGAAGCAAAAACCTAATGTCCATCAATGGATGGTGACTAATATAATAAATTCATAAAATTTGTCACACACACATATATATACACTCAAATACTTTTCATCCTTAAAAAGGGAGGAGATTGTGACCTCTGATACACCCTCAGTGAAACTTGAGATCACTGAATAAGCCAGCAACAAAAAGATAAGAACTGCATTCTCTCACTCATTTGGGTAAGTCCATGATCATCTCATCATGGTGGGGAACATGGCAGCAAGCAGGCAACCTTCGCACTGGAATGGTAGCTGAGAGTTTACATCAGATCTGCAAGTTGTAGGCAGAGAAAGTAAGGCTGGGCTTGGAGTGGACTTTTGACACTCCACCAACAAGGCCATACCTCCTAATCCTTCCAAAACTGTTCCACCAACTGGGAACCAAGCAGTCAAATAGATGAACCTACAGGGTTCTCTCTGATGACTCTAGCTTATGTCAAGTTAATACACAAAACCAGCTAGTACAATGTTTGTGAATGTCTAGCTGAACAACCCTGAAAAGAGAGCATGCCTGGGATGATCCCAGAAAAGTTTCCATGTAAGGACTGGCAAGAGCCGTTTTGGAGGCCACGAAGTGCTTATCTCCCCGTCTTAGTTAGGGTCTTATTTATGTGAAGAGATACCATGACCAAAGCAACTCTTATAAGGACAGCATTTAATTGGGGCTTACATGTTCAGAGCTTCAATCCATTCATTATCACCAAGGCAGGAGCATGGCAGCATCCAGGCAGGCATGGTGCAGGAGGAGCTAGAGTTCTACATCTTCCTCTGAAGGCTGCTAGGAGAAGACTGGCTTCCAGGCAGCTAGGACGAGGATCTTCAAGCCCACGCCCACAGTGACACACTTCCTCCAACAAGGCCACCCCTTCTAATAGTGTCACTCTCTGGGCCAAGCATATTCAAACCACCATACTTTCCATCTCCAGAACTGACTGTATTCGTGTATGAGATGCCGTAGGCGAGAAAGAATATTAGGTTGTAAGGAAAGCTTGGGCAGGGGAAAAACCATCTGAGAGATAAGAAGACAAAGAAACACGTAGAAGTCCAGCAATCAATGGGCAAGAACTAAGAAACTTAAGGAGAATATGCAAGCACAAATGCTAAAATAGGAGCTGGGAAGATGGTTCAGTGGTTAAGTGCCTGCCATACAAGCGTAAGGACTTCAGCTCAGACCCATGGTTCACATGTAAAAAGTCAGCCAATGTGGTATGTGCCTAGATTCCTAGTGCTGGCGAGGCAAAGATGGGAGAACCCTGGAGATGCCTGGCCAGCTAAATCTGTGAGCTTCTGATTCCGTGAGAGCCTGTCTCAAAACAAAACAGACACTGCAGAAATCTATAACTTAGAAAATTATAGAGAGATAGCGGTCATAGACCTCTGGTCTCTGCACACACACACACACACACACACACACACAGAGAGAGAGAGAGAGAGAGAGAGAAGGAAAGATAAAATAGTTTTGTGGGTTGTTGGTTTTTTTTTGTCTTTTCTTTTTTTGACAAACTCTTATTACATAGCTCAATTTGGCCTCAAACTCCAGATCTTCCTTCTTTAGCTTCTCAAATGCTAGAAATACAAGGCTTTATTACTACCCCCAGATTATAACAAAGATATTCAGAACAATAACCAAACCTAAGAAAAAGGGGCCATAACATGATTTAACAATTCCAAAATACACCTCACCCTGTAGGTGAGACGTATTATATAGACGTTTAACTGGGTAAAAAGGAGCCTCAGATAATTAGACTAAATGGTCTGGAATTGCCCCCAAATCAGGGAACATCTCCAGGGCTGAGGGTCTTTGATCTCTGGTCATTTCAGGAAGTAGTGACACTGATGTGCCACTGGAATTGAGCAGTCATGTCTAGGAGGAAGAAAGCAAAGATGTGGAGGATGACACAGAGGAGAAGGACTCTACCCCTGGGGTGCTGGGTACCAAACTCAGGGCTGGGATATCTTCAGCCCCTTCTAAACTTTAATAACAATAATAATCAGTGTCATTAAGTTACTCAGGCTGGCCTTGAGCTCACCCTGTAGCCCAATCAGCCCTCAAATTCATAATCCTCCTGCCTCAGCACTTCTAGTATCCGGGATTACAAGCCTAGTTTATTAGTCCTGGTCAGCTGAGCACGCTCATTAAAAAAAAAAAAAAAAAAAAAAAAAAAAAAAGATACAGTTGAGAGAGGGAGGTTCAAAATTTCTTCCCTGTTTCTTATTCATGAATCATGTAATTGAGGTTCTCTTTCAAGCTACTGTATTTCTTTTGATTGATCAGAGTCTGGTCAGCTAGCCCTTTCTCTCGTTATCCTACCATGCACCATTGTGTGCATTGCCCTCATGCCAAATCCTGGATGGCTACCCTGAATGCTAGGCTGTGTGTCAGAGCCACAGTCTCCCTAACAGTTTAAACAGTCCACCGTACACCCGACATGTGCAACTCGGGCAGCTCTCCTCTTCATGCCAGACCTCGGCGTGACCTACTCTTCACCTCAGTCCACCAACAAATCCTTTCAATGAAGGTTCATAGCTGGTAGGTCTCCAAACACCCACTGTTCCTTCAGTCACTACCCTCAGGCTGACAGAGCATAGTTCTCCCTGTGTGGCCTTCCCTGACCCTGGGAGAGCTGCCTGACTCCTCACCCCTACCCCCCTCTCTCTGCCCATTGTTCCTCACAGCCCAGATGGACTACTTGGGCATCTTTTACTTTCTCTTGTTTATTGTCTGTCTTCCCATTCTGGGTTCCAGAGGGTAGCCGGCATCCTTTCTCAAATCTGTTCCCAGCCTCCAGGAGTCAGGCAGAACTTAAAATATCAGCTAATCCTTGACAGAATGAAGCTCATTTCCTGTTTTCAAGAGCTGTAGGTCCAAAGTGGAAAACTACTCTCCACCAATAGCTGGACCCCAGTGCTGTGGTAACCACCCCGGGCAAAGTATTTAGGGAAAAGCAGCAGCAAGGAAGGGATGCTAAGGGAAGTGACAGGAAGCAGAGATTAAGGACACCTAGGGAACCAGGAAGAGGAATCAACCAGTGGAAGCTAATAAAGGACAGACATGGGATGGGCCCTTCTACCCTGAGGGGTGTGGGTCTCCGAGGTGGGGGTTGGGAAAGGAGTTGCACAATATTGCAACCAGCCTTAGCTACCCCTCCCCCCTCCCTCCCCACAGGACACCTTTTTCTTTCCTTTGCTAACTAGGGCCTGAGGAATGCTACCCAGGCAGGCGGGCGGGCCACCCACCACTAAACTCTAAAGTTTCTTTTTAAGACAGGACTTAACTAATTTACCCAGACAAACCTTGAACTCCTTCCGGTACTTCCCCCCTCCCCGCTCCCTTCCCTGGCCTTGAACTTTCTATCCTAGGGCGGCTGGGATTACAAGCTTGGACTACTCACTCAGTAACCTTAGCTTTAACCTGGCAGACACCTATTGTTCTTACAGTGCCCCGGGAAGTAGAGCCCCTCCAGCGCCATGTTTAATGATGAAGGGATGGAGCAATCTCCCACACAGCTGCTAGTGGGGAGCGCAGCATGGGTGATTTAACATGCTCTGCTTTCGATAATCCTCTTTGGAAGCCTGTTTGTGTGGCCAAAATTTTGAAGAGTTGTGCCCTTAAAGAATGACCCAAGTTCAAACAGAGGCGATTTCCTTTCACCACACCGGAGGGCAGTTCCCTGAGCTGTCACGATGGCAGAGATAGACAGAACTGAACCTTGGGTTCTCACACCTTCTCGAGGCTCAGCCATAGTGAACAAGGCTGCCCTCAAGGACCAGGGCAAGCGAACCTTCTTCAGACTACGTTCTGTAGTCAGCTCTGATGGGGCTTGGGGGAAGGTGGGGACTCCGAAGCGATTGAGCAAATGATTGACACAAAGGGACACCAGCATATGCACAGCTGCAGAAATGAATTGACTTCTTCAGGTCTTTGCTTCAAAGTCTTAAATTACGAAACTGAAAAAAAAATGCTAAGGGTAAGGGTAAGACGCTATGAGGCAAGAACGTAGCGCCTGCGGGTAGGGGTGGGGCGGCGCATCCTTTTAGAGCTTTTCCTTATCTGCCAAAGGCTACTGAAATCCCAGGTCCCAGAGCACTCTGCAGCCTCTGTGACACTCCCTCGGCTTTGAAATGTGCAACTTGTATAAATGTGCGGGTGCATGGTTTCTGTCAATTTTTAGCAAGTGAGCAAATAATGAGTGGTTAGGAAAACCCAGATGATCCCTACACCATCAATTGCTGACCTCGCGAAGTCCACAGTCCTTGGTAGCGCAGAGCCACGCTGCAAGAAGGCTCGGAGCTACGTGACTGAGGGCTCGCCACGCCCCTGGCCACCCTAGGTCGAGTTCCCAGCTGGGCCGGCTCAACCGCCTGGGACTGGCTGCTCAGACACGCCCCACTCCCCTGGGCCCCAACTGCGCTAGACCGGCCAGGTCGCCCATCCACGTGCAGAGTCCTTCCTGCGTGCAGAACGTGCCAGCTCTGTCCTCTCTTTCTGAGCCTCGGTAATTCATCCTTAGACTGTAATGATTTAGGCAAGCCTCACACAGCCAGCAGAACTACGATTTGAGGATATCTGGTTTCGTGCCTGTTGGATTTCTAGTATTTTAGACGCTAGTGAGGTCACGTCTATTAAGTGCTATGAGTTTATTGGGGTCAAAGTGCTGATTTAATTTTGTCGCCTATTTTTAATTTTTTTTTTAGGTGATCTCAAGTCCGGTGTTTCAAGCAAAGTTTACTGAGATGTAGTGACAGGGGAACATCCCCACGTGGTTGACACATAACTTGGAGGGCACATAACACATCAGGATCAGTTATTAGTCCTCTTATAACTGAGAACATTCATATCATTTCTTATATAATATTAGCCAGGATTTTTATTAATGAGATTCACGTTTGAATGAGAAGGAAAGCAACGTTTGAGAATCTCTTTTTAGGCAACTTTCAAGGAATGCTCCGTTCCTAACCTTAAACAAACCAAAAGGGCAAAGCGATATTATCTTTTCCTGTCAGGATAATAAACTGAGCTTTTCTGTTTTCCTTCAGTCTTTTGCAAGCAGTGACACTTGAGAAGTTTCTCACCAGCAGGTTTCTGTCCCCTGCTTGAAAATTGTCTGACTGACATGAACCTAAATAAGGCAGGGGGCACAGCGGTGGGGGTGGGGACCTCACCAGCTCCACTGTGTCCTGAGCCAGCCAGCAGAACCAGGGCTAGAGATTTGATTCCGACTCCCACCCTTGAAGATAAAAATCTCAGGCCTTGTGCACTTTAGGCAAGCTCTTTGTCACCAGTGACCTACAAGTCCCAGACCTGAGGCACAGGTCTTAGGAAATCTTGATTCTTTTGTTCTTGTTGTGGATCTTGCTGTTTTCTTAAATCACCGCTCATTTGCAACCTCTAAAAATGGCCAAAAGGCTGGGGAGGGGTGAAATTTGTCAGCATCAACTTTCTCTGAAGTTTGGACTTCATCAAAGGAACCCCAGCAGTGAAGGTCACACGGCTGACCTGGCATAAGAAGAGTAGCGGAGGCTGATGCACACAGCCCCACCTGCAGAACCTCTTCTGGCAGCCATTTTGCCTTGGCTAGTTGTCGTGGTTCTTTCTGTTTTATCATTACATGTCTCGTGATGATGTTTGGGTCAGCAGTGGACCACATATAAGGCTGTGGTCTGGAAAGAATGTATAATGAGCCCTATAGCCTAGTGACATCCCAGCCACCTTGTCATCGTAGCACAATAAATTGGAGCGATGCTGATATAAGTGAGACTACTGTGTCGCCATCTGTGTAGAAGTACACACCCACAACACAGAAGGCTTGGCAACTGTAACAGTGTTGCTGGTCCATGCATCTGCCTGCACTATACTTTTCTGTTCATATTTCAGAGTGTATTCTAAAGACAAAGGTGGCTGGTGTCAGATGGCATACTGTGCTGTCTTAGTACTGGCCTTACACATATCTGGTTACTCACATCTCTTCACTGCAAAAAGGATTCCCCTGGCATGACCTGTCCGTGCCTAAGGATGAATTTCTCAGATGGATCATTAAGTGAAACAGGACTGCTCTAAGAGGCTCTGGAAAATCGCCTCAAACAAAATGGCCAACAATTAGAAAGCACTTGTCCCCAAGCCCTGCTGCCTGAACTCATGCAAGATGGTGGATCTCTCTCCTGAGCCATCACCTGACTTCTTGTAAAGAGGTGGTTCAGTTAGAACTGGCCAGCAGTGGGGCCCAGTCTAAATCAAGCCATGTCAACCACTTTGGTGCTATGTAAGGTGCCTTCTCTCTGCAACTATAGCATGATCTTCAAATAGCTCTTGTTATCCAAGGTAGCTTTATTCTGTGAAGTTATTATGAATATGGGATTTCTAAATGCTGAACACTGTGCTAGGAAAAATAAAATGTTAGTTTCTTATGTCATATTTTTGTCAAATATCTATATCTATCTATCTATCTATCTATCTATCTATCTATCTATCTATCTATCTATCTATCCTGGGGTTTTTTGAGACAGAGTTTCTCTGTATAGCCCTGGCTGTCCTGGAACTTACTCTGTAGACCAGGCTGGCCTCGAACTCAGAAATCCGCCTGCTTCTGCCTTCCAAGTGCTGGGACTAAAGGCATGTGCCACCACTGCCCGGCTAATTTATGCTTTGTTGTTTTTTGAGACAGAATATCTTTTTATAGCTCTAGAACTAGCTCTTTAGACAAGGCTGGCCTCGAACTCACAGAGATACTCCTCTACACTGGGATTAAAGGCACATGCCACTGCCACCTGGCTATCAGATATATAGCTCTATTTTATGTGAGTTTCTATTTGAAGACATGCCCCTTAACATGCATTGTTGACTGAGACTCAGGCAGGTTTGGCATTGCATACCAGGATTGGGGATGTGGAATCAGAAAGATCAGGAGTTTAAGGCCATCTTCAAGTAACTGTATACCAAATTCAAGACCAGCCTGGCCAACGTGAGTCTCTGTCTCAAAAATAAGAACAAACCCAAGTACATAAGGCTTGTGCCCGGTAGCACCCGAAACTCAGATTTTGTCCACGAGGTGTGTCATAGTAATAGTCTTAGTCTTTCATGTCATAGTAACATTCTTCATGGGTTCACTAGGCAGCATTTCCTAGCTGGGTGTGTAGAGAGGGGCCATGGGGTGGGGTGGGGGGAAAGATCATTCTAACAAAAACCAGAAATGCCAAAAAATAAAATTCAAAAGGCACTAACGAGAAACAGATACATATGAAAACGGCACTTACTTATAATAAGTAAGCTAGAAGCGTGGAAGTCAGGAATCTGAAAGTTTTCACCGCTTCCCACATCACACCCTCTGATGTCTGTGAAGAAGCCTTTATTAATTTTTAAAGATGTATTATTTTTATTTTATGTGTCTGAGTGTTTTGTTTGCATGTAGGTGCCTGGTTTCTACTAAGGTCCAAAGAGGACATCAGAGTCCTTGAAACTGGAGTTATAGACGGTTGTGAGCTGCCATGGGCTTGCTGGGAATTGATCCCAGGTCCTTTGAAAGATCAGTTAAGTTCTCTTAACCGCTGAGCCATCTCTTCAGCCTTGGGTGTTTATAAAGGGGCTTAGAGATACATTTTAGCCGGGCATGGTGGCACACACCTTTAATCCCAGCACTTGGGAGGCAGATATGGGTGGATTTCTGAGTTTGAGGCCAGCCTGGTCTACATAGTGAGTTCCAGGACAGCCAGGGCTACACAGAGAAACCCTGTCTTGAAAAAACAAACAAACAAACAAACAAACAATCAAAACAAAACAAAACCAAAAAAACCCAAAAACAAAAGAAATACATTTTAGTGAGCAAGCTCATTTGCAAGAGAAGAATCCACAGATAACCAGAGTAGTCACAGGTTTAGTGGTGACCAGCTGGATGGGGCAAACGGACAAATATCCTCTGTGTGCCCCTTTGTAACTAATGCTTACCAACTCCCAATCTGCAGTATGTTCCATTTCCTCCATGGGCTCGTTCAAGGTAAAGACGAACCTAAATCAGTTACCGGGGTCAGGAAACTGCGAACTTGGGTGATTATTACTCTGAGACGTTCTCCAACCTGTGCACCTAAATTCAGTTTCTTTCTTTCTAGACTTTCTGTTATTCATTCAACAAACTTATCCCTCCAGTGCACTCTGGGTTGTACGAACTTGTATAGTGTTGTGGTCATTGAGAGCCTTAGTGTCACAGTTAAGGTTTCTATTGCTGTAATCATACCACTGTGACCAAAAAGCAAGCTGGGGAAGAAAGGGTTTATTCAGCTTATACTTCCAAATCATACTTTATCACTGGAGGAAGTCAGGGCAGGAACTCAAACAAGGCTGGATCCTAGAGGCAGGAGCTGACACAGAGGCCATGGAGGGATGCTGCTTACTTCCTTGTTCAGCTTGCTTTCTTATAGAACCCAGGACCACCAGCCCAGGGATGGCACCACCCACAAAGGGCTGGGCCCTCCCATCTTGATCACTAATTGAGAAAATGCCTTACAGCTGCATCTCATGGAGGCATTTCCTCAACTGAGGCTCCTTCCTCTCTGATGAATCTAGTTTGTGTGGAGTTGACACAAATCCAGCCAGTACACTTAGTGATTGTGTTCAGAAGGCATAAGGCAGAGAAAGGTTCTTGACCTGTGGGTCATGATCCCTTGGGGGGGGGGAGGTCAAACAATCCTTTCACAGGGGCCACCTAAGACCATCAGAAGACACAGATATTTACATTGCAACTCATAACAGTAGCAAAATTATAGTTTTATAGTAGCAATGAAAATAATTTTATGGTTGGGAGTCAGCACAGCATACGGAACTGTATAAAAGGCTGGAAGCAAGGAAGGCGAGGACCACCGTCATAAGGGACAGAAGAAAAGAGTCTGGTTGACTTTCAGCTTGGGTGATGAGACTTTGACACTGAATGGTTTAAACACTTTGCCTGGGCCTTTTCCATTTCCAGAAAGGGTTTCAGGACAGCATAGAGCAAAGCAGAAGTAAAAATCAAAAGAGGGCTGGAGAGATGGCTCCGCAGTTAAGAGCACTGGTTGCTCTTTCAGAGGATCTGAGATAAGTTCCCAGAACCTACTGGGAGGTTCTCAACTGTCAGTAGCTGCAGTCCCAGAGATCTGACACCCTCTTCTGAGTTCTTTAGACACTGTAGTGCACACACATGCATGCATGCATACATACATACATACATACATACATACATACATACATACATACATACTGTACTGGCTGTTTCTGTGTGTCAACTTGACACAGGTTGGAGTTATCACAGAGAAAGGAGCTTCAGTTGGGGAAATGCCTCCATGAGATCCAGCTGTAAGGCATTTTCTCAATTAGTGATCAAGGGGGGAGGTCCCCTTGTGGGTGGTGCCATCCCTGGGCTGGTAGTCTTGGTTCTATAAGAGAGCAGGCTGAGCAAGCCAGGAGAAGCAAGCCAGTAAGGAACATCCCTCCATGGCCTCTGCATCAGCTCCTGCTTCCTGACTTGTTTTGAGTTCCAGTCCTGACTTCCTTTGGAGATGAACAGCAATGTGGAAGAATAAACTGAATAAACCCTTTCCTCCCCCACTTGCTTCTTGGTTATGTTTTGTCCAGGAATAGAAACCCTGACTAAGATACATACATACATACACACACTCATACATATAAATCCAAATAAATATTTTTAAAAATCAGGAGAAAAGAGTCTAGCAGGGTAGGGCAACAAAGTCAAAGAAACAATATCATACAAGCAGCTGATATGGGGATTTAAAAAAAGGTATGAGAGTATGTGTGTCTGCATACACACATTCGAATGTGTGTGCAGTGCTGCTGTCTCTGGCCTGGCTGAACGTGGGATCTGGGGGCTTGTTCTCTGCATAACAGACCAAATGCATAAGCAGCTGCTCCCTGACCCTGCTCTCCTAGCATCTCTGATGAAAATGTGTTGAGTCTTCCTTCATTTAGAACCTAAGTCATTAAGCATCTCAGCGTTTACTTTTTTCTGACATCTGGCTATATCCAAAGAAGGAAGCCGAAGCAGCAGGAAAGGAAAACGGACTGAGATTCTGAAAGGAGGTCTCTTGGGAGACTCCTCCTCGCTCAGCCCTCAAGACAGACCGTGTTTTGTGCTACTCACTGAGGGGCGACTTAGCCATAGTAGGCTGTGTGGACGAGGAGGGCTGGATGTGTAGGCATGGCCAAGATTTTTTTTTTTTTTCAGGAAACAGTGTGGTCCACCCTAGCCAGGAACAAGTGAGACCTTTATTTCTACAGAGAAGGCCAGAGGTGATTTCATCCTGGAAGGCTGTCAAAGCTCCTATCCACCACCCCACAAAAATATTCCAGCAATTCCCACATTTGTAAGAACAAAAACTCGTGGTTCTCCTGAGCCTTTCTGCAGAGCTGTGTACCTGAAGTCCTTTCTGACTCACCCCAATTTATGTCCTCAAGCTGTCTCTGTCTCTGTCTCTGTCTCAGTGTTTTTCAAGACAGGGTTTTTCTGTGGAGCCCTGTCTGTCCTGGAATTCTCTCTGTAGATCATACTGGCCTTGAACTCAGAGATCCACCTGCCTCTGCCTCCTGAGTGCTGTGATTGAAAGTGTGTACCAGCACTGTCTGGCTAAGGTGACATTTTTTCCCCTCATGTTCCTTGACAAGGAAACCAAAAGGTTCAGACAGATGAAGGCACTCCATACAGTCCCATAGCCCTCGTTCCCTGCGACCTTCCCAAGAATTATGTTCTCTGAGCTCCAACCGTCAGCATTTCATATTTATGGAAGGCATGGCTATGTGTTATGTTAACATCAAGTAACAGTGGCGGGTGGGCTGGAGGAGCCTTTGTATTATTTTTCATAATTTCTCTACTAATTTACATTTCTGCCAAGTACGTAGCGTTTCTTTGCATGGACATAGTCACCAGCATTTGCTATTTACTTTAGTCTTATACAGTAGCCCAACTAACTGGGGTGGGATGGAGTTAGCCCAGGGCCTTGTGACTGCTAAGGAAGTGCCCTACCAGCGAGCGATATCCCTAGTCTCTCCTTGTAGCTTAAATTCAGTTTTCATAATGGCTGAACATTTTTCAGATATTTATTGGTCACTTTTGTTTCTTCTTTTGCAGGGTCTTTTCAAATCATTGATCTATTCGTCCATCGGATTGCTTGATTCTATTGCTGCTATCTTTTAATTCTTTAAACATTCTAGATATTAGCTGTCTACCAGACAAATGGCTGGCCAAGGGCGTTCTCCTGTCCTGTAGGCTGAGTCTTTGCTCTGTTTGTTGTTTTCCTTTGCTGCGCAGACGGTTTTTAGTTTAATGTACTATCCCATTTGTCAATTTGTGATTTTTGTTTCCTGTGCCTTTGGGGTCCTATCCAGAAAAATATCCCCATATGTTTTTCTTTAATCATTTCAGGGTTACGGGTCTCCCAGCCAAATCTTTGATCCATTTTGAGTTATTTTTGTACAGTGTGAGAGATAAAGGCCAAATTGTAATCGTTTGCTGGTGGATCCACACTTTATACGGTCTTTTCTCCCTTCATTACAGCAACCAAATGGACACTGGCCACTGTCCCAGATTTGCAAAATGACAGAGATGAAAGGGTAGGAAAGGGTCTTTGCTCAGGAAGCCCAGTGTCAGGAAACAGGGTGCTTAGGAAATTGCAAGCCATATGTTTCCCGTCCAGCACACACCGACGTCTGGGGTGGTTGACGAGTTTAAAGGTAGCTGTCTCAAAGTAGCTTAAGGAACTAGTGGAATGGCTCAGTGAAGAAGGGAGCCAAGCCTGAAGGCCTGAGTTTGGCCTACCTGGTAGAACAAGAAAACTGACTCCAGTAAGTTGTCTTTTAACTGTCATACATGTACCATACTACATCATACTTACATAGATAGATAGACAGGAAGACACACAATAAATGTTTTTTGTTTTGTTTTGTTCTTTTGTTGTTGGTGGTGGTTTTTTTGGTTTTTTGTTTTTTGTTTGTTTGTTTGTTTGATTTTTTGAGACAGGGTTTCTCTGTGTAGCCCTGGCTGTCCTGGAACTCACTTTGTAAACCAGGCTGGCCTCGAACTCAGGAATCTGCCTGCCTCTGCCTCCCGAGTGCTGGGATTAAAGGAGTGTGCCACCACGCCCGGGTAAGCTCAGAGATTTTTAAAAATTCATTTAATAAAAATTAATTTTAAAAATGTGTTTAAAAACATTTATTGTAAGCCGGGCTCTCAGCTTCCTACTGGGGAAGCTGAGACTGGAAGGCTTATAGCTTCATTAAAGCCACACATGAGTGGAACTTCATTTTAGGCAGGGAGGAATGTACGTTTGTAGTTGAAGCCTTTGGATTTTGAAAGAAAAGAGGATGAAAGAGGAACATCCAACAGAGATGCTCTTAAAATCCTCCTAATTCAAAATTCTCTCCTGGCTCCGTTCCTCTTATCTCTGGAGTAAACCCATGTTTAGATCTTGTCTTGCAGGGCCCAAAGAGTGAGAGAAGATATTTAGAATCCAGTTCCCTCCCCGATTCCTGCACCTTCCATTCCCCTATGCTGGGTCATTGAGCTTCCACAGGACTAGGGGGCTCCCCTCCCATTGATGCCAGATAAGGCCAAAGTCTGAATACCCAGGATGCAACTCACAGACCAGATGAAGCTTAAGGAGGAAGAAGACCAAAGTGTGAAGGCTTCAGTCCTACTCAGAAGGTGGAAGAAAATAATCACAGTCGGTAGAGGGAGGGAGGCATCTGGGAGGGAGAAAGGGGGGGCAAGATTCGGGGTGTGGGAGGAGACAGGGGAGAAGTCCAGAGGGTCAGAAATCCACCTTATTTTTAATTAAGACAAAATTTTACTACATTTATTTATTTATTTATTTATTTGCTTTGTGTGCATGCATATATGTTGGGGTCACACATACGACCACACATGTGTGGAGGTTACAGGACAAGTCCCAGGAGTTAATTCTCCCTTCCCAACATATGAGTTCCAGAAATACAACTCAGGTCAGGCTGGGTAGCAAGTGCCTTTTCCTGCTGAGCCTTCTCACTAGTCCCCCCACCCTTACCCAGCCGTGTGTGTGTGTGTGTCTGTGTGTGTGTGTGTGTGTACACATAGGTGCTTCTACGGTGAAGGCCCCAAGATGATCTGCCATCAGTGTTCCACCTCCTTCAGTGAGATCCAGTCCCTCAGTTAAACTCAGAGCTTGCTGATACGGCTGGTCCAGCTATCTAGCTCACTCTGTCTGATTCCCAGCTCTTCTCTCTGAAGTTGGAATTACAGGCGAACCTCTTCACTGAATCCAGAGCCTGCCTATGTGGTTAGATGGGTGGGTCTGAGAGCCCCAAGGACGCTCTTGTTTCACCTCCTGAGATGACAGGCCTATGCTGTCACCTCCTGAGATGGCAGGCCCATGCTGCCATCTCCTGAGATGACTGACAGGTCTACGCTGTCACCTCCTGAGATGGCAGGCCCATGCTGCCATCTCCTGAGATGACTGACAGGCCTACGCTGTCACCCCCTGAGATGGCAGGCCTATGCTGCCAAGCGAGGCTTTTTATGTGGATGCTGGAGATCTAAACTTTTGTCCTCCCAGTCACGGAGCAAGGCACTTGGCCCACTGAACAACCTCAACAGCCTCACTGGTAGGGTTTGAAGAAAAGTCAGGACTTTAATACTTCAGTGTGGCCCGGTTGGGAGGTGAGTTTAGTGTAAGGTGTTTCCAGCATGGTGTAGAGCCCCCATTTGAGACAGATTAATGCCTTTCTCACAGGATTGGCCCAGTCATATGGAAGTTTGGGTCCTCTTCTCTTCTGCTCTCACCTCTTTACCTAAAACCAGGCGAATGCTAGTACATGCTCTCAGACTACCCAGCCTCCAGCCTCCAACCCCCAGCCCCCAGCTCCCAGCCCCCACCCTCCAGTCCCCAGCCTCTAGCTTCCAGCCTCCACCCTCCAGTCTCCAGCCCCCAGTCTCTAGCCCCCAGTCTGCAGCCTCTAGTCTCCAGCCCCTAGTCCCCACCCTCCAGCCTCCAGTCTCCAGCCTCCACCCTCCGGTGTCCAGCCTCTAGCATCCACCCTCTACCCTCCAGTCACCAGCCTCCAGCCCCCAGCCCCCAGCCTCCAGCCTCCAGCCTCCAGCCCCCACCCTCCAGTCTCCAGCCTCCAGCCCCCACCCTTTAGTCTCCAGCCTCCAGCCCCCACCCTCCAGCCCCCAGCCTCCCAAACCAAACATTTTGTGTCAGTTCTACTTTTCCATCCCCCTCGACATAAGTGCCCGAAGGGAGAAAGAAGCATTTTCACTCATGGTTCTGGAAGCTGCTGTCTGTCACAGCAGGGAAGGACAGCAGCTCACATCTTCCGCAGCTAAGGAGCAGAAGCCAGAAAGGCTGTGCTAGCTCATTTTGTTCTTCAGCTTTGATTCCTTTCAGGTTCCCAATCTTTGATGGTTCTGCTTATATTCAGGGAGTTTGACTTCATCCCCTTGGGTGAATCTCTGGAGACTCCCAGACACCCCCTACTGTGTACCCCACTGTCTCCTCAGTGTGTCTGCATTCGGTCCTGTTGACAAGATTCAGCACCACCCTTGGGCTTTCTATAAATCAGCCAGTCTCAAGCATGCTATCAGAGACCAGGCTAAGGCACTGTCTCACGAAGAGAAAAAAGTTTCTTCTTTAGTAGCCCTAGACTGGAAATGTTCAAGGCAGCTAATAACGTCCGTTTCTTTCTTTATCCTTCAGAGAAGGCTCACATCACAGCCGGGTTTCTGCATCCTGGTCCTCGAATTTACAAAACTCTAAAAATATGCCAGCTACCATGTCAGGTATTGGGGGTGGGGGTGGGGGGATGGGTGGAGAAAGGAGTGTGTAATGTTTGCCTTTAGAAAGGTTACAGTCTTGTAGCAGGACCAGACCAGAACTAAAACCAAAATAAGAGCTGAATGCAAAGACTGAACAACCCTACAAAACAGAGCTTGCCCTGAGGGACTCCTGTTCTCTGGGAGGATTGCCTAGAGTGGGCTAGGTAGGCTTTAAAAGTTTTCCACTCACCTTTCTCACGGCAGTGTTGGGACATGTTAGACTCTCTGGTTGACCACAGGGGATGCCTGTGGCATTGCTGGGTGGTACCCAATTCCCTCACAGGGACAGTGAGTCAGAGCTGAGAGCACACAGTCAGCTCTGACTTTTGTTTGTTGTTTAATCCCAGAGACTTCACCCTTTGGAAAACAAACAAACAAACCGAATCTCTGCCTGTTAAAATGCATTGATTAAGCTATTCCAATTATGCATGCTCAGAGTATATGCAAGCCATATATGGCCACATCCACCGACCCACACGCAGGCATATATACGTAATTAAAAATAAAAATAAACCTTTACAAAGGTTTGCAACTGCCAAAGGAAGCCTGTGGTTCCCAGAGAAAAGCCAGAGGCTGGACACTGGGAGCACTTGCTGCTCTTTACACAATCAGCAGCCACCTTCAGCCCATTGGCAGCTGTACTGCTGGGGCTTGCTCTTGAACTGGCCCCTTTGGTCATTCCTTGGTTTTACCTTTGCGTCCTGAGATACTGGGGTAAGCAACCCCTTTCCCATGAGACACACTCTGTGAATCTCGGGCTGTGTGCAAACAGCATACTTCAATGTTTTGCTTCATGAATGTACACACTTAATGATACCACCGCAACACACACACACACACATTCACACATCCACTCTTTATTTCCACTCTATTTCTGCCTCCAGTTGCTTTATATACTGGATGGTTTTGTGTGTCAACTTGACCCACGCTGGAGTTATCACAGAGAAAGGAGCCTCTCTTGAGGAAATGCCTCCATGAGATCCAGCTGTAAGGCATTTTCTCAATTAGTGATCAATGGAGGAGGGCCAAGCCCCTTGTGGGTGGTGCCATCCCTGGGCTGGTAGTCCTGGATGCTGTAAGAAAACAAGCTGAGCAAGCCAGGGGAAGCAAGCCAGTAAGCAGCACCCCTCCATGCTTCAGCTCCTGCCCCCAAGTTTCTGCCCTGTGTGAGTTCCGGTCCTGACTTCCTTTGGGGATGAACAGCAATGTGGGAAGTGTAAGCTGAATAAACCCTTTCCTCCCCAACTTGCTTCTTGGTCATGATGTTTTTACAGGAATAGAAACCCTGACTAAGACAGACAGAATCCATAAACAAAGCTCATCATTTCCAGTAGGGTAGAGAGTTCATGAGTTTAAATATTATGTTAAGGGGAAAAAAAAAACCCACAGGTTCTCGGTGATTATTAATGACCCATTTCCCTATCTTATGACGCTGTAATCATTTTTTAAAAGGTAATTTCCAGTTATATGCCAGCACTCCAGGCTGGGACGACTGCACAGGACTGGCATTTTGTTTTCTCTAGGGCCAGGACGGTTCCTTATCATCCACGGATATGACTACCTTCATCCACAACCTGATGCCTCACACCAGGCTTCCCTCAGGGCCTCTTCTCCTATCTTCCCATGGCTCATGAGACAGAAACATCTAGGCATCAGATATGGATCCATAGTCCAGCTGTCTGTACTTTCCTATTCTCGAACCTGCTTCTCCTCCAGACCTGCCTGCCTGCAGAACGTCACTTGGGACTGACCTCAGGGTCTCTTCATGCTGGGCAAGTGCTCTGTCTACACCATACTTAACTCTTCCATCTCAGCCCATCCACAGTCTCTTGGGATTCTCTTGCAGGGGATGCCAAACTGCTGGGTCTGCCTCGATCCTTCTGGCCATTTCCAGCCTCCACGTCACGTTTCCCCTTAAGAAGTCACATCTACTGGCATTGCTCCTTACATTCAGAGTGTCCTGAAACTTCCCAGTGCCTTAGGTGACATTCAAAATCCTCAGATGGTTGGGGGAAAGAAAGCACTTTTTAAGGCTCACCAATGCCTTCCCAGATGCTACTCTGTCTCCCCTCTAGCCATGTGGTCCTCCCTGCTCACACCCACCCTCCCAGCTCTCCCAGGCTACCTGCCTCCCCAAGGTTACCCTACCAGGAATGATTCCACCACCCCTACCCCCACCCCCCACCCCGCCATCATCCTTCAACACTCAGTTCAAGTGGCACCTCTGTCCCTGGGCCTCAGTGGCATCTCCATGACATCACATCTCACTGAAGTGATTTCTCTTGTCTGTTCCCTTGGAGATACCATAGGCACATCGTCTAAGCATCTAAGGCAAAAGGAGAAAGTTATCATTTTTGTGGCTTTCCCTCTGAGATGTTTTGAACAAATACGTGTTTGTTGAATGATTCTCTGGGTAAGGTATGGGGTCCATATTGTTAAATTTTAGAACATCTGTAGGAAAAAACAAGCTGATGGGCTTTAACTGGGTTGCTTGTGGGGTCCTGACATCTAAGTGTAGGTCATATTGATCTTGATAAATAGTTATTGTAAAGGTATATGCAGTTTACTTTAAAGGCATGGTTTAAACTAAGAGAGAAAGAAGCCATTTAGAAGTGACAACACTTCTCAGTGTTTACTGTGGGTTGATTCTGCCTTGCTATCTCTGTTCTTAGAGGTGCATACAGAGATGGAGGTGACCTAATGAATTCCTTGAAGCCACACTGCCAATCCAAATGATTGGTCGATACCAGAGATCCCGTGGCATTGAAGCCTATGTGGTTACCTGATACAAGACATGACCCCTAGTATTATAATCCAACAAACAATAGCTAGCAGCCATAGAGGCTTACCACATGCCTGGCTCTGCTCCTAAGTTTTGTTCTGTGTGACTAACCTTCTAGCAAACACTGGGTGACCTGAGCCGGTAATTCTTTGTTTCTCTTGTTTGTAAAGTATGATAACGCTTCCAGTCTTTCATGGCAGGGATTAAATAAAATAATAATGGAGAAAATGTGGGTCATATCGACAACCTGCTTCAGCTAACAACTGTCCACGGACTGTAGTGAAGGTACTCTTCCCGGGTATCTGTGGGGAACAGACCTTCTTTCAAATGTCAGCAGGCACTGATGCTCATGTCCCCCAGTGTCATGGAGTGATGCTTGCATAGACTCTACGCCCCTCTTCCCATACAATTAAATCATCTGGGGTTATGTATAATACCTAACACACTATATATGACACATACACATGTGTTATACTATGTTGCTTAGTGAATACCGACAGGAAAATAATCTGTATCTGTTTAGTAAAGATTCAGTTCAGGATATTTTTGATTCATCATTGGTTAATAGGCAGATGGGGCATTGCTAATACATGAACCAGCCATACATGGCAAGTTAGATCCTGGCAGACTTAGCTAGCTGGGTCAGTGAAAGCTCTCCGTTTGGGAGACTTGGGGGATCAAGCAGAAATGACAGAGCTGGTTAATACTGGCTGGGGTCTTCTTGGTGGGATCAGAGGTGTGAGTGACACCTGGTCACTTTTATGGTGGGCCATCCAGAAAGAGATAGCTGACATCAACTTGCTTATTTTCCTTGTTTAGGGTTTCCAGCCTGCTTATTGTTCTTGTTTGACACCTTGATGCAGTTCTAGCCACTCTTGAGGTTGCTTTTTTCTTTCTGAAAGGGATTCAGCATCTTGAAAGTCCTATACATGGCTATGACATTTGATTTGATAGACTCGAGGCACTTACATATCAAAATCACTTTCTGAATGGGCTATCTTCAAAAAAAAAAAAAAAAAAAAAGGAATGTCCCTAACCTGTATAGAGAGCCTTCTCTTTGGTAAATCTGTCTCTCAATCTGTAGGCCCCAAGGCTGCCCAGTCATCACCCACCACACTGTGACAGTCTTTCTGATGTCTCACTTTCCTGGTGGTGTCTGGCTCTCCAAGCCTTGCCTTACCACCCTCCTGTTAATATTCCCGCTGTGATTTTTACATCACTCTCCATTGCAATGGGACAAAGCCCATGATCTGTGCAGAGGATATGGGTTGAATCCTGGGAAGGACCTGGTCCCTCTGCCTTTGCTTCCTGCCCCGCTTCTCCATTCTTTAGTTGGTTTAATGAGAGTTCTGTTTTACACGACAGGCACCACTCCCAGTGCTGCTGGATCTTGTCTCTGTCTGTCCTTTTCTGGACACTAAATAGTAGTAGGATGAGAGAAGACTAGAAAGTTCATGAAGGCAAACAGGTGAAGGAAGCCTGGGAAGTCTGCTTCCTACTCCCTGGGATACTCTGCTCAAGGAATTTCATCATTTAAGAATCACCCATGATGTATTTCTGGCCTTTGAATGGGTACAAGTCCTGTGAGAGGCAACTAGACCTCAGGCCAAACTGCCTACAGGGGTCATTTATTCAAAATGAGAGTTTGGGGACAGTACTAGCCAACCCATGCTATAAAGGCCTCCCTCAGATGCCAATTTGAGGCCTTCAAAGTGACTCAAGTCCCACAGTATTTGTGGAGGAGTTTGGCTAAAATAAAACAACAACCATGAATGTCTGAACAAGAAACTCATAAGCCAGCCATTCTACCCTTATTCTGCCTTGCTAGCTGGCCAGTTGCCTCTCGAAATTTAGCTGCTTCTTCTTCTTCTTCTTCTTCTTCTTCTTCTTCTTCTTCTTCTTCTTCTTCTTCTTCTTCTTCTTCTTCTTCTTCTTCCTCCTCCTCCTCCTCCTCCTCCTCCTCCTCCTCCTCCTTCTTCTTCTTCTCTTCCTTTTTTTTTTTTAACTGTACACAAGCCATAGGATAAGTAAGATGTTCCCAAGATGAAAGCCTCCTGATCTTTTTGATATCCCAACATTCCCATGGTTCCCTTCGGGTTCGTTTTCTTTTTGCTTTAGTCATTTTTACAGTGTGTGAACTCCGAATTTCCTGTTTCCTTGGAATGTTATGAGTGACCTGCTTGTCTGTTTACATTTCAGAACGCTGCAACAACAACGAAAAAGGAGTTCGGTTTATCTTCACTGTTGGAAAAAGTTTACCCCTTGTCTCAAGCCCTCGAAGTAAGGAAAGTTGGCTGATCCAGGCCAGATTCTAAATCCCTCATTTCCTTGAGTGTTTCTGTCATTGCCAAGTGCTTCAGAGAACATGGGTGGACCCTTAACAGCTGCAGACCTGGGGCAGCCAGAGTTCCAAAAGCCTGAGAAAGTTGCTTTCAATGAAGAACCTTTGCAAATCACACACCAATACAAACTGCTTTACACGTCCCCTTCCGGGCTTTCCTATGCTGATGAGCACCGAGGAATTATATAAAAATAAGAAAAGAGAGACATGGCATCTCAGTGTGTTAGATTATTTAATATGATAAACCTTTGGAAAACCTGAAAAGAAATAGAGTATGCTAAGGGACGTAACACAGGGGCCTTTCGAGAGCAAAGGCTGGAACTAGAAATCTGTAGAAGGATGGCGCATCTTGAGGTTTTTGCCACTGACATTTGGGTGTCTTCATTGCCAATCCTGGTATGATAATCCACTCTCTAGTACTGCAATAAAATAAAATTCTGAGGTAACAACTTATGAAGAAAAAGGTTTATTTTGCTTCATAGTGTCATTACATGAGCAGTTTGGCCCTGCTGCTTTAGTAGTAGAACTTGTTGACTACAAAAAAAGGGATGATTTAGTTTGAAATTTGTATTTGTGCGTGTGTGTAGACACACATGTGGGTGTGTATGTGTGTGTATGCATGTTTGTGTGTGTGTGTGTAGGTATCCACAAAGGCCAGAATATACTGTCATATAACCTAGACCTGGAGTTTACAAGTGGTTCTGAGTTGAGAGTCTGTAACTCTGGTCACAGACAGTTGTTGTGAACTGCCCTGTGGATGCTAAGAATTGAACTTGGGTTCCCTGGAAGAGCAGCAAGTGCTCTTAACTGTTGAGCCATCTCTCCAGCCCCTCCAAGATAAAAGCTTTCTTAGAGTCGAAGAACAGTACAGATCTCCTCTCCAAGATCTTTTGTATCTTAACTGGAAAAAGAAAGACACATAGCTCCCGTGGGTGACTGACTTCCTTTCCCTTGGTAAAGCCCAACGACATGAGAAATCTCTGCAGAGATCCGTTGTAGGTGTCAACACAGCCTTGGGCCCATCTGGGCAGACTGGCTGCTCTCTGCATCTCTGTACACACACCAAAGGTACTCTGGGCTGCAGATGCTAACATGAGTGTGCAGACTCCCAGGCTGCAGAGGACATGTCATCCTCCTGGTTTCACCAGCATCACGTTGCTCTCCCACCCACAAAGAACGAGCCTGAACTTATTGCACATGTACAGGGCTGGCTATCTGAGTTACCCCAGCCACTGGCTCTTTGAGGGCTTTCGGGATTTGCTTTCCTTAAACAAACGGAATTTAAATTCCTTAGGCAAATTTCATCCCAATGAAACACCAAACTGACACTTGCGCCAATGATCTCATTCTTCAGGATTTATGTCTTATAAGCACTCCTGTGTGCTTGAGCCTGTCTCACACTCGTGACTAGCCCTTTGGTTTTGAAAGCACCTGTAAGTTATCTCCACAGCAGTTCATGGAGCTCCTGCATGGTGGCAAAGGCATAAGATATCATAGAAAGAATTCAAAAGACCAGAAAAACAGTTATCAACTGCATGTAGGTTAAGAAAAAGCACGAGATTCTGTGTACCCTTGTATCATTGAACAACTGGTAAGTTGTAATCAGAAGGCATTTAACTGTCTC
Source organism: Mus musculus (assembly GCF_000001635.26). Taxonomy (NCBI): domain Eukaryota; kingdom Metazoa; phylum Chordata; class Mammalia; order Rodentia; family Muridae; genus Mus; species Mus musculus. Next base: position 36,566,498 of record NC_000074.6, read on the forward strand.
TGTGTGCAAACTGGGAGTCACACTTTTCTATGCTCCACGAGGAGGACACGTGGAACCTTAGTGGGTTTGAAATCATTTATTTGGTTGGCTGGACAGAGAGCTATTACGTTATTTCACCGGCTGTCAAGATAAACTTTGCCCTACATCCCTCTTGACCTATTTAACTCCTCTTTGATCTTTCAGTGATGGAGTGATAAGACAGGGCAGCAGTTGCTTCAGGATGCTAAGAGCTGCTTTACTTACAGCCTGATTGATTTACCATGGTTCTTCCTGATTCTAGAAAGAAAGACGCAAAGGTAGGTTTTAAGAGCATGGGGCAGGGTGAGCTTAAAGCTACAAATGCATGACATAAAAGCAATGCAACTCTGTATCTGGGGCGTGTAAACTATGCCATACTGGTCACTGTGTCCAGAACCCGCTAATAATTTAGGGATTCAGGGATCTTCAGATAATATAGATATAGGTATTCTGGACCAAGAGGCTTTTATTTTGTATAGCTGTCTGCAAAGACAAAAGGGGGAAAAATCCTTTTAGACAGTTACAAGGTTTCCTGCTTTCTGACTCAAGTAAACACTAACAAAATTAAACCTCTTGTAAATGGACATCACAAGTTATGGGAGACAGGAAACTGGTAAAAAGTCCATCAGAGGATCTGGGGAGGTCCTTTAGTGGTAGAATGCCTATCCTGTATGTATGAGTCCAACCTCAATGCCCAGAACAAAGACAAGAGGGTCTATTATTTAACCTTGGCAGTCCTATAACTTACTAAGTAGACAGGGATCCCTCAAATTCACAGACCTTCCTGCCTCTGCCTCCCTGGCATGGGTATTAAGGGCATGTGCCATCACACCAGGCTCGACAAAGAACTCTTTGATTTAGAATCAACATACAGAGAAGTCGCCATGCTGTCTTTTTTAGTTTAAAACTTAACATCTCCTATGTTTACCAATTTCTAGTCACTGCAATTTCCAAGTGGGCAGCATCTAGGCATAGTAGTACAGGCTTATAATTCTAGGAGTCAAGAGACTGACCCAGAAGTGTCATAAGTTCAAGGGCAGCCCGAGCTAAATAGTGAGTCAGAGGTTAGCCTCGGCTAATATAGGAAGATTCCCATCTCAACCAAAATATTGACAATAAAACCCAAACCAAAGCAAGGATGGAAACGATGAACTGAAGTGAGGGCTTAAGGGTCATGCTAAGCTACCTTTTTGTCTCTTAAAAAATAAGAGAAGCAAATTCAATCAGTGTTCTTTAGCAAATGATCAATTTATTAGGTGTCTACAAGTACAAAACACTGACAGCTGCTGTAGAGAAGTAGAAAGATGTGCAGGAGATGAGCCTGCCCTTGAAGAACTCACAATCTAGACCCAAGAATCATCACGGGGACAAATCGTGGCCACAGTACAAGATGTTAACACCAGTTCTTGGAAAGTTCCGTGCTCTGAATTCTCTCCTCTGGCCAGACGTAGGTAATCTCTTCAACAGGAAAGTCAAAAGTGGGAAAGAGACCTCTTGCGGACTCATCAGTGACCTTTCCTTTGCTTCTAAGCATCGTTCCGTTGCTGTTGCTCTGTTCTTGGAACCTCTGGGCATCCTTTCTGACCTTGGTCTGGGGAGACTCTCCAGACTTCCTGAACCTTCACCAGGCCTTCCTGTTGGTGGGTGAGTGGCTCAGTTGCAGCTTGGCCTTGGAATGATTCGTCATTGTCGTCTGACTTCTCTTTAAGCTGATGCATCTTTGGTCTTTGCTTGGCACGGGGGCCCTAAGCTTTGCAATCCCTGCTTCTAAGGGCGAGGAAGGTGCAAGTCAGAGAGCAGGCCAGACTCTTCCCTTAGACATTTAATAGTGCACTTACCGAATATACTCTGTACAGATATAGGGCAAATTATAAACCTCTTCCTTTATTTATTCTTTTTTTTTCTTTTGTTCTCTAAAACTGTATTCACTTAAAGTGTATTTACAATGTGGGGAGGGGAACCTTGAGGTACAAAACCCGAAAGAATATCTGAGGTATAAATACAAGTATATCTTAAATAATAATCTTTATCATGCTTTATCTATGTCTGAAAGCACAGTAGACAGACATGTGTACATGTTTCTCAATAGAACGGTATATACAGCATACAATCTTACAGATCCGGAAGCCATCAAAGTTGAATATACACACACACATATCTTCACAAAGCAACACTGATAATTTGAAATACTCAGACTTTAAAACTCTACTCTGACCCCTCCCCACCCCCCCTATTCTTCAAAGAACCTTTGAAATAATACTGACAAGGTAACAATGTTATAACAAAATAAAAGTCCTTCTTCAGCTCTCATTCATACGGTGCTCACTGTTTTGATCCATACAAAATATATTTACTAATACTGTCTCGAGTCGATCCTTACCATTACAGTAAAACCTGTATAAAGACCACCCTTCCAAGACCCTGCGCTGTTTGCTTTTCACTGAGATTACTATCCCACATTACCACTAAAATACAGTTCAAGGGCATAATGAGAGAGAGAGAGAGAGGGAGAGAGAGAGAGAGAGAGAGAGAGAGAGAGAGAGAGAGAGAGAGAAGAAACACAGGAAAATAACAAAAAAATAATTATTTGTGGATGAGGACAAACCCCATTAAAATACACACATAGCCGTCAGGAACACTGACAGCACCACCCACAATTAACAGCCTCTGGTGTTTGGTTGGGTTAAACCTACTGGGGACATAGTTCCCTGGGCTCCTTTGTGTATCTTGGAGTTCATGTCACAAACAACAATATACTATGAATTGTAACAGGTAAACTGAGCTGAGCCCTTTATCCCAACTATCAGACCTAGATAACTTGGGCTATAGAGTGAGGCAGTTGTTCAAGACCAGCCTGGGCAACATGGGGAGACCCTGTCTCAGAATAAAGAGTGAAAACTGTAGAGCACTTGCCCAGCATATAAAAGGCTCTGGGTTCAACACCCAGTACTGGAAATCAGAAAGCGTTGATACTTTGCTTATGGGTGGGGTGTGTCAGCATTCAGCTTTTCCATCTCACTTAAATAAAAGCCTTTGGAGCCAGTCAAAGGGAAGCTTGGTGGTTAGCCTTGAACTAGTCTTATGGCTAAATTCCTAGTCACGGGGAAGCTACAGTTTATGGGAAAGCAAAGGTTTGCAGAAAAGAAAAAAAAAATGCTTAATAACCCTGGAGGGGGCGGGTGAAGAAGGAAGCTGGATTCCCCATCTGGGTGGCTCCCTGGGTAGTCAGCTATTCCAGGTTGAGCTAAACCTGGTAGATCAGCATCCTTTGCGGAACATCTCAGTGTGCCAGACACTGCATCGCATCCCTTCATCCGTGCCACTCAGCCAGCAACACACACATTCACACTCCCCTGTGCAAACCCTTCTCTGCTCATCTCAGTGAGAAAACCTGTCCGAGAGTACCAACTATTCCAGTGGATACATCGGTCCCTCAGTACACCGCAAACAAAGGAATAGGTACACATACGCTGACGTCACAAAAGAACGACACCTCTTCGTTATCTTCCATTACGCGCCGAAAAAGTTCTTGCTTCTCAGAAGCAATCTGAACAATACAGGTACCCCCCACCCACCCCTGCCCCCAAGTGTTATATATTCCAGTCAAGGTCTATGATATAGACCTAAGACAGACAGGAAGCAGCTTTATGAACGTGTCAAATCTCTACAGTCAATCAGACCCAGATGAACTCTTCTTCCAAGGACTGGCAAGGCTCTAGCAACAACCGCCCGGGTTGCAGTCACGGGTGCTTCATTCGCGTCGGTCATCACCTAGATCTCGTGTCCTTGCTTTCAGTGTTCTGATTACTGAAGGAGTCTCGGATCTTTACCACTTCGGCTGCACACAAATGTCCAAAAGATTTTGAGTACCACTCCGGCATGTGGCCCCTGTCACACAGAAAGAAAAGCTGGTGAGTTATTTAAATTAGAAACAACGAAGGCATATGAGGATCATGCTCAGGACCTCATGATTGAGAGAAAAAGTCTTCACTACTGTGCTGTGCCAAGGGTGCCTACTGCCATTCCTGTCTCTCTTTGACACAGTATCTCTATATAGCCCAGGCTGGCCTTGAACTCACTGTGACTGGTCTGCCTCAGCCTCTCACGTGCTGTATACCTATTGTCAATCCTCCATGAGGAACACGTGAAAGTAAGGATTGCTTTCTGTCAGCATTCCCATTACACATTTAGGCCCAGAAGGTTTCCAGGGAACACCATTTAAAGCTGCACACCCGGGATACTGGATAACACTCAGCGACCCTGCTTAGAAACAGCTTCAGCATGCATCATAGATACAGATGGCATGGGTAACTGAAATTTACAAAGGGGGAGTGTTTTTGTTTTTGTTTTTAATGAAGTGAGCAGTCACTAGTTGATCTTGGACATTTTTATATCTGAAGAATCAGGTTCATTTACCGCACAAAGCAAAGCATGCACACTGTTCAAACACCTTCCATTATAAAGTAGGCAGCATCTACTTGTTGGTTCAATATAAAATATACTACTTCCTGTGGCTTTAAATTTGTGATGAATCTACCAAATTCGCAGCGCTTTAGTAGCATTATTTCCTAGACTGGAAGCAGTACCCAAAAGGACAGCAAACACCAAGGTTTTGCTTCGTATGTATTATCATTTATTAGGTCTCCAAAACACAGTGACAGGCTCATGTCCCCTTTCTTGGAATTATATGGAAAGTCTGCACCTCCTGCATCACCATCCCCACATCCAAAGGTCGGGATCAGAATGTACCTTAAATCAGCTCTGCACATGTAGGTAAGCTTGGATTTTCCTGACCCGCAGGGTTCAATCAAATATCTGGACAGGAGCACATTAACCCTCACCCCCGCCACGGGGGCCCGGTCGTGATCCACAGAGGTGAGTAAGAGAGCACAGGCCCCCCTGGGTAAGTTAGTCCTCCAGGTCCTGCGGAGACAAAACCAAAGGGGAAATGAGATTTCTCAGAAGCCAGCTTGAAAATGGTCCCTCTGTCCTGGGATCCTCCCAACCCCTGCGCATGGACTCTGTGTGGACAACCTGCGTGGGGTGTGTGCTGGCTGGGTTTGTGTGTCAACTTGACTCAAGCTGGAGCTATTACAGAGAAAGGAGCCTCCCTTGAGGAAATGCCTCCATGAGATCCAGCTCTGAGGCATTTTTTCAATCAGTAATCAATAGGAGAGGGCTCAGCCCACTGTGGGTGGTGCCATCCCTGGGCTGGTGGTCCTGTAAGCAGCATCCCTCCATAGCCTCTGCATCAGCTCCTGCCTCCAGGTTTCTTAAGTTCCTGCCTTGATTTCCTTTGGTGATGAACAGCAGTGTAGAAGTGTAAGCTGAATAAACCCTTTCCTCCCTAATTTGTTTCTTGGTCATGATGTTTGTGCAGGAATAGAAACCCTGACTAAGAGAGGGTGGAAATGCTCAGTCACACAGTCTCTGAACGTTTTGTTTGTTTGTTTGTTTGTTTTAATGTTTTTTGAGACAGGGTTCCTCTGTATAGCCCTGGCTGTCCTGGAATTCACTTTGTAGACCAGGCTGGCCTCGAACTCAGAAATCTGCCTGCTTTTGCCTCCCAAGTGCTCGGATTAAAGGTGTGAGCCACCACCGCCCGGCTCTTTTTTTTTTTTTTTTAATTAAAACAAAACAAAACAAAACAAAAAAACCCACTTTTACATTTCATGAATGTCTCAGGTCATGGACATCAAACAAGCAGTGAACAGTTCTGGAAGAGTTATGTGACATTTCCTCAAAGCTTTCTGAAACTGCTCCTTCAATAGCCTTCAGACTATCGAATTCAGACTTGGGAGTGACGTAACAAATAAATCAGCCTTAATCACAGATCACTTGGCACTCAATGCTATTTCCCTATCCACTTGTTAGCTGTTTCTAGCCAGAATATCTATATTCGATGTGGCAGAAATCTAGCACCATGGTGGTGCACAGTCACTTGAAAAGGCGTTCCCTTTCTGAGCTCAGTCACTACCCAGTGAAGCACCCTGTTGGGACAAACATGACTGTGCTTTGAAATCGCTCATCACTGTTCCCGACATCTACCTCTGGTTTTGAAGGCTGTAATCATATTGTACGTTTGAGTGGCACATGGGCTCAGTCCTGATGTCTAGTCATCCATGTCACAGTCAAATCAATTTGGGACTCACCTCAATACGACGTAGTCCCGCGCAGGGTGGGGCGCCATGCTGTTTTGGACGTATTGGTAGATTTCAGTCTGGCTGTCCAGGATTTCAATCACCTTGGAGTCCAGCAGGTCCACATCCCAGAGGTGTTGCTCCTTCAGAAGGCGCTTTAAGATCTCCTCGGGTGCAGCGGGGACTTCGATAGTTGACCTCCAAAGCCTTAACGGGGGTCCTTCGCTGACCTGAAAGGAAGATGTGGATTGTTTGTTTGTTTGGAGATGGGATTTCTCTGTGTAGCCATGGTCATTCTGGAACTTACTCAGTAGACCAGGGTGTCCTTGAGTTCTAGAGATCCACCTGCCTCTGCCTCCCAAGTTGGTGGCATGCACCACCAATGCCAGGCAAGATGTGGTTTGCTTTTTTTTTTTTTTGTAATGCTAAAGATATATACTTTGAGTCTGAAAGCAAATTTTGAGTAGGAGACATGGCCCCTCTGTTCACAGACTGATTAGTCAATCTATGAAGTTGATTAGCTATGGGTTCTAAATACATTCAAGAGCAGTCTACAAGTACCAATAAAATAGTGTCCAATTCCTGTGGCTTGTATGAGGATGACTGTGACAAACTCATTTATTTCATCCCTAAGTCCGTATGGCCATTTGACCACTCCATTTTCAAGGTGGTAGAGACAGTGTTGACAAACCTCTTGCTGAGCTACAAAGAATGCTCCAAACAATGGCTCAGAACACATGGGAGTGTCCAACTATTTTCTTTACATTATATAGGAAAAAGACATCTCAACATGTACCAAGATGCCCTTTAAAACCTTATAACACTAGTGAACCTTCTAGGTAAGGACAGGGCAGTGGTTCTCAACTTTTCTAACGCTGTGACTCTTTAATAAAGTTCTCGTGTTGTGGTGACCCCCAACCATAAGTTTATTTTTTTTTTCCTTGCTACTCCCTAAGTAATTTTGCTAGCATAAGTCATTCTGCTACTGTTATGATCGTAATGTAAATATCTGATATGCAACCCCGAAGGGGTCACAGCCCGAGGATTGAGGACCACTGTTCTAAGATGATTCGGTGGAAGGAAGGACCTTCTTCCCAAGCAGACTGAGCTGTCGCAAGGGTCAGTGTTTGTCCCTCTGTGGCCAGTGTCCATTTCCCCAGGGGATCTTAATCACCTGGCTGCCCAACGCAGCGACAGTTGTCAGTAATAGCTAGAGATTCCCACAGAGAGTACAACTGGGCAGTCTCAGGTCTGATGACTCAGTCATAGCCACAGGAACGGACCAGGGAGAAGACTGACCTTCTTATAGGACAGCTCAGCCTGTTCGGAGGTGGGGTAGCTGACCCAGCCTTTGAACTTCTCTTTGACCTCCTTAAACAGGCCATCCACACAGTCCTGGAGGAAGTGTCTGTAGTCAGCAGGCTGGTCACTATTCAGGTGTCCCAAGGCCTCCAGGGTAAGGGGCTTCAGCTCTTGTTCAGTGTAGGAGTTACGGCACCGGCTCATTTCCTCAGGGACCTGGGAGAAACACACAAGGATAGATGGGTCCGTCAGCACCTCAGCAGAAGTCGAAGGGCAGAATCAACGGCCTGACTCAAGCTGGCAGTCTGCTCCCTCAAGACAGTGAAGGATTTAGGTATTCACAACAGGGCTGACATGGAGCAAAGCAGGGTTCTCAGACACAATGTTAATTCCAGATAATCTGTTGCTTTTGCCTTTTTTGTTAAAAAAAACAAAACAACCTCCCCACCCCAACAAAAACAGGGTTTCTCTTATGTGGTCCTGGCTGTCCTGGAGCTAGCTCTATAGACAGACTGTCTTCAAATTCTGTTTTTGCTTTTTAAGTAAAAGGTAGACAGTTTCATCAAAAATTAACTGCAAAGGGTGTATAGACATACATTTATTTAAATACATATAAAAATGCCTGTCTCTGTGTGTATGTGTATGGATGTGAGAGAGAGAGAGAGAGAGAGAGAGAGAGAGAGAGAGAGAGGAGTCTGTCTGATTGTCTGTAATTCTTTAGCCTATGTACATAATCTCCAATTATGGGAAAGATCTTTTGTGTGTGGGAACAAGTATCAAGTCGATGACCTTCGCCCACCCGTCCACATTATCCCGAGCCCAGCAGCCAAGCCTTGCTGGGATTGTTACCTGGAAGAGCTTCTTGCACTCAGCAATCATGTGGGCCAGCCCTTGAGTCGCCGCTAGGTTTTCATTCAGGTCTTTCTGGTCTGGTTTGCCCAAACTCTGTTTTCTTTGCATTACCCTGAGAAAAAAAACAGAAAGGGTTTTGATAATGAGCATGTGACGTAGTCCAGAGAGCCTTTCACTTTTGTTCAGCACAGCTTCTCAACAGTTTCATTCAAAATACAACGCGAAATACTAAACAGACACATTCTAGTTAAATATGGAGACTGTGTAGAGACATCTTAGTAAGCAGTTCACAAGAGTGCTTACGTGCGAGTGCTTACGTGCTGAGGCACCTTCTAAAGGGACTGATGCGGGCGCCGTTTGGACTAGGGATGGATGGTTATTGGCTTTGTTACTGGCTAAGTAAACAGGATCCCTTACCGTAGGCGAGGGATAAACCTATTGTTCCCTGGAGGTTTGGTCTTATTCTTATCTGGCCTCTCTTCTAATCATCTCCTGTAGTTTTCCATCCCATTAAAGTCGGAATGTCCCAACAGCTTTTAACACTAGTTAAAAGGCTATTTGAGTACTGTGTGGTTTCCAGGTGCAATGGCGGCAATGTATCAAGCTGAGAAACACTTTTCAGGTTCCTATGGCAAGACACGGGATGCGCTGGGTCCACAGACAACCTTTCCTCCCACAGTGGAGGGGATGTCTTCTCAGGAGCCATTTGCCTAAGAACTGCAAATCAGATCTGCTACACGTCCTCTAAGCTTCACTTTATTTTTGAGAGAGAGAGAGAGAGAGAGAGAGAGAGAGGAGAGAACAGTATGTCCATCTCCTGTGACTGTTATGATCTGAGAAGGTGAATGGAAAGGAAACAGCCCTATACTAGGTATAGAGTAAGTCCTGGTGAGTATCAGCTGTTGTGAGCACTCAGGTTCTTCCAGTTTTCCTAAAGCTACTCCTGCCTTCTAGACAGAAATGTTTGCCAACAATTGGCTTAGGCCATATGTTAAGTAGGAACAACTCAGGCTCAGAACCTCGGTCCTTTGTAGCTTTGCTTTCAACTTCAGGAACAGACCAGGAAGGTGTCTTTCCTGATCCCACAGAGGCTAAGGCTCTGGGGATCAGCCACCCGCTCAGTTTCAGGTCAGTAGGTCTGCAAGGCTTTGTGCAGGGACAGCAGAAATGACACGCTTTGGTTTGCCTTCAACACTGATCCCGTCAAAGCACTAGCCTCTGTGGTGTTCCCTCTCAGGACCTCTGTGGTGCTCCCTCTCAGGACCTCTGTGGTGCTCCCTCTCAGGACCTCTGTGGTGCTCCCTCTCAGGACCTCTGTGGTGCTCCCTCTCAGGACCTCTGTGGTGCTCCCTCTCAGGACCTCTGTGATGCTCCCTCTCAGGACCTCAGTGGTGCTCCCTCTCAGGACCTTAGTGGTGTTCCCTCTCAGGACCTCTGTGATGCTCCCTCTCAGGACCTCTGTGCTTTCAGAAAGGAACACTGGGAGAGGAGACAGGCACCGGGTTGCTCTGTGAGCAGACAGTGAGAGTGGCTTGGGCAGGATAGGTCCCCAAGAAGTTCACACTTAGGACAATTGGTGACAAGCTGGTGGTACTGTTGTGGCAGGTTTTGGAAAAGTTAGGAGGTGGGACTTAGCTGGAGAAAACAGGTCACTGGGAGTTGGTCCTTGGGTATCTTGTTTAGTCCTGTGTGTGTTCCCTCTGCCCCAACCCCCCGGGCCACCATGTAACAAAGGTCCTCTCCTGTTGCCCTGTGATGTCTGCCTAAGACATGGGGCCAACCAACTATGGTTTGAGTCCATTGAAACCATGAGCAAAGTCAACATTTACTTCCTGTGATGGACTGTATATGCCTGGGCCAGGGCATATACACTATTAGGAGGTGTGGCCTTGTAGAAGTAGGTGTGTCACTGTGGGTGTGGGCTTTAAGATCCTCATCCTATCTGCCTGAAGTCAGTATTTTCCAGCAGCCTTCTGATGATGTAGACTGCACCATGCCTTGGTCATGGTGTCTGTTCACAGTAGTAAACCTTGACTAATACAATCCCTTAAGTTGTTTGTGTCAAGTCATCTTTTACAGTGACATACGAGGACTTAATTCCAGGACTAACCCCCTTTGCTAGGTCCAGATAAGAATCCAATAAGGACACAAGGACAAGGCTCTAGAAGGTGAGTGATACCTCATGGGAACAGAGCCCAGGCATGCCCCTTGCATCTGATCTGTACCTTGGAGAAGAATTCTCTCGCTTCAGGGTGTTGAGGTGGAAGAGGGACGGAGCTAGGCACACAGCCAGGTTGGTGGGAGTCATCTGGTTTTCTTTCACAGCCGCTGTGACATCGCTCAGGAAATAGAGAAGTGTCTGCAGAACCTCCCGGTTCTCGTCGGGCAGGAGCATAATGGCCGCCTTGATGGCTTGGAGGCGCTGGTCCTTGGGAACATCTGCAGGACACAAGCATTGCCACCACCAACTCAGTAATTTTCCACGCACGTGGGCAAGTCCACATCCCAAAGCAAACATGGGCATCAAATACTGAACGGGCAGTTGTAGAAAGCATACTAAAGATTAATAAGGGAGAAATTATGGGCTGCCACCGGCGTCACTACCCTCAAGTATTTCCTGCCTTGTGGGGGAGTTAAAACATTTGAAACACCCACAATACTAACATGCTTTTAAATCGACCTCAGACTTCGGCTCCAGATGACACGCGCCTTAAGCGTACAGAACTGTTACTTCTAAGCACTTAAAAAAAAATCTCTAATTTGCCATCTTAATTATCAAAATCATTCCACCTTAAAGACTTTGTGTAGTTTCAATAAAATGTTTTATGTGAGACACGTGCAAGACATTAAAAAACAGGGGCTGCTCAGCTGAGCAGAAAGGGCTCAGTATCTCTGGAGACCGATTTTGACCCATTTGCCCATTCTTTAAATGGGGAAAGGTTGTGGAAAAACATGAAGCCAATTTCAATAGACAGAGCTTAAATAATGACGTTTAAAGTTTTTAGAAGGTACACCAAGAAGCAAACGTATCAAAGTGCACATCACCCTGTAGAATAACTTATACTGGAATAAGTTTGTGCCTGGCATTCCGGTCTCATTCACCAGGCAAATTTTCTTTAAAGCAAGTGGTGGAAAAAGCAAGTCACTTAAATGCAAGGTCCTAAGACAAACTGATTAAAGGGCTCCATGGTTACGACGCATAACAAATACCTCAGCAGGGGCGGGTGTGTGTGTGTGTGTGGGGGGAAGTGACCTGTGTTTTCCTAAAATATGAAAGGTTGAGAGAGAGCCTGAAGCAGTCCAGACCAGCTCCGTTTCTCATAAAATGAAGTCCAGCACGTCACTTCTAAAGCTTATTTCAGCACTAAGACGGGGCTGCTTTTAAATCATGCTGCTCTGACGTCACGAGCCCAGAGAAAGAGGAGGAGGCTGTGAAAGCCACGGTCCTCTTCTTCATCATTCACTTCCTCAATGGTTTGCCCTAAGCCGAGCCTAAAAGTGAGGAGGGCACGCGTATTGTCTCCTTAGGTGTTTATGGGAGGAACGGTGATGATTAACCGGAAAAGGGGAAAGAGGATTATTTTATTCATTTCCCAGGGAGATAAAATACACATGAGAAAAATTTGAATTCCACAGCCCTGTTAGAGAAGTATAAAGTAAATGAGAAGTCTATATAGATGGGGAGCAGGGAAGGAAATGAGAGGTGGGGGAAGGGAAGGGAGAGGGGTCGAGGTAGAGAAAGTGGAGGAGAGGAAGAGGAAGAGGAAGAGGAGGGAGGCAGAGAGGGAAAAGGGAGAGGGAGAAGGCCAGCATACCATTTTGGTACCCTATTTTTGAACACCTACTGCTCTAGATAAACGAAAGATGACAGTGGACTTGATGGTAAAAATGTACAACTGACTTCTGTACTTCCTGACTCAATAGCAACACTGATTTTCTCTTTCTTTTGAAGACAATGTCTCATGAGACCCAGGTAGCCCTCAAATTCAGTATGCAGCCAAGGGTGACCTTGAACTGATCCTCCCACCTCCATTTCCAAAGTGCTAAGGTTGCAGGTCTGCACCGTGACACCTGGTTTATGTGATGCTGGAGAGAAAACTCAGTACTTTATGTGTGCTACACACAATCCCTCTGCCAACAACATACAGTGGGTCATAAAAGTACTTCTCAAGCTATTTAGTAAGGATACAGTAAACCTATTACACACACACACACACACACACACAGACACACACACAGACACACACACACACACACACACACACACACACACACACACACACACTGTAACTTTCGAGAAGATCAGCATGCAGGTTTTTCTCTACAAAAGGATGGCATACAAAGAGGCTGTGTGCTTCAGTTGGTCCCATGGAACCCGACATCAGTTGCCTTAAGAAGAACCAAGAACGCTTACACTGGTAGATCTGCAGGAAGGTTTCGGAGAGTTTGTTCGTCATGAGGGGCTCAGGAAGATCTCGAAAATATTGCTTTAACATGTCTGCCACATCATAAGCAGACTGGCCTTCATAGTTGACATTATCTTCAGCGCTTTCATTCATCTGGCGTAGAGCCTGGATCCGGGATTTGACACCTGACTTCCTGAAGAGCCCGACCTTTTGGAAGGAGAACAGCAGGGATGGGTGTGGAAGCAGGACCCTTCCCCACGAAACTAGAAAAAAAACCATGCAGCCCAAAGCTCCGCTCCCACGAGTGGGATCCACAGGCAGCTGTACTCACCTGGTCCAGACAGTGGTTACGGAGGTAGCGCATGGCCTGCTGGATGCTCTGGGGCAGGGGCTGTCCTGAGCGCTGCACGTTCACAGTCAGTGGGACCCCAAACACACTCCGGTCCTTGTAGTCTGGAACCTTGATCCTTTTCATGAACTTGGGCACAGCCCTGTTTAAGGAAGATGGGGTGGAGGGGATAAAGCATTCACTTGTCTGAATTTGCTTACCCCCCCTTCTTTTCAACCCCTCCCCCCACCACGAATTTGATCCCTGTCAATACAGGGACTATTTAAATGAAAATAAAGTGACCTCTTCCGTTCTGTAGCTGTAGTAGCCACATTAAAGACCTTTTACTGGGTCAGTAGCTGCCACAATACATTATATGAGTGTAAAACGCCCTGCTCCAAATTACTGGACAATGTCATAGGAATGTGTGTGGTTTTTTTTTTTTTTTTTTTTTTTTTTGGTGGCGGGTGGGCAAAGTGCTTTTGGTTATCAAACTTGGAGACTCTGGAATCTATCTGGGCAAGTGCTCTGTTACTGAGCTACAGCCCTAATGTCTCCCCGATTCCTTTGTTTTTGTAAGACTTTTTATTATTATTATTATTATTATTATTATTATTATTATTATTATTATGTAGCCCACTCTGGTCGGTCTAGATATCTGAAGAGCTGGAACTAAAAGACCTGGACAAATACCCTCATCTGGGGAATCTGTTAGCTCCTGTTAATCTTGAGAAGGGTTGTCTGTGGTCCTCAGGGAGGCTAATGGACTTCCTTACACGAGAACAGTACAGGAAGGAAGAGGCAAAAAATATGTAACACCCTATTTAGGTACTTCTGATATGAGCTTGAGAAACAACTTCCCACTTTTCCTAAAAGGGTATGAATCCCTTCTGGGTTCTTGGAAGAGACCTGAGTTGATTCATTTATAAGGAGATCCGGGTAACATTGTGTAAAAACCAGCCAAAGGCTAACTGTCTTGTCATACTGGGAACCTAGGCCAGAGATCAAATAGGGCTGGATCTGGAGTCAAAATAAATTCCCCTGCCGATGACTCCAAAGAATACAGCATCTCCAGGCTTCTATGGGAAAGGGGAAAGGCACAATGGGGGTTTTGTGAAGCTCCCAAAGGCGGCCAGGCATCCTGAAAGCAGGGCTGTGCCCAGCCATATATGCGACAGCAGGAAACCCAAATCAGGCATTTAAGGATGTCAGGCAGGTACAAGTGACCCCTTGAGGGAGACCAGAAAGGGCAGAGCCGAACAGGAAAGGGACTTTGGGCAGAAGTGCTCCTTGCTGTCCGAGTTCTACAATGCCAGGCATTTACATTTTGGTTTTTACACACTGGAAAACCTGACCAGAAGTGAAGTAAGTGGGAGGGTGGACTTGTAGATTTTTTTTTTTTTTGAGGGTTTGGTGAGAAAGGGGGTAGACAACCCTGAAAGGAGAATGTAAAATATGCAGTTTTAAATAGCAGTGAGGAAAATATTACTCTAAGCACAGAGGGAGACCACAGAAAGCCAACTGCCTTGCCTTCTGGGTGCTTGCCCGCGGCCATGGTGTGCCACTCTTGATGGCTCTAGAAAAGGAAAAGGCAGAGAGTAAAGCCAGATTTGCATTTCCATACAGTTAGGAGCAGGGCACAGAGGCAGAAGTGTGCATAAAGCTCGCTTTGTTGTGCGTGAAGGGCCCAGGCTGTGGAATGTGGAAAGAACACATTACACTCCCCGCTGAGAATCTGAAGCATTCTGGGATAAACTGGTCAATACGTATTTCTGTCATTCAGAACAAACAACTTCTGTATTTAGCGAGGCTCATGTAACTGCCTTGGTTAGGGAGGTGCTTTGATGGCACAACTACAACCCCTGGACATTCCTAGGAGGGAGGAGTCAGAGAATTGAGGAACAGTGGACCCTGCCTCAGACCATCTCTACCATTTTGGCTGGTTACTGATATGGGCTGCATCTGTTTTCATAACAATTGGACTACAAGCACCCTGATGTGAAAAGATTCAGGGACACCTGTGACACTTGGAAACAGAGACCTGGATCCAGATACAGTTCTTGTCTTTAAACTCTGACTATGGACAGGAATTATATCCTGCCCACGACCCATCCAGCCTGACTGTCCACATTTTACACTCAAGGCTGAGGATTCTAGATTATGAAGAGTTAGACATCTAATACATTTCAATTTTAAAAATATAGTTGCTCTGTGGTGGGGCATGGTGGCACATGGCTTTAATCCTAGCACTCAGAGGAGGTAGAGGCAGGTGAATCTCTGAGTTCAAGGCCAGCCTGGTATATATAGTTATGAGTTCTGGGACTAACAGAGCTATAAAACAGATAGACCCTGTCTTAAAACACCAAAACAAACAAACAAACTAAAGCAAAAAAAAAAAAAACAAAAAACAAAAAACAAAAAACAAAAAAACCCCCCAAAACCCAAAGGGCTGGAGAGATAGATAGCTCAGTGGGTAAGAGCACTGACTGCTCTCCCAGAGGTCCTGAGTTCAATTCCCAGCAACCATATGGTGGCTCACAACCATCTGGAACGGAATCCGATGCCCTCTTCTGGTGTGTCTGAAGACAGCTACAGTATACTCATACATAAAATAAATAATTCTTAAAAAAAAAAAAAAAAAAACCAAAAACTCAAACACAAAGAAACAGTATATATGTAAGATATTATAGCTAACTACTTAAGTTTATTATTCTCTGAGCATTTTTGCCAGAAAGGTCCGCTTCTAAATAAACAACAAAGCAAAAAAACCCCAAAGTCAAAACAAAAACCCCAAACTTGTTAGCACAGGTAGATTTCTCAGGTCATGCTCAAAACCTTCAATCAAAACTGACCAACAGCGTGATGGAGTGTGGGCTCAGCATGAACAAGGGCCTGAACGCATCTCAGGCAACCACATGATGGCTGAAAACCCAACCAACCAGTCCTGCAGTTAACTCCCTGAGGCTCCAGGAGTTTGAGCAGCATGGAGAACATAGCCTGGAGGATGTGGAGACCACCTGCTTAAAGGTTGATGGACTGGTGACATTGACAGAGGACAGAACGGTCCTATGCTGAGTGCTGGGGACAACCTCAGGGAGCGTGATGGCATCCCCCCAGGGCCATTGCTCACTGCTCACTGCGCGCTGCGCTCTCTTACCAGCTGAAGCCGTGCTTGTTGGAAGGCGTGTACTTTTCCAGCAGGGCCGTCAATTTCAGGAGCGAGTATTTCTGCAGCAGGTTCATCTGGGCCACAGACTGGCAGTTAATCTGCAGTGACACGGAGTTGAGGCTCGGCCGGTGGGAGCTCTGGAAGCTGTGCCACCTCAGTCTGTGCCTGCAAGAGAACAGGGCGGAAGGAGTGAGCTGGGACCAATCTCTGATCATCAGGAACCAAGAGCATCGATCTTCCTTTCCCTGCCTCCCCCCCACCCCCACTGTCTTTGTAACCCCTGAAGGTTGGTTCCAGAACATAGCAGATATGTGGACTCAGTACACTCAGGTCTCTTAAAAAAGATGGATAGTGTCAACGCACATCGGGAGCACCCTCCCCATTTAATGTAAGTTTATAAGCCAGATTGCTATAACAACCTGCTAGTAGTTCACGGTCACACTCTATTACCCAGGGTATAATGACGGAGAAGACAGTTTCTCCCCTGAGTAGTTCTCATCTGTGCCTGGCTGAAACTGAAGATTTGGAACTGCAGGAGAATCAAGATGCATGCACTTTAAGCACGTCTAAGTACACCCCACGGTGGATAAGGCCTGACTATATCGTTCAAACACCACCATCTTCCAGGGTCCACTGTCTGCATCCTTGATGACCAAAGGTTCATACCTAGTTTATAATACTCCTTTCCCGTTGGGATTGTTGGGGTCTCCTGGTTGGACGCCGTCCCTAGGAATTTACAGGACTGCAAATATCAGACTCAATCCCACCAAGCAGACCCTTCTTGATTCTCCACCTCTGGATGCATCGAGAAGCAACGCCCTTCCTTACCTATTGCACCTGGTCAGGGAAGCCCCCACCCCTGAGTCTCTTCTTTCCGGGATATCAGTGGGCTCTTCGGGCTCATTGAGGGAGTTGCCTGTGCTGTCCAGGTCACTGGGTGTCCTTCGGTCATGGTCCACATCCAGGTGTATCTGTTTTGGAGATGACGGGCAAGGAGAGACAGAGTCCAGGGCTGAGTCCGAGTCTCCCTCGTCGGAAAACTTCTCGGACCACTGGTTGACTATCCGCTGCATCCCCTTCACGTGGTAGAGAATGTCATCCAGCTCAGGGAAGATGTCCTCATTCTCCAGGTCGGCCAGTTCTCCCGAGCTGGAGTACAGGATAGAACCCGGTACGTTATCATAGATGCTCAGGCGGCTGCTCAGAGAGCTGGAAGAATTGCGTCTCTTCAGCTCCTTAGGACTGTCATGGCTGTTTTCTCTCCGTAGGCTGAGATGGCCAGGGCCATGGAAGCTTCCGGTCCTCCAGTTCACAGAACTGTTTCCCGAGGGACAGAAACTGCCATGGGAGAGGGCCTTAGGGAAGGTGCCGGGCTTGTGATCTTCGGGAATGTAGAACACCGTGTCCTCTGGGTAGCTCTCACGGTTTTTATAGTTCTGCTCCGTCACGTTGTTCAAGGTGGACTGACTGAATGGGTCGAAGCCCTCTAGATACATGCCCACCCGCTTGTTACAGGTGCTGAGGCTCCGGGTCCTGGTGACCGGGCTGGGTGTGCTGACCGCGCTGCTGGTCTCTGATTGGCTGCTGCTGCTGCTGGTCTGGGTGGAGTTAGACACGCTCCTTTTCCGTACCATGGGCACGTTGATGTGGTTGCCATTGAGGGCTGAGATCTCCACACAGTTCAGCTGCTTCAGCTTTGCCTCATCCATACCCTCCTGCAGAATGGGAGCACTGATGATCAACCCCAGCTTGGAAGGCGCCTTGTGCTTGCTGTGGTGGGAGCCCTTGAGCTTCAGGCTCTCCATGCGTTTGAGCAGGCTCCGCGTCTTCGACTTGGTGTTCTTCTCGTGGTGGCCTTTCATGCTAAAACTGAAGCTGGACAGTTCCTTGGGAGACGGCAGGCTGGAAAAAGAGTCATCATTGCCTACAAAGTGTCCGGAGGAGCAGACGCTGATGACGGAATTGGTTCGGGGCGTAGTGGCATCTCCACTGTGGGCTGCGTGGGTGGGGACGCTGCTGCTGGTGCTGCTGAGGCTTCGGACAGAGGCCACCTCCTGGTGCTCGCTGAGGTCTGTCAGCATGCTTTCGTGGCTTGTGGCGCTTTGCAAACGAGAGTTGTCTGGGGACCCAGGGATTGGATCCTGCTTTGGGGAAAAGACGTCAAACTCTTCAAGGCGGGACCACCGCTTGCTGTCCCTCTGGAAAGTCCACTTGCCGCTTATGGCGCAAGGCTCATCTTCATCCGAATCCTCACTCTGAAAACACAGAATGAAGCCATTTATGTGCTGGGCCAAGCAGGGGGCAGAAGGCAGAACACAGGTTAAGGGCCAGGCCACAGCCCAAATGATATTCCCAGTGTCCATTGCTCAGTTCTCTTAATTAACAAAGATGGATTTAAAGACATTATTATTGGGCTGGAGGGATGGCTCAGCCGTTAAGAACACTGGCTGCTCTTCCAGAGGTCCTGAGTTCAAATCCCAACAACCACATGGTGGCTCACAACCATCTGTAATGAGATCTGATGCCCTCTTTCGGTGTGTCTAAAGACAGCCACAGTGTACTTATATATAATAAACAAATAAATCCTTAAAAAAGAGATATTATTATTACTTTATTTTATTTAGAGAATGTATTTGCATGTATGTGTATATGTATGGATGTATATGAATGTTCACACCGTGTTCAGACGACTACCAGTCAGTGTGAGTTTTCTCCTTCAGTCATATAGAACTGGGTCGACAGGCTTGGCAACAGGCCGACTGTCATTTAACCAGCCCAGATGTAAAGACTTTAACAGAAGTCTGACCAAGTGTTGCCAGCTAAACAAGTCATTTTATTGAAACCCTGGCTCGTCGGGCCATTCACTAATCGCTCACAAAGGGGACCTCTGAGATGGGCGAAAATTCCAAGCATGCAAAATATTCTGAACTGGAATCGGAGTCAACAGTCGTGGGACTCCCTCTGGATTGCCTCCAGTTTAACTGCCTGTTGACAGAGTGTGTTTATATACTCGTGTGCAATTAAAAAAAAAAAAAGCTATTTTCAAACAGCAGAATGGCAGCTGAGGACTCTAGGTCCCAAAGAGAAAGACAAGGTATTTCTTTAAAAGAACTGAAGATGATATAGTGAGCCATCTGTGGCAGAACACCTGACTATTCCCTTTCTGAAGGGAAATTAGAAGACACCACTCAGTCTGCTGGCCATCCTTGCCACTCACGTGGAAAATCCCACGAGGGAGGCTGAGTTTGTTAAGACACCGAGTACACGGTATCACACATCAATGTGGAGACTCACTGCCAAGCTCAGTGGACACCGCCGTTCCAGCTCGCTCACGTGAAACGGTTAACTTCCCAGATGGACTGTATACTCTCAACCGTCAGGAGTACGTCTTTTTGGGCAAATTTACTCCTCTTTAATTTCCAACACCAGTTCCTCACTGGTGAGCACTGACTCACCCTTTCCAAGGTCTCATAGCTCTTACCCAGAAATAACTGTTGTGTGACCCACCACCAACGACAGAGTGTATGGGATTTCCTGCTCCGGCATCTTCCTCCCCACCCACCACATCTCCTACAGTATCCCCCAAGCCAGCCTTCCCCTTTCATCTTGACAGCTTCGAGATGGAGCTACTGTTCCATCCAGGAAACAGGAAGAGGTCCTACAGAACGTTAGCTTTATTTCCTCTAGGGAGCAATGTGAAATTCCTCTGGAGATTCAATAGGCTTCATGCTTTGAATCACATGGTAGCCATGGAGTTCACTGGGAAAAGTAACAGATTTCTTCAAGTCCAGAGCAGTAGATGCCACCATCCACTGCTGTCTCCAAATAGGGGTTTTAACATGTTGAGGAATGGACAAACAGGACCTTTTACAGAGTGTAGATACAAGTCTTGTCTTGGTTAGTGTGCCTGCTGTCCCTGCCCTCCCCCCTCCCCCCTCCCCCCCATGTAATTTTGGTACTCACTCGCTTCCGGTGAGGACTGATCTCCAGCTTCATGACTGCACACTTGTTTAGAGTATTTAAGCGCCTGCAGAGCAGAGAAAGGCCGTGAGCAGAGAAAGGAACCACGAATGGGCAATCAAACTGAACAACTGACCCATACAATATGAGCTTCTCCGAACTCATTTCTAGTTTAGGCAGGTATGCTACACTTCCATTACATAGTGGGTAATGGAGTCCCAGGATGGTAGTGCACGTCTTTAATCTTAATACCCAGAAGGCAGAGGCAAGTAGATCTCTGTGAGTTGGAGGCCAGCCTGGTCTAGCTAGTGAGTTCTATTCTCAAAAAAAAAGCTTGTCTAACACAAAAGTGCCATTCTATTTCTTGTTAGATGGCATGCTACAGCATCAATGGCAGGCCCACTTCAAGGGCAACAGGCCAGCAGTAGGAACTGGGGAAGGTTGCAGGCAAAGTGCTCAGTGCACCCTTCTCACTCAAGTAATAATTAAGAAGGACAATGGACCTCAGAAATGTCCATGTCAGAAGGTGACTTTTATTGCTTGAATTTATTATACAGAGGTGAAGTTCCAGCCCTCTTTATTACTCAGTCCTATCAGGAGAGACTGTTTTCAGTATCGACAGCAACTGCACAAATGATTATTTTAAAAATCTCACTGAGCACAAACAGGCCCTTAGAACACAGTCCCCGCTGAGACGGGAGTCAAACTGCAGCTTTGAACAAGCTGCCCCCATCGCTAATGATATCGGTTTAGCCACATTAGAGAAACAGGGACGGCAGAGTAGCTTAGTGATCGGGTACTTGCGAAGGACACACAAGGCTTCAGGTTCAATCCTTAGCACAATGGAAATCAATCAGTCGATCAATCAACCATCAATCAATCAATCAATCAATCAATCAGTCACCAATCAATCGATCAATCAGCTTCATTAAAAGTCATAGGAGAAAAAAAAAAACAACAATAGCACCCGTTATCTACTCACTACCTAGTGTGCAAAGTGTGAGTGACAGGTCCCTGGGCCTCAGTTCTTTCTAGAATCTTCCAGATGATCATCACTAAAGTCTTCCTTTTTAAACGCGTCTGCTTGTTGCCTCATAAGCTTCACACACACACACACACACACACACACACACACACACACACACACACACACACCCATCAGTCTTTTATTTCTTTCCCGAATTGCAACCTTGCTTTTTTTTCCCCATGGAATAAGAGCGCTTAATTCCCTCCACTTGGAACTGATCCTGTACCCTGCTGGGCTTTATCTCGAGGGTCCTGCTCTGACAACTTGGATGCACCAGGATAGGTAGTATCTCTGCAGCCTGAGAAGCCTGCCTTTGATTCTATAGATTATGTGGAAGCCTGTTT
This sequence comes from Mus musculus, assembly GCF_000001635.26. Classification (NCBI taxonomy): domain Eukaryota; kingdom Metazoa; phylum Chordata; class Mammalia; order Rodentia; family Muridae; genus Mus; species Mus musculus. The sequence goes on from NC_000074.6 coordinate 36,588,044, forward strand.
ATAGAATAATAAACAGAGATAAAACAGAATACCAACTCGTTCAGAAAAACCTCTCCTTGCATGGGAAAGGAGTGGGGGAGGGCAGGAGGAACAGTTGAGAGACACTGGAGGCTCAGAAGGGTGTAGGGTCCCTTGCTGAGGGGTCTCAGTTAAAGGACACAACCGAATGTAATGTTTCACTCCCCCAGTTTTTTTCAAGGCTTTAAGAGTGAGCAATGGTTAAGTTAGTCTTAGGTCTGGGATTCATTAATCGAACCCGTAATCAAATCTCCACTGGACTGCATTGGGGCTTTAATGGCTGAGTGGTGTTTATAACCAAATTTACTAGGCATGGAGGCTTATGGGGCTTGGGGAGGTGGGGTAACTTCACACACGCCAGTTTAAGCCAAACAACAAAAGACCCAGGAGGTTGGTTTGAGAAAAGTCAACTTTAACTTTTTATGTTGGCGGCACCAGACTAGGGGTGTGACGCTTCCTCTCTGGGTTTCTGTGGTTTTTCAATGATTTCCCCTCACCCACCCACATGCTCTAGGATCTCCAAAGAGCAGGACCCTCAGATTTCCGGAGGGGTACTAGGGACATAAGATAGTAGTTCTGATCAGAGAAGAAACTCATTTCATAGAAGGGAACAGAAAGATGGTCACCAGAAGTTGGGAAGGGACAGGGAGTCGCAAAGAGGCAGGCAGCAAGTGCAGGGCGACTTGGCATACCAGGGTGACTATAGTTAATATTAATTTTATATTTTAAAATAGCCAATTTGCATATACTCCAGACAAGAAATGATAAACGTATAAGCTATCGGATATGTTAACCCCCATAATTCAGTCATACACCTTACACACAAACATTGAAACATCACTTGCTACCACATAGATACATACAGTCGTGCTCTGTCAACCAAGAATTAAAATATGGTTCTAACTAGGTGAACTGCCACTGTCTTTGGGTGAGGCACTGGCTCGTCTTCAGTCCTCTGACAACCTTCTGCCACAGATACTATGATTTATCTTTATTTTATAAGGGACGAAAGGGGATGGGGGGGTGGGGCTTAGAGAGCTTAGGAATCTTGTCTAAGAACCCAGGATTAAAACACAGTGGCTCTGGTGCCCAAAGACAGCAACCTCTACAGTTGGTTGTGAAACAAGTATTAACAATGGCCGAAAAGAAAAGAAAATATAGAAAAGCCAGCCAAGAGAACCTGAAGTAGGATCAGTAGGTGAGATACCGATATCAGTAACCATCTGTGGCCTTGGGCATTCTGACCCCGCCGCCACCCAAGGCAAGGGCCCAGCAGGAATGTGCAGGTCTTATCTCTTGGGTGCCTTGGGTCCGTTTTTCAAGACAGATGGAGCCAAAGGTGCAATGTCAAAGCTTCAAGAGCTTTGCGGCACAGGGTTGGGGCTAGGGCTGGAGGCGCACAGATGAAAGGAGAGCAGGTGGAGGTCTGCCCCTTCTTGCATTTAAAATAAGACAGAAGAAGAAATAAGAAAACAGAGGCTCCCACAAAAATTCTTCAAATTCCTGTAGGTTTTCCTGGCATTCATACAAAAAAAATGTTTAAGTTCCTTGTTTGTTGCATGTAGCACTTGGGAGGCTGAGGCAGGAGGATTGTTGAGTTCTAGCCCAGTCTGGTCTACATAGCAAAGTCCTCTTCCAAGCATCCCCTACCTTCCCACAATTACTTGCTTCTTTTAAAACTGAATAGTAAGAGCAACAAGGTTAGAATGTCTCTGCAATGCTTGACACGGCTTTGGCATGTCATGGTGATTTGGGGACAAAGTACATACTGAAGATGACAGTGACAGACAACATAGTTTTTTGTTTTGTTTTGTTTTTTCATATGACAACTACCAGCTGATGTTCACAATTCTTTCCACGTGTTGGTAGAAGGAGTCAGTTTTAACTCCAAAGGAAAACAGCGGTCTGAAATGTTCCTGAAGCCACGGGAAGACATTTCACAAGAGGCGTCTCAGCATGGCTCACGGTTTACAACACCACAAGTATGTGCTTTGAGACACACTGAACACTCTTCCAGTCCGGAGTAGAGCTTGCTCGTGATCAGAGCTTCCTCAATGGGTTTAGGTTATCAGTCAAGCTAGCAAGATTGAGGGGAAAGAATTTCTTCAAGGGACCAAGTCATCTGCTACCTTAGACTAACACTTTAAGAACACTGGGCAGGGGGCTGGAGAGATGGCTCAGTGGGTAACCGCACTGGCTGTTCTTCCAGATGGACCTGAGTTCAAATCCCAGCACTTACATGGTGGCTTACAACCATCTGTAACTCCAGTTCCAGGGGAAGCTAATGTTTTCTTCCGTCTTCAGAGGCACGGTACATACACTATGCATGAGGTAAAATACTCACACACATACAATTTTTAAAAATTAACAAAAGCCTACTAGCATAATCATTATAATTTTTGATCATTACTGAACTTTATATTTTTAGAAAGAAAGTCCCAGTGCTCCAGTCCAGAGGAAATCTCTGCAGTAGGCATATGCAGTAAGTGAAGAATCAGAAAGCCCACAAGGGAAGGCTCTTGAAGTCTGCCTCAGGTCCCCACGTGTGCCCTTCTATGAAAGCCCAAGCCACTGCCATTATGTGTGACTACATGGACAAGGGCCTTGGGCATCCCACCTCCCAATACTCCAACGACTATTTCTATGGGTTCGGAATAATTTCTCTCTTTTAATTAAAAAGTAATTTTTTGAGGGACGATCTTGCTGTGTAGCCCAGACTGGCTTTGAATTACCAGGTTTTTTTTTTCTCCCTCTGCCTCCCCAGGGCCGAGATGATAGTGAACACTTACACATTGAATAAGAATTTCCCTTAAAAAAAAAAAAGGAAAAATGGAAATTTAAGTCTGGTCTTTTGCACATATCCTTCAAACTTTTTGTTTTAAACTATTACACCTCACTTGTATGAAGTATGTTAGCTGACCCAGAATGCATCATCAAGTTTGAACGCAGATAAAGCACTACTTTCCTTTAGGTTTTTCTTTGTATGGATCTAGTCTTTTTTCTATGGGAGGTGGCTTCTCCTCTCAGGTTACGGTGTTCAGAGCCAAGGGAAAATCAAACTGTAGAGCATGTCTTTTTCTTTTTAAAAAAGAAAAAAGTTGATTTCGGACTGACGTTCCAGGAAAAAAAAAATTCTTCAAGAATTTAAATCGCAACTCTTTGGGGGCTGAAGTACTGCAATGGTATTTTCCTGACCCAGAAATTCCTAAGCTGCTGATGTGGTTCGGAAGGCCGACTCCCAAAGTGGCTTAACATGTGTGAGATGATGGGTGACCTAACACAAAGCTCAAGAATTTCCAAAGATGCCTCTTCCAAATGAGCTCATTCGTATGCATTACCAGCAGTGATGACTTGAGAATACATTAATTCTGCCACCACACAGCTAAGCACGAAGGCATCTCTACAATGTCCGCGGCAGGCAGGTCCTGTTCCAGACGCTGACTTCTCGCCCACTCCAAAAAGGCGCTGGTGACATTGCGCTCACTCCAGATGCACACTAACTTGCTTTTCCCAGAAAAATGTGTGCATACCCCTGGACACATGTAATGAAAGCTGCACATTGTTTCTTGGGGGTAAATATGGTTTCTTCTTTCTTTTCACAGACTATGAAATCTAGTCTTTTCCATATGCTATTCTAAACAGATAACCTCTATCTTTTCCTCAAACTTCACTATTCAAGCTTACTGCTTCAAACAACATCATATAAGAAAGTGTGTGTGTGTGTGGTGTGGTGTGTGTGTGTGGTATGTGTGGTGTGTGTGTGTATGATATGTTTGGTGTATGTGTGATGTGTGTGATGTGTGTGTGTGTGTGTGTGGTATGTGTGGTATGTGTGTGGTGTGGTGTGTGTGTATAACTTTCAAAGCCATTATTGTGTTCTTCACATACACAGGAATAGAAACACCAGACATCATTTCACCTTAAGATGTTTTCCCCAGTTAAAGTAGACACTGAAATTAAGAACTGGATGGAGAGCCCAGTCAAGGCAAGCCTGAGGGCCCAAGAGGATCCCTGCATCAGGTATCACAGCAGGGGGAACTGGTGAACACATCACACACACACCACACACACACACACACACACACACACACACACACACACACACACACACACACACCCCTCCAGGTTCAAGGAGAATTTGCTTCAAAAAACAAGGCACAAAACAGCACTGGAGGACACTGGATTCTAACCTCTGGCCTCTGTAAGCACTTGTGAATGTGCGAGAGCTCTCTCTCACACACACACACACACACACACACACACACACACACACACACACACACACACACACACACACGGTCTTTTACTAAGTCATTGAAACTGGCCTCTGTAAGCACTTGTGAATGTGCGAGAGCTCTCTCTCTCTCACACACACACACACACACACACACACACACACACACACACACACGGTCTTTTACTAAGTCATTGAAAAGGGAACTGATTGTAACTTTACATTCACACCAACATGTGAACTCTGCCTATGTGGAGGGCTATGAAGGCTTTTTGGTTTTGAGAAAAATTACTGAGAACGTCATCCCGGGTTTGAGAGGATTATCTGAAGCCTGTGTATCCTCAGGATTTTATTACATTCACTTCTCTTAAAACCCCACCGGCTGCTTTTCAGCCTGGAGAGCAACCAGCGCTCTGAATGGCACCTCTGACAGCTTTATTCAAAGTTCACATCAATGCATGTTTACTGCCTGTCTCCTGTACATTAAAGCCTGTACTCACTGAGTTTACGGCCTACTTAATCCTGTCAGCACTCTACCTGGGGCAGCTGGAGGTCCTGAGGAGCCTCCTTGGAATTCCAGGACAACCCTGCCTGGCTCTACCTCCTAGCCCTGCCCATGACTCTCTCATTTTACTCCACACAGTGGCAGCTTTGACTCCCTCACTGTACCTGAGGCCAGTTCCATTAACTCTTCAGAAGGGTTGCTGCTTTTGCTGTCAAATGGTAACAAAATATGGGATGGTGCTACCCGAGGGCCTCCAAGGACAGCCAGCATTGGATGCTATTTCAGTGGCACTATTACATAACAGAATTTTACTTCAGCGTTCATCAAACGGTCTATAGCACAGCAGCATCAATCACTGTGTCATTTGATAATCAAAGACCTCATGTGGTTTAAAATAAAGCAAATTTATCAATCATTTTTTTTTTTTACTCTCTTGAGGCAGGGTCTCTCTGTGCCGCTCTGGAACTCACTCTGTACACAAGGTTGTCCTTGAACTTGGCTTGGGGCCTGCCCCTGCCCCCTGAGTGCTGAGACTGAAGTACTGTGTTTTTAAAGGAGAGGAAAATGTCAGGTTACCTGCAGAGAGCCTCGATGGCGTCTCTGTCCAAGAAGTCATGTTCTCTCTTGACCAGCGCAATATCAATAGGGAACAGTAGATCTGTAAGAAGAGCAAAGACAAGGACGTTTGTTGAGAGCCCAGGATCTTGACAAATTAGACTCTTCTGGCAAGATGCTGAGTATCTGTGGCCCACGTTTCCTAGCAAGCTGTGTGGATGCAGGAAACAGCTTGTGACAACTCTGTGCAGGTCTAAATCACCTCTAAAACACTTTAAAACCTCCAAGGTTGCTTCGTTGTTGCAGAAGTGGTTCAAAATAACCAGAAGGCAGTAAATACCCACTGGAAGTTATAATTGAAGCTAGAATAGATCCAGCCAGGAGTCTCCTTTGTTATGTGGCTTAAACCAAAAATGTCCTTGCTCACAAGGGACCACAGGGAAAAAAAAACACAAAAAAACAAAAGCAAAAGCAAAAAACAAACCAGAATTCAGGCCAGGAAAGACAGCGAACAATGGCCCCGGGGCAGTTGGAGGGACCAGTCCATTTACATGATAGGACGGACGCAGAGAATTCAAGATATGCTATTTTAAAACAAACATTAGCATTGCCATATGGCAAGCCAAGGGATTTTTCAGTCCCAGTGAAACAAAGGACTAACTCTAAAGTTACTGTAAAACACTAGCACCCAAGCCCCGACATCAGTAAGAGTCCAGTTCTCTCAGAACAATGAACCACGTGCATTCGCCTGAGAGATGGGAGAACTCGGTACAGCCTGAAAAAAGATTCCTTCCTGTAAGGAGCCTGGGAATATGGAGGACTATAGGGGGAGGGGTGGACAAGGGCTGTTTACCAACTACAGACAGGAAGCTGGGGGAGGAATAACTTGTAATGCCATCCAGTGCTGCTACTAAGATGCCTATGAGTGACTATGACTGTCTTTTCAAAATGGCTAGGAGGGAGAGGTTACTGAAAGCTTTCCTAGGCAAAGCAGTCGCAAAAATCTGGGATGCTAGCTACTCTTGATTGCTCTGTTCTGATGACTACACACCCAGGACTACTTATTGTGTGTCAGTTGAAAATTTAAAAAAGGGGCTGGAGAGATGACTCAGCAGTTAAGAGCACTCACTGACTGCTCTGCCAGAGGTCCTGAGTTCAAGTCCCAGCAACCACATGGTGGCTCACATGTAATGGGTTCCGATGCCCTCTTCTAAGTGTGTGTCTGAAGACAGTTAGAGAGTACTCATATAAAAAAAATCATTAAAAAAAAGGGGGGGGCATACACCTCCATGCCTGGCTTTCTCTATCTTAAATTAAAAAAAAAAAAAGAAAAGAAAAAAGAAAAAGAAAAGAAAGAAAGAAAAGAAAATTTTAAAAATGCTCCTTGGTTCTAGGTATGAAAATAAATATCCCTTCAATTATGAGACACGATACTGGCACCTGCCTTTAATCACAGCAGAGGCAGGTAGATCTCTGAATTTCTTTCTTTCTTTCTTTTTTTTTTTTAGTTTTTCGAGACAATGTTTCTCTGTGTAGCCCTAGTTGTCCTGGAACTCACTCTGTAGACCAGGCTGGCCTCAAACTCAGAAATCCACCTGCCTCTGCCTCCCAAGTGCTGGGATTAAAGGTGTGCGCCACCACCGCTCGGCTTTTTTTTTTTTTTTTTAACTTTTTTTTTTTTTTAATCTGAATTTCAAGCTAGCACGGTACACATAAAGGTTTTAGACCAGTCATAATGACAGTGAAACCCTATGGATAAATGCATCCTGTAGACCAGGAAGAAGGAAGACACCCAGGAACGACGGAAACATGACCATCGCTCCAAAATTCCACTGGGTAAAAAGCAAGCTACCCTCCAGTGCAGTCCAGTTATTGATGTTGATTTCTGGGTTTCACAGTAAAAAGCACACACAGTATCACAAGTGTGCTTCCTCTGGGTCACCAAGGGGCAGAAGCCATTATCCCAACAGGATTATCATCATCATCATCATCATCACCACCATCATCACCATCATTATCACCATCACCATCATCTACCCAATTCCCCTGAGCTCTGAAGAGGAAACGCTACCGCCGGGTAGGCCTGGTGAGGGTGGGGAGTTATAGCTAACTAGTTATGCCCTTGTTCCCGAGGTGAGAGATTGACTTCAACATTTTCTAACTCATAATCACTGGTTTTACACAATGACACAGAATTCCTAATTCCTAAGGCATCCCTTTTTTAGGGATAACATTTACAGCAGCTTTTCAAAAACAACTGGGAACGCTATCTCAGCATTAGTATTTTCTTCCGGAGGCAAGGGTTAGATTACTCTTACCCTGATGAATAATATATGCTGACCCAGCACACAGTTTCAGCTCAGTGACTAACAAAGATGTGCATGGACCATGGTATTCCAAGCTTATACTTCTTCATCGGTAGACAGAGGGATGACCACACAGTGAAGACTAACCATGAATATGAATGCGAATTACTAAACAGAACCCAGACCACATAGCCCAGCCTTTGGGGGACTCAGAGTTTACTAAACAATAAGCCCAAATCAGAGAATGTATCTGTAGGAAATATATAATATGAAACTTAGAAATGTGAATGCAAAGTATTATTTCTGTCTGTTACGCCTACGTGGAAAAGCAACCAAGCTATTTTAGTCAGTTCTAACTTCCTTTAAGGTCACTTTTCTGATCCAAATGAACAGTTCTGTCTTCTAAAAACATCCAGTGATGGCTTGGAGGAGGAATCCAAGAACTCAATTTTCTCTTATTTGCTCGAAGGTTTTCTGAAGGAACTGGTTCTTAAAAGACGATAGTTTTGCTGACGACAGAAGTACAGTCTGAACCCAACTTCCGGGTTGGGTTTAGAGGCAGGAAGTACAAATATCCAGGTTCCAAATGGACCTGTGGGCTGCTACCCTCCGAATGTATGCGTATGGCTTGTTAACCTGGCACGGGCAGGACGAGGTGGGAAATGACTGCCTAGATCTCAGCAGGGCGCACTTCAGAGTCAGCTTATGCTTTAGTTGACGTGGGCAGGTCCCCAGGTACCAAACCGGGAGAATGGAGTAAGAAAGGGGCTGGAAATTGGATTTACCAAAACCAACAGGCACAAGAAGGTGCCACCCAGTAGCACATCAGCACCCCAAACGGACATAACTGTAGGAAATGGAGTTCTTAAAGAGGAAAACAAAAGCCCACCGCTGCAAATCCAATTAGCTTTATCTCTAGGAGAGCTGTAAATTAGAAAAGTCACAAGTCCTGTTGCAGCTTCCATCTCCAACGCCCTTTTAGCAGGTCAGGAGTTCTGTCTGAAGGCAAGAAACTCCACCACATTAAGGAGAGTGTTAAACATCAAATAATGGGATGATGAGAAATTTCAGATAGGCTGTGAAATTGAGGGACAGTAAGCTACTCCAGGATGTCAAAATCAAGAGTCACCCGTATGTTTTAGTGTCTTTGGTATAAAAAGGTACTCTGTACCCTGCCAAAAGAGGACAGTAAATGCCTGTCCAGCCACAAACCCTTTGACTTGCAGTGGTGTCCTGCCTGCAAGATACACTCTAGGGCAATGGCGGCTCATAGCTTGTGGGAATCACCAGCCAATATCTGATTTGACTTAAGGCCTACTCCATGAGATGGAACACATGCCTGACCCTGTTTGGATGACCAATAATCTGAGACTAGAGAGCCCAGGGACCTTGGGTAAAAGCAAATACTACTGATCTTAAAATAATAATAATAAAAAAAGACTTCTAATGATATTTTTATCTCTACTCATAGATCAGTGCCTTTCTTAGAGATCATGGGAGAAGCTTCATTCTGCAGCAAAAGGGAACAAACAGAGACTCACAGATAAACATTACGCAGAGTGAGAAACCTTGGAGCTCAGCCTTAAATGGCATGTCTTCATCAAATCTCTCCCCTCGGGGCTCAGGGAGCCCTACAGAAGAGGAGGGAGAAAGAGTTTAGCTGTATCAGGAGAGAGAGAGAGAGAGAGAGAGAGAGAGAGAGAGAGAGAGACAGAAAAAGAGAGAGAGAGAGAAAGAAAGACAGAGACAGACAGGCATACACACAGAGAAAGAGAGAGACAGATAGACACACACACACAGAAAAAGAGAGAGAAAGAAAGACAGACAGAGACAGACAGACAGGCATACACACAGAGAAAGAGAGAGAGACAGATAGACACACACACAGAAAAAGAGAGAGAGAGAGAAAGAAAGACAGACAGAGACAGACAGACAGGCATACAGAGAGAGAGAGAAAGAGAGAGAGAGAGAGAGAGAGAGAATATGAAGTTATGAAGTTGGGTGGGTAGGGAGGTGGGGAGGTGGGGAGGATCTGGGAGGATCTGGAGGAAAGGAAACCATGATCAAAATATATTCTATAAACATTTTAATAAAAATAATAAAAATTGAAAATTTCCAATCCATAAAACGAAGTTCACTACTTTAAAGCTGTAATTATTATAAAACAATTTCATGCACGGATACTAGGTTTCCCATTCAAAGGAACAGCTCCTACATCTCAGTGGATGCACTGTACACATCAGCCTACAGACCCAGAGACCCAGAGGATGAGTGTCCTAGTGTCCTGTCAACTTGACACAAGCCAGGGTCATCTGAGAGAACCACAACTGAGAAAATGCCTCTGTCAGACTGGCCTGCAGGCAAGTGTGGGGGTGGGGTGGGGGTGGGCGGGGCCACTTGGACAGGTTGTCCTGGGTACCACAAGAAAGCAAGCCAGTAAGCAGCACTCCTCCATGTCCTCTGCTTCAGTTCCTCCACACAGGTTCCTGCCTTGAGTTCCAGCCCTAATCTTGGTGATGGCCTATAAACTGTAAGATGAAATGAACGTTTGTCTCTGCCAGTCGTTTTTGGTCATATTGTTTATCACAGTGACGAAGAGAGCAAATTTGTACGGTGGTCTTTTAAATTTTAATTTTCCTGTCTTGGTATGTGTATGAATGCATGTGCAACGTGTGTGTTTGGGTGGGGTGCTCCTGCACAGATCTGCATATGCATAGGGAGGCCAGAGTTCAATGTCCCCCATCTTCTTCAGAATCTCTTGCCAACGTGATTGGATAAACATTTTTAAAGGCATAGCTAACTTTGGAGAACAATTGGCCTTGCTGATTAAACACACACATAGACAGACAGAAAGACAGACACACACACACACACACACAGACACTGAAATACATAGCCTAATGACACAAAAAGCTGCTCATTACTGTTAATGATTAAGAAAATGGAGTGATAATCCATAGATCTCTTTTTTTAATTCATCTGAATGGTAAAATCTAAAGTCCGAGTACATGTGAACACACAGCGTCTTTGCTTTACTGGCAGGAGTGAAAGCTAACACATAGGCTGTGGGGGAAATTGTGTATTACAAAACAGAGTATGGGGTCGACCCTTCATTAACCAGAGTCCTTATTTCTCGGTTGTGTGCAAGCTAAATTATTCTGCACCTGTAACAAAGCATAGCCCCAACCAATGTTCAGAAGTAAAAGTTTATAAGAATAAAACAACTGAGATCGCCACCAACCAGAGTATAGAAAGAATGGTCTTAAATTTATTTGATGGAGTATTATACAGTAGTCTATTATAAGAAAATGAGCTACAGGAACACACAGGTTAGAGGAATCTTAGTATATTATACGAACAAATCAAATCTACATAATACCCTTTCTTCCTTTTTGAAAAGGTATACATTACACGAAGTATAACTTTTGACAACTTCAATAAAATCACAGAAAATGAGTATGTAAAAACCAATAGAGTTTTCGGGACACAGGTGACTCTTTGCAGAGGGACGAGATGACTCCGTTATTATCAAGGGTCTACTTTTTCTTTTGTTTTGAATGGAGTCATGGATACTTATCCCATAGTACAAAAAAAAAAAAAAAAGGAATAAATAACAAAATGTCTCCAAATAACTCCTAGCTCAGTATTGTGCATGAACTCAGTATTATAACAACGATGACTTAAAATAAGCCGTCATTCTGGCTTACCTTCATACAGCTGTGCATACTGGGGGAAACCAGTCACTCTCAGCCAGTCGCAAGCTTCCTTGGCTTCAATTTCTAGAGACAAACAGACACATTTGTGAGCTACGTTATCCCCCGACGTGGTTCTCCTGCAATAATGAACTCATTCTAGCAGACCAGTAGAACACAAGTGCTGTAAAGCAATATATACCAAGAGGCAGACGCACCAACAAGAGGAGCTCGACACCAGATGGCTTACAATTTTATACATATTTCAGTCTTTTAAAAAAAGTGAATATGTGACTCAGTGGTATTGCCCGTGCACAAAGTCCTGGTTTTGATTCCCCATTGCTGCAGAAATCAAAACAAACTAACAAACCAACAACAACAACAACAACAAAACCGAAACAAACAAAATAATTCCAAGATGGGGTCCTGGCAGTGAATTATTCCCTGCTGCTTCTGGACAAAGGGAACAAGCATAGTGAGAGTGCAGAAGGGCTCGAATAACTTATCTGAAACCTAGTTGGCTTAACAAGACATATTGTCTTCTGCGTTAACAAAGCACACCAGACACACCCTTACACCTTAGAGTAGAACATGCCTGAGCCCCTGGTGACACAGGTGGACTGGGCACTTTCACAGCCAAACACTATGACCAAGTGCCTTTAGGGACACAGTATTCACCGGGAAGAGAGAGACTCAGGCTGCCTCAGGAAACCGAGGGCATGAAGTCACTAGTTCCCAGCCATCTTGGCAGGCTAAATGCCTAATAAAGGCCCTAGCTCCCTGTGGTTAAACATCTTGTAGATAGTATTGATAAACAGAGAGGCCAAGAGCCTCTGACAGACTGTGTTAAAACTCACTCAAGCACGTATTTACAATCCTGTTAAAACTGACTCACAGAGGAGGTCCGGGACACATTAATTAGTTTCTGTGTTTGCACAGGGAATATTCCTTTCAACTCCTCTTCCCACCTTCTTCAGGCCCTGAGAGTGCTTAGTTATTTAAAGCTATTCACTTCTTTATAAAAGCCTCAACCCAGCTAAATCAATCCCAGATTCCCATCTTCATTTCCATCCACCGTGCCAGATGTCAGTCTGGTGGGCACTATTATAAATACATCATATTACTTTTGTCTACTAGCTTTAACATTTCCAACTCCCCACTGCCTCCCCCTTTTTTTCTTTTGGATAACTTTTCTTTTCCTTTCAGGAAAAGCATCTTTGAAAAACTTTCATCACTAAGGCAAGTTGCAATATCGTTACTGGGCACACGCCAAGGAGAAAGCAAGCTGTGATTCTCCATGCTAAGTTAATACCCAAACTGAAATGAGGATGACCCTGGGCTGTTATTAAAAATCATGGTAAACACTGCTCTCATGAATCATTCTAGCGCGGCGCTAAAAGTAGCATTACTGAACAATGGCTGCGGGACCTGAGGATGAGGAGCCTGGAGGGAGGACGTGCAGAAGACGGAGCGTCACTGTGTGCACAGGGATGTGTACCACCTCTGCCAGGTGTGTGTGTGTGTGTGTGTGTGTGTGTGTGTGTGTGTGTGCGCGCGCGCGCGCTAAGGGGTCACATGAGGAGGCCGGAGGGCAATTCTCGCTCGCCTCCAGCCACACAGATCTCAGAGCCAGATCTTAGACCATAAGCCTTGGCGGCAAGCACCTGCCGAGCCACCTTGCCAGGCCTCACACTGGGTTTTGGTTTTTGTCTTTTTAAATTCACGTCTTGTCTAAGTACAGGAATTAAGAAAGTTTTAAAGAAGATTGTGAAATGGTGGGAGGGGGCTAGCGGGAGGGGGGGGAGAGAGAGAGAGAGAGAGAGCGAGAGAGCGAGAGAGAGCGAGCGCAGCGGTGAGGAGCCAGGTTCAAATCACAGCACCCATGTGGCAGCTCACAGTACCAGGGGATCCGATAACCTCACACATACACACATGCAGGTAAAACCCCAATGCATAGAGAATAAAATTAAAATTAATAATAATAATAATAAATTGTAAAACAGCTCCTAGAAGAGTATTATGAGAGAGAGAAAAACAACCATGAAAGTTCAGTGTTTTATTTTAGAGACTAAAAATCACATTTTCCCTCGGCCTAGCCTTCCTGTCTTCCGAAGATGGCTACCGGAGGAAAAGAGGCTGCTTGTTTCAAATAAGCCTATTATCTTTTAATTATTTCTTTTTGGAGATTATTTTACACCATTTCCTCTGCTTTTTCTTCCCTCCAAACCTTCTTAAATATCTCTCTTTGCTTGTTTACAAACGCAGGGCCTTTTAAACATACACACATATACATATATACATACATGCATACACACACATACACACACATACACACATATACACACATGCATGCATGCATACAGTCTGGGTGCTTTGCTTGCACATAGATCTGTGTTCCATGTGTGTGCTTGGTGCGCAGAGAGGTGAGAAGAGGGTGTCAGACCCCCTGGACCTGGAGTTACAGAGGGCTGTGAGCCACCGTGTGAGTTCTGGGAATGGAACCACAATCCTCTGAAAGAGCAACAAGTGCTCTAAATCACTGAGCCATCTCTCCAGCCCCACAAATTCTTGGCCTCTTAAAAGGATAGTTAAGATACCTCACTGTTTCCACGTCCTTAGAGACTATTTTTAAAGAACAGACTGTTGGACATTAAATAATAGTTAAAAAGTAATGTTTGCTTTCTTATTATTTCACTTAAAAAGTGGCAAGTTAGCTAGAAATTCGAAGCACCCGCCCAGTTTTGGGCATGTCAGAGAGTGCACATACAAGGCCCTCATCAGGCGCTAGAGTCTCAGACCTATTTACACATGTTCCCAATATTCTTACTAAAGCGGCTTCATGTTGAAAGGTATGTGAAAGAGGCAGGATATTTTTTTCCAAACCATCTTTACATGTATAAACGTAATCCTTTACATACCACAAGAACTTTTCACAGACATTAATCCATTAAGGTCCCAATCAAGGACATCTGAGGCTGGCCTGAGTCTCAGTTGTTGGCTGGCCTGTGCCTCTCTGTTATTTTATATCATTAAGAAAATGTCATGTTCTCATTCAAGCCTAAACTGACACCACACAGTCACTTCTAGGGCTGCTCGGTTAGAAAAGAAATGGTGTGGTCTGGGGGGATGGCTCTGTGGGTGAGAACATTCACTCTGCAAGCGAGAGGTTCTGAGTTCAAATCCCAGCACCCATGCAAAAACCCAGGCAGACAGGTAGACGACTGAGACTCCTGGGAACACCAAACACTAGTTCATTTCCCCACACTGATCCTAATATCTGCTCACATCACCCTCAAGAGAAATGATCCTAAAACACAGATGGAAGTGTTTAACCACCTTTCTTCAAAAAAATGAGCTTAATGTCGCAGGTGAGTGAGGGAACAGGGCCACATAGAACGCTAGTTTCTTTGGAATAGAGTAGACTTTTCCTTTTGGAGGGAAAAAAAAAAAACTGTAGCAGTGAAAAAGTTTAAGATATTGAAAATGAGCCCGGGAGGTAGCTAGGTGGATACATGGTGTTCTTGCACAAATCTGATCAGTGCAGTTCAGTCCTGGAGCCTAGGAGAGACCTGGAAGCTGTACTCTGACCTCTGCATACATACCACAGCACGAACATAGGCGTGTACGCGCGCACGCCTGTACGCATGCGTACTAAATCTCAGAGCCCACCACCAGAAGCCTGTGCGCCAGGACCTTAGCATCTCCCCCTGCTCTCTAGCAACACTTCCACCTGGCTCCAGGGTAGACCTTGAGTGCAGGTGGATGGTGCTTTGAGAGCAGCGAGGATGATGGGTTTAAAACAGAAAGGCCTCCGGAGACTTGAAAGTACAATGGCGACACAATGAAGCTTGCAGACAAGGGTTCTGCTAAGCAATCGACAGGCAAACAGGTTAAGGAGGAAACGGGAAGTTTTTCTTGGAAGCAGCTTAGTCGCTGGTCAGTCACAGCTCTGCACATGAGATGAATGAGCGCTAAGACCCTTTGTGCATGGCTGGGAACCCTTAGCCCGTATTTACACATTTCCTGGCTGGCTGGGATGCCCCTTTCTTCCTCCCCCAACACCTTAACCTTAAGTCTGCAGACGGTCCCTTAGCCAGCCATCCTGCCGCTGAGCTCTGCTGTTCTGAGCAGATCAAGCGGTCGCCCAGAAGTCTAAACAGGCTGCAATACTTCCCCAGTGGGAACATGTGGATTTCTTTCCTTCTTTCCCCATATACCTGCTCATCATATTTCTCCCTTCAAAGAAATGCCAAGGAATCAGAGAATGCTACAAAAAGAAAAACGCAGGCACTTTCCCCCAATTCCTTGCAAGTCCTGAAGTAAGACAGATGTGTGGGCAAAGGTTCATGTGTACAGAGAGCTACGGGCAGACAGGGGTGGGGGTGGGGCTTTCAAATCCAAACCAAGATTCCTTCCTGGCCCTGGCTGACAGATTCCTTCCAAAGGGAAGAAGAAAGCGGCCAGCTTATCTGTCTCTCCGCTAGGTCAAGGAGGTCAGCAATGCACACAATGGCTTTGGTAACAGCCCACCTTCACCCAGAGGGTGCGGCTCATGGATGGGTGGGTCATCTGCAGAAGCATCCTGGCCCACAAAGGAGTAAGGTAGTTAAAATATCAGGGACCAGAATGATTCTTAACCCTGGAGAAGTGGTAACACTGTCTTGAAAAGACTTTATACAAATGCCAAAGACCATCCAGTCCACAGCACAGACATCTTCTTTTATAAAAGCCCTCTAAGCAATGTACGTGTAGGCAGGACTGACTCCCCTGCATCTCCCCACAGCATGGTCTCTCTCCAGTCACTAGTGTATTCTAGGGTCTAGTATATTCTTTTGTCCTTGAATCTCCCTTTGACTCTAACAGATTTTGAGTAAACCTCTCTCCATCCTTACCTCCAGCAAGCTCTATGGGAACCTAGTGTGGATTTCCCACACCACATACTTCCCTATGTCCCACGCTGCTTGGAACTCCTCAACAACTTCCTATCATCTTTGAGTGACAATCCAACCCCTTAGCCAAGTCCTTGGGCTCTCCTACCTTGGCCTCTTGGCTTGCCTTCTCAGCTCTTGAAAGGCCTCCAGTTGGAAGCTCTCTCCGTTCCCAGGATACCCTGGCTATCCAGGGCTGGTATTCTCTTTAGACTTCAATAAACACCCCCATCTTCACCTCACCAACTTCCTCCTTAACTCAAGTACACCCCTAAAATACTCCCTTTTTGTACCCCAGAACCATGTGCTGATTGGTTGTAAAAATGCAAAGAAAAAAAAGTCCAATTTTGAAATTTTCATTTCTTCAAAGGCAGACTAAGGACTTTCACTTGACAACTGCAAGAATAAATGTTAAACACACACAACTGCCAACTCTGGCTATCAGGAGTTATCTATGTAAGATGAATTCCAACTAGGGCCAAGTCACATAGAATACTTACTTGATATTTTTTAAGCTCCAATGTTATCTAATCACAGGAAAGATTCTGAGAGCAGCGAGGCTGCATTCCTACCCTCAGGTGCCTAAAAGAAAATTCCAAGCATCTATGGCATATATTCTGGAAGCTTCTTGGGAGACAGGGTAATCACTCAGTCTGGGCTTTGGGCAGACCCAAATCCACCGTGGGGCATTAAGTAAAGCAAGCCAGCCTGTATATTCTCCTTCGTGTGGTCTGGTCTTTACTTTCTGAACTAGGTGAGCGGCCAGCTATCTTCAGGGATGATCAGAGAGCCCCAAGTTCCTGCCAAGTAGGAGGCCAGGTGGAAAGGCTTGCCACAGCCCTCCCCCATCCCCCCACTTCACCCCCAATGCAGGGGCCTGATGACCCTCTGCCCTTGTCTCTGGAATCATTTAGTTACTCAAGTGTTCCTCTAGGGCCTGGGAGTTTGTAAAGTCCCAAGTGATTTGTTAAGTCAGCCCCAGAGAATCCCCTTCCCAGTGGGAAGTCCTGTGGGGAGCTTCTAAGGCCAGGCTGCTGACTGCACCCCACCTATGCCCACTCTGCCACCCAATACTACCCGCCCCTCAACTGATCCAGCATCCCTGGCTTCTCCCTACCCACGCCCCTTAGTCTTCCTTCTTCTTCAGCGTGTACCATGTATGTTCCCTGAGCCCTCTCTGTAAGCTCCAAGAATAAGTCTGTCCACTTCGTTCACGGATCTCCCCCAAGTTCCACCCTATTTTGTGGCAGTGTGGTCCTCCAGTAAATAAATAACTGTGTAGCTAAACCATTGATTTAATTTTCATTCCAGTAATCGTTAATTTTGATTAACAACTACAGCAAGAAATACACTTTACAGATTAACATGCATGGATACAACAGTAACATCTGAGTGCAGATGTATGTATGTATGTATGTATGTGCATGTAAACCTCAGGTTTCATACAACAGTTACAGGCTCTCTAAGCGTCTGCCTCTGCACTGGTATTTCCTTTCTGCCTACCATCCCTTCTCTAGGACATATTCCCTAACCTTTAACATCCAGAATTCTCTACAAACTATTTTAGGAACATTTCCCAACATTGTGTACATTTGTTGATGCTTCTGCTGCCAAAAATGTATAAACTGCTTTTTAAGGAAGCAATGCTCTGATTTGTTTCATGAAAGGTTATGTTCATGAATTCAGAGAACACAATACCCTAAACACTTGCTTCTGCATGGATCCCCAGGCCCCAAACCAAGCTTAATTTTCACAGAAAACCCTCCAGTCTATTAAAAAAAACTCTTAGAATTATATATATATGTATATTACTATCTATCTATAATACTGTGTTATATATAAAGATATATTTTATATATTTTTAAAATATATATTATACATCAGTATAAATATGTATGTATGTATGTATGTATTCTTTAAAGTTTTACTTCTTCCCTGGCATTCTGAGTCCTGGGGAGGCAGGGAACAGGGTGCTGACATACACATGGGACTTTTTCCTGTTATAAGGGTGTGGTCCGGAGTTTGGACAATCTGCTGGAATTCAGAGGCACCAGATGGTGTCCTCCGCCCAAAGAGTTTCTTGCCTATTCCACGGTAGGGAGCTCTTAAATCACTCATGTGGCTCTCAGTACTATTAAAGAAAAAAAAAGAAAAGATGGAAGCTTGGGGCGTTTTCTATCTACCCTCTTGATCTGTTGAAGATTGGAGACAGAGATGCTGCTTTCTAGGAAAGAAAATTCCTAGAAATAATCTAAGGAGGGGGATAAAGAAGCCACTTTCCCCCCTGTGATGTGATGACAGCTTAATAAAGGGTTTTACTCTGAAAGAAGGAAACCTCCTCCATGGAGACATTCCACAAGCCTGCACCCGGACCGACCGAGCACTTGAGATGACACCTCAATGAAGCAGAAATCACGGCAAGTGAAATTTCCTCTGGGGAATCCTTTTGCCCAAGCAATTGCAAAGTACTGCTTTTAACCACTCAAACCAGGCCAGGGAGTGGTTCCCGTCACTGCCATGGTGTGCAGAAGTGAGGTCCCGAGTGACAGGGCTGTCAGGAACTCCAGCCTCCACATTAATGTACTTTATTCCCAGGAATAGAAAATATCTCCCAGCTAATCAAAAACGGGCATCCGCGCTCCAGGATGAAGAGGTCAAACTGAGGAGGACCTGAGCTACTGAGGAGATAGGTGCAGCAACATCCCCTCTCTCTAGTTCTTGGCAGTCTAGAGTGGGATAAAAATAGACCTTTGCTGCAGCACCTCTCTACCCCATCCGCCCCACAGCCCCCATCCTGCTTTTATGTCCCATGATGATATTGGACTGTAAAGCTCATTACTTTGAATGGCAATTAAGAAAAAGAAAGTCCATTAGGACAGCACCCCTCCCCCATCTGTCAATCAATATACATATGTTAATGCATTTCTAGGACTCTATATCGAACACTTAAAGACTTCCAATTATATGCTAAGGAAAATTAGGTCTTAGGGTGCTAACTACAGACATTAAGACAGCTTCAAAAAAAAAAGAAGTGTCATAGCTTTAAGGTGCCTTATTTTCTAAAGCCTCAAGTTTGTAAAAGGTCATGTCTTGAGGTTGTACAATCAGTTTCCCTTTACCACTTCCGAAGGCCAAATACCTGATTACAGTCCTACAGCCTGCCCCATCTCTGTACCATTCATCGATCATTTCTCTCCGCAAAATAGCAAAGCTTACCATTCTGCAAAGGTCAGCTCCCCATCTAGCCGTTTGCCCCAGGGTCCTCCAGGAGGAATAGAACAGAGAAAATAAGACACTGAAAATCAGGATGTTACCTGAGCCTAAAATTAGAGATAAAGGGGATGGGAAGGTATTCCGACGGAAACAAAACAGCAGCAGACACAAAAGCAAAACCAGTCTAGTTAGTTAAGCCTTAAGCCTCTTCTGATAGAGAGAGAGAGAGAGAGAGAGAGAGAGAGAGAGAGAGAGAGAGGAGGGAGGGAGGGAGGGAGGAAGGGAGGAAGGAAGGGAGAAAAGAAGGAAAAAAGAAAGAAAGAAAATTAAGAAAAGAGTGAACTACAATGCTATGGTTTAACAAAGACCAATGAAAACACAATGAGGCCAGTGCTAGTTAAAGGTGTAAGTTTGCCTCCTCCTTTGGTCTAACCTCAAGCAAAAAGGCTGGCGTTTTTGTTTGGGTTGGGTTTTTGGTGGTTTGATGATTTAAGTTACATGGTGTGATGAGAGTGGGATATCCCCTTACCCAGTCAAATCTGTACTAAAAAAAAAAAGATAAATATATCAAAATATAGAAATTAATATATATAAATATACTTCAAAATATAAAAAGCATATTCCCATCTTCCAGATGGATTAAGAAATCATTTTCTTTAAAATTGCTTAGGACCCCAGCACCTGAAGTACACACAATTTGATAGTTGAATGTTAACTCACGTTGATCCCTATAAATACATAAAGGTTCCCATTTGGGGACCTTCCCAGTCTGTTTACACACACCAGCAGGAAGGGGTCCACAATGCTATCCCATTGACTGTGACCTTGGACATGGAACTTCTGTCCCAGCTGCCTCTCAGCAGGGGACAGGCTTTTCAAGGATGCCTTTGCAAAGTTCTGGAATTTCCCTTGGGGTGACTTTGACAGATGCACTCGCATCACACAAAATCCCCTTTCCATATCATTATAGCTTGGTTTGAAACGGGGAATTCAGTGGACATTGGCTGTCCTATGAGGCCTCTATTTTACCCAGATTGGAGAAAATATTCCGGTTCTGTCACCTGAGTGTGACAAAGTGCGGCTGTAGGGCAGAGCCATACCTGGGTCACAGACCATTTCACTCCAAAGGCCGTTTTCCTCACTGGCTTTCTAAGTATGGGGAGCCTGGGAGTGCCTCAACCTCAGGGTGTGGGAGCCTTTTGTCCCTCAGACATCCTTTGGAGACTCCTACAGGAGAAGGAAGGCGCCTCTGTGACAGGAATCAGGAAGTGACTTCCAGTTCGCTCCGCAGGACACTTAGAGGCGGGGTGGGTAAGAGATCAAAATGTGGGTGGTGTCACAGACAACTGAGGGCCCAGCTCACCAGAGCTTAGGGTTCCGTTAGCTTTGGATTTGTCCTCCACTAGTGGAGAAGCCGACTTGAAAAGGCCACCGAGTAGAGTTAGGCATGGAGAAAAAAAGTACTCAGTGTCATAAAAACCTACATCTGCTAACAGAACTAAACCTGGGGTCAGGGGTGATGAAGAGAAACCTTCCCATTGTGTTGGTTTGGCTTACAAAGTTTACCCGCAGCACCCAAAAGCCTTCCTTCTTAGCAGGAAGAAATTTTGCAAGATGCCAGGCAACTATTTCCATTGATCTCTAACACAGACACTTCTCTCAGAAACCAACCTCCCAACACCCTCACTGGAGAAGGCACTGCTTAGTCCAGCCCAGTGGAGGTCTGACTTTGTAGATGTGGTATTCTGAGACTCTCACAGACGGTAAGGACAGACGCTCTTGTCTCTCTATCTGCTAGGCTGCAATCACATTACACAGATACCCCCAGGAAACAGCAGTCTTTGCAAGACTCTGTCAGAACATTCTAGAAAAGCGTGACTCTTGACTGTGAGTGAGGCTCTGTAACATGCAGAGTTGTCTTCCCGTCTGCCACTACTTAGGATAGCAAGCAAGAAAAAAAAAAAAACCTAGTACAAAGAAGGTCTAGGCGGAATCATGCGATGATTAACTGTCCCCGGGAAGTCTCTCCACCCTTATCATGGCTCATCATAATCCCCCACAATGGGGCCACCTAAGGGAGAAGTGTTGACAGACAGGGCAGGCTGACAGACAAGACAGACCTCCCCAGCTGGAAATCTACCCTTTCCACATCAACTGAGTGTCCCCCTAGAGCAGGCCCCCCCTCCCACCCCAGCTCAACCTCAACAGAAAGAAATGAAATTATGAGATGAAGACGCTCCAGAAATAAACTATTTGTAAGTCCCCAGTAACCTCTGATGGCTAATTGTTACAATTGTTTCTATGGTATTGTTTCTATTGTGACTCTTTGTCTAATCTACGGATTTGATTGTAGGAATGTATTCAAGAAGAAAAAAAACCAAACCAAACCAAACCAAACCAAACCAAACCAAACCAAACCAAACCAAACCAAGGTACACACAAGGATGGGCACTGCGTATGGTTTCAGGAATGCCCTGGGAGCTTGAAACTTATTCCCTAAGGATAAAAGAGGGCCAGTGTAATTTGAGACTGAAAATAAAAAAGACCCACTACTGATCTCACACATTCAAAGCCGTAACGTGTACCTATAAAACAAATTGTAACCCTCCTGCGTGGTCTCCCTTCAAAGCCTACTCATACTTAACTCTGCATTCCTCCACCGGAAATGGCCAAAGTCAGAAATAGAGACAGCTGTGAAAAAGACAGATCTGTTCCAAAACCCGTTTTCCTTCTCAGTCCACAGCCCGAGGAAGAACGTGGGCTTGTGTTTTTCAGGTCAGGGCTGATATTAACTCTTCATAAACTGGGCATTCTAACTTGACCTTGACTACACAGGAGGGAACTTTTTACAGATGGGCCATGATTAAAAAAAAAAAAAAAAGACTAAGAGACAGCTATGCTTAGAGACTAGAATCATTCTTGGCCATTGTCTCTTAGCGCACATTATCACTGGCCTGTAGAATTGTTAAACGTGACAGCCACCTTTCCCCTTTTCTCCTGCTTTGTCTGGCGCGCCTGGAGCCTGGGGTACCTGGGCCAGGTTGGGTTCTGACGCTCTCTGTACAGCATGGAGACGTCAGGTCTGCACTGGTTTGGTAATATCCAGGGAGGAAGCAGAAACATCTGAGGTTATTTTTACTTCTGCAGGTCCTCTGGCTGTACAGGGTGGATCAAGTATTGTCTGGAGCCCTTTAGGACTCTTTTTTTTTTTTTTTTTTTTTTTTTTTTGCATGGCCTCATTTCCGTCTTCCTGTTGCTAGGAAAGGGAGTTAGGCATGAGAAACTTGTGTTTACAATACTGGCCCATCCTGTGCAGAACAAGGCTCTCTTCAAAAGAGTCCCATTTAGTTCACTCACTGTACTCTGGATGCCCCCAGCTCTTCTGGACCAAACCACCCTCCCTTGAATATTTCCAAATTGAGTATTTACTCGGTTAGGTCATAAAAATACCCCTCTCATTTAAACATTGCATCATGCTTTTAAGATCTCCACAGGGACACCCAGGAAAACCCAAGTACTAATTTTTGTATTTGAAGCCACCTCTTGGAGCCTCCTCACCGAGCCTCAGATTGGAAGTATCTTGCATGAGTCTCCTCTTTCCCCTTTAAGCCCCACATCGCTTCTACCAATAGGAGCTGGAGTACCAGACAGCTTAGAAGCCACTTGATTTAGTAATAGCTTGCTGCGGTCATAACACATCTATTGGCCTGTTCTATTGGTCTTTGTTCTTTTAACCACAATAAGGCCGAAGGGCAAACTGTCTTGCATGTATTCCACAATTAAAGAAAACTCCTTGGGTTGCTTCAGCATACTGAAATCTGAAATGGTTTACCATCCTCTTCACTCTTTGGAAAGTGGTGAGCATTAGAGCTACCAAAAAAAAAATAAATAAATAAAATAAATAAATAAATAAATAAATAGGGGAACTTAGAATACAAGTGACTGAGAGCAGCCTTCATCCACTCTAGGGCAAAGACCTAAGCTGGAGACCACATGTCTAGATTGCAGGCTCTATGACTTGGGGAAAAGTCAGCGCCTTATTCCTGGGCTTTTGGTGTCATTTGGCTCAGAAGAAAGTAAAGGCAATTTGTCAAAAGCAAACTCTGAGGGAAAAAGAAGAAAACCCAGCTTGAGAGAAAGTCTGTCTGCCTTGCTTCGCTTGAAACTCTCTGAACAGTAGTACTAATGAAAAAATTATGCACCCAGGCTAGGGCTTTGCTGCAAGTCTGGCACGCCTCAATAAAAGTGAACACAGGCGATCTCCAACATTTTCTCAGGAAATGTCTTGAAATAACTTCTGACGGCACATCTGCTAACCATTTGACACTCAGTCCTTCCTCAGGACTTTGGCTCTTCTGTTAGGGGGGCTGCTGCCTCGCAGGGCACCCCTCTGACCATCTGCTGCAATCTGCTTGCCAAGATGGCACCGGGTAGTCCATTAATTCCACCCTTATGGTCAGCAAATTATCCCGCAGAGGACTAGCCTGCAGTCCAGATGGAAGCAGAATTAGTCAACCTCTTAGAGCCGCTGATAGGTTTACATTTTGAGGGGCTGCAGTCCACTGGGCTATTATTTCCCCTCATCCCTTCAGAAAACAGATTTCTGCAGGGTTAAAAAAAAATGTAACTTGAGACTGGGCATTCTGCCTTCTCCAGAGCCTGATTTTTTTTTCCCCTACTCAAATGCGTCACATATGCCACCCCCACGAATCTTTTGGTAATGGATGGCCCGTGCCTAGGCTGCATTCCTCCGAATCACCAAGCCACAGCTTGAAACCACCTCTCGCCTCTAGAGAATGAGCCCATTGGTGACCACATTGGGTGTAAAAAGCCTCATTGAAAGCAAAACCGGATGGGGAGATATATTTTTCTTCCCCCTCTACTGCGCTGATTAATGACTTAGGCAGGGTTTCTCTTTTAGTTATTGGCATAATTTGCGAACAGAGTGAACTTCAGTATCCGTCACCCGCTAGGTACTTTACCTATTTGATGCTCACAACTTCCACTTGTGTCAAAAGTTACTACTCAGGGTTGGGGACAGCACAGTGAGGATGTGCCACTTCCCCAGGGTCGCGCATCAAGAGGGATGCTGGTCCCGAGTTCATTTCCCCAACCTCAGTCCTCGCACCAGAGGCCATGCGCTGAAATGACTCGCAGAGACAGAAAACCACACCAACAGGGTGGGCTATTGCTCTAGAAGCAACCCTTAAGAAGGATCAAAGGCTCTCAGCTACTGACGTTGGAGGAGGGGACAGGGGCGCAGGGTGGGGAATTAGTCCAAGACGCCGTCGCCGCTCAAAAAAAAAAAAAAAAAAAAAAAAAGCCACAGGCCTGGAGTCTTGCTTCCTTCCTTTCCCCAGCCCACGGACTCTTTCTCCCTCGCCAAGGGCGTGGGCATCTGGTGGGGTTTTTCAGGAACCGCGTCCAACCACACAGCGGGAAAGCGCTGGGTTCCTAGCTGGAACCCCACGTGCAACGGGGGTTGTGGGTAGCTAAGGAGCAACCCCTACTTAGCCCGCCCAGGCTCAGAGATCCCCGGCGTTTAAAAAAAAAAAAAAAAACAGGCGAACGCAACAAAAGAACAGAGCTCTTAAATAGTGCTAAGGAAACATTTTTTCCCGAAGTACAGCTTAAAGTCTACACAGCCCCTTAAATAATGCACTCTTAGGGAGAAGACAAAGCTGATTTGAGACTTGTAGGGTGGCAAGAAGAGATGGAACAGTCTCCAAAAGAAGTCCAAAAGGGGTTGCTCGCCCCTCGGGGCCCGAGGCCAGAAGGAATAGTATGAGTCTAAGTCACCCGGACGCCAGTCCCCAGTCCCCAGGCAATACATGGTCAAGGGACATGACCCGGTGTTAAACTCTCCAACAAACCCTGACCCAAGCTGCTTAAGCACACACGTTCTACTAACGAAAGCCTGGGGCTCCTCCTCTGCAAGCGTGTCAAAACACACAATCACAACACGGACTTGGCAGGGCAGCGTGACAAGTCCTCCTCACCCGGATCCCCTCAGCAGTTGACCCCAGCCAGACTAGTCCAACAACAAGGCACAAGTCCATCTTACGTGTTAGGATCATGGTGTCCGGCTCGTCTCTACACATTAAGGTCGGCGCAGGGCGGCGGGAGCGCACTGGGAACGTCGAGGCTGCCAGAAGTAATCGGGATCCCACGTCGGGACCCACGGTGGCAGCCGGGACGCGAGCCTCTCGCGGTCGTCAGCACATCCTGGTTCGCAGCTTCCTTACGCTTCGCCCCAGCTCGGGCAAAATCGTGGGTTTTAGATTGCCACCGCGAAGGGAGCGCTCTCAGGGAGCGGGGCACGGAGCTGGGGAGCCGTGGCTCCAACAGCGAGGACGCACAGCCATGGCTCAGGCTGGAGCGCACCGCCCTCCACCCAAACGCTGAAGTGCTCTGCTCTCTGCGCGCCCTAGGGGCCGCGCCTTCCTACTGAGCCCGCCCCCGGGGGCGGGATTCACGTTGCGGCCTCGGGCTGTGCTCTGACTCCACCCACCGCACACCAGGCCCCGCCCAAAGCTCGCCCAGGTCCCGCCCCACGCCTCCTTCCCCCTTTCCTGGAATGTTTTCCCAGGGTCTGCACTTTTGCGGCGGCGGGAAGCGCCTAAAAGTCGCCAACTACTGGCCTCTGGGGTAAAGGCAAAAGCTTGGAGGCTTTAGCTGAGTGCAGAGATCCGGGCCTCGTGCTCAATTTCCCCTCTGCCTTTTCTTGCGTGGTTTTGTGTACGCGCAGCCTCTCATTCCAGTTGGCATCACAAAAAAACTTGCGCGGAGTGCGGAGGTTAAAGATAGATCGCTTGGTCAGAAAATAGGGAAAAGAAGTATCGGGACTTTGGGGGCACCCATTTCTTGCTAAAGCCTGCAAGAGTAAAGAGTTTGTGAGGATTAAACACAGCTGTGGAAGCTTTCCCCAGCACGTGGGGAGAGTCAGTATACCGCGTGCGCAGCTCTATCCAGTATATTTCTAACTGGTATTTGTACTATGGTCACAGCTCTTAGAATTGCTCACGAACTGGCCCTAGCCTGCAGGTTTATGATCTCAGATGCTGATCATTTTTTTTTTCCCACAGGCTCAAATGATTCTCCGGCAGCTTAGTTGCCGGCTCCTTATGTCATCAGAAGCCCCATTTTTGAAACTTGGGACAGAATATAATCAGTGGAAGGTGTTTAAAAGTCCACATCAATTTTCATAAAAATTTACCTTGGAGTAAGTTGGTGCTTTTTGTGTGTGTTACTTTAACTGATGGAAACGCATTCATTCAGCACCGAGAGTGTTTACTATGGGCAAAATGGTTTCTCCTCTGGAGCATACAACAGCCAGCAAAAGGGACCCATAGCCCTGTCCTGGAGTTGGCTTCTTCCCAGGGAAGCTTTTGCAATAAGCAAAAGAAATAGGTGGAAAACATGTAGTCTGTTGAGAGACTACAACAGGCAACAGGAGAATTGGGGCTGAGTTTATTCTTACGTCAGGCTAAACACAAATAGAAAAGTAGATTCCCTTAGATTTGAAAATGGATTGATTTCATAGTCATGTGCTAGCTTACAGACAAGCCTCTCCCCTCTTACAACAATGGTACCCCAACTTACCACACTGGAATTCCTTAGTTTGGAGGGTACATTCAGCCTCATTGAGGCAGATCGGTGTTGCCAGGGTATTTACCTGCAGGCAAATGCTGGAGACCCAAAGGCAGTGCAGGGTGCATGTGGCCCCTGCCTGCCAGGAGACTACAGACTGGGAAGCAAGGGGGTGAATGGAAATGAGGGACTGTTGAGGGCCCAGGAAGTGAAGACCTTGATAGCCCAAGAAGATGAAGTTGCCGCCTGAAGTGTGGATGCTGGAGGAACTGTGGACTCATCCACAATTAGCATCCCCACCTGGTACTCACATCTCTGAATGCACTAGGGCCTCATTCTAAGTCGCATATAATTTGCATATAGCTTATGCACACTCTCCCAGATACTTTTTAAATAATTATTATCGTATTGATAACTCTTAGAGTATGAAATACATTGTAAGCACTATGTAGATTTGTCTATGTTCAGTATAGACACATTTATTTTTCCTCCTAATACTTTCTCTTTGCATGATTAGGCATAGAATTTAGGATAGAGCTAGTCATATGCCCTTCCACTGAGCTACACCCCTATCCCCAGCACCTACTTTCAATTTAAAAATTATTATTATTACTATTACTACTGCTGCTATTATTGTTATTGTTGTTGTTGTGTGTGATGTGCATACAGACACACACACATGCTACGGTGTGTGTGGAGGTCTGAGGCCAATTTTATGTTTATTCTCTCCACTTTTACATGAATTTGAAGGATCAAATTCAAGTCATCAGGCCTGCCTGGTGTCTCGGTTTGTATCGCTGTTGCTGTGATAGAAACACAAAACCAACTAAGGGGAAGAAAGTGTTATTTCACCTTGCAGCTTACAGTCCATCAAGAAAGGAAATACAGGCAGGAACACAGAAGCAGGAACTAAAGTGGAGGCCATGGACGAATGGTGTGTCCTTGCTTGCCCATGGCTTGCTCAGCCTGCCTTATTACATAGTCCAAAGATACCTGCCCGGTAGTGGCACTGCCCACAGTGGTTTGGGCCCTCCTGTATCAATCACCAGTCAAAAGAATGCACACAGGCTAGCCAATCGGATGGAGGTGGTTTCTCGGATGACTGTAGCTTGTGTTGCGTTGACAAGTGCCTTTACCTACTGAATTACTTCATAGATTCTCCAGTATTTTATAACCTTCTCCATAAGTTGCCTAGGCTGGCCTTGAACTCACTTGGTAGCCTCAACAGACTTTAAGCTTCTGATTCTCCTGCCTGGGCCTCTCAGGTAACTGAGATCATGGGCCTAAGCCACCTGGCCCTGAACATTATCCATCAGTGGCGATCTGAGTCCCTGGACCAGAAACTGTAGAATTGGTAGCCCACTGTCTTATCAAATGGCAGGTCAAATCTGAACAAGAAAGTCCTATCTCAAATGTTCAGAAGGAAATGAAGGCAAAGCAGAACAAAGCCTCAACTGTAACCTTTTTGTACAAGAGGAGCCCTGGCTAGCTGGGGGAAGGGAGGGCTGGCGAAGCCATCAAGAGTATGGACAGACAATGCCATTTGGGGATGAAGGAGGATCCCCAAGCCAGCTCAGAGTCCGCTTCTGCTCACTTAGCATTCCACTCCTCACCACGGGCTTCATTTGTCTGTCTAGGGCAGCTGACCTTAAACTGCATTCGTCTGCTGAGCCGCATGAACTGAGATTTGATCTTAAGCACTGGACTCTTGAGAGGCAGGCTTCGCTGTGCAGCGGGGAGCATTTTCCATGGTCACGGAAAGCGTTTTTCATACGTTAAGAATAGATATCCCCTGCAAGAGCTGGGGAGATGGCTCAAAGGGCCAAGTCACTCTGTGCAAATATGAAGACCTGCTTAGGATCCCAGCATCCAGATCAAAAGCCAGAAAAGGGGAGTGTTTTAGTAACCACAGCATGGAGAGACTGGAGCTTGCTGGTTATGTAACCAGTCTAACTAGATCAGTGAGTTCTGGTCCCAGGAAGGGAGATAATAACTGAGGAAGACACTTGCCACTGACCCCTGACCTCCGGACAGTGGGTGTACACACAAACTCATATGTACACATACATCACATACACAAAGAAAAAAGATTCCTCCACAGATTAGATTAGGTATTTGTAGAGGTAGGTTGTTGTCATTAAATTATCAATTCCTAGTTACAAAGGTTTAAAATATTAAGACTCTTTATAACGGCCTGTGCCGTTCACCTCTGAGGCAAGTATCATCTACTCAGAGACTACCCACAGCAGCATCCAGCAATCTCTATATAGGGTTGTTTCCTAAGGACTGTGGGATTACTAAGGAAAAAAAAACCTCATAGCTAGCTCCTCTAATGCGTAGCAGACTAGAAGAGCTATTCTCTATGATAATGGGTTCCTGCTCTATCTTAATGATTGAACTTAGCTATTACTGACGTTGTCCAAGGACATCCCTTGGGTTTCATCCCACCACTGCATGATAGAAACGGAACACAACCTGAAAGGCTCACCTGTGTGATGCTAGCCACTGAGGGAATCCTCAGTGAGACAGTGCAAGCTGGGCTGCCCAGAGCCCCTCTGAGAGGAGAGCTGCCAGGAGCTAGACAGACATCTTGCCCTTTAAGAGCACACACTGCTCTTACAGAAAGCCTGAACTGAGTTCCTAGCACCCACGCAGGGCAGGTCATAACTACCTGTAAACCCACCTCCTGGAGGTCTAACGCCTCTGTTTGCAGAGGACACTGCCACATATCTCCCCTCCCCCGTATTTTAATAACATGCATCATTAAATCCTGGCCAAAATAATTCTTAAGAGAAGAGAGGGCAGGGGGAGGGCAGAGAGAAGAAGGCTGCTGGTCCAGTACTCGCTGTTTGGCATGTGCTATCAGAACAACCCCAGTGCACTGGGTAAAATGTCAAAAGCTCTGTCCTCCCCACAGTCTCCCTTTCCTTTGCCTTCTTTGCTATGCTGATAATCAAACCAACCGCTTCTGCATGCCAGGAAAGCTCTCCACCGCTGAGCTACACCACCTTTCCCGTTTATGTATGTTAGTGCCAAGGCTTCCACCATTTAGATGCTAGAAACGAATTTTAAAAATAAAAATAAAAATCTGAAGCTATCCACAACAATTTCAACTTTGGGCTTCATTTATCCCTGGGGCAATTAGTTTAAACCTCTGGTCTAGTGATAGAAGCCAAATAATCTCTGGAAATTTCTTTGCCTCCCTTAGGACCAGCGGTCTCCTCTGTGCTTGGAAAATGTTGTAATGCAATTTGTGCTCAATGGAACATTGTGAAATGACTGGAGAATAATTTTGATTTGTAATGCTCAAAGGAAATATGACAAAGGGAAAATATTGAAAATAATGTTAGCGGTTTTCAATTAAAGGGGCATAATTCAATTGGAAACCCAATGGATGTCCTGAAATATTTATTTATTTATTTATTTATTTTTTAGCTCTAGTGACCCCCAATTTGGGATCTTCCTGATTCCTTCCCCTAACTGATATTTCACTTTTTAAGATGCTTTCAAAACAAAAGCGCTAAAAGGTTTATACTTTTAAAGATTTACCACAAGTAGCTGCCCTGTTCAGCTAGATCCGTTATTATAACTTTTAGACAATTCACATTCAGAATAGGGGGGAAGGCCAATTTATTCTTCTGGAAACATCTTTACATTATGAGGGGTACAGAGAGACTCTGTTCTTGTACAAATGATAGAAATATTCTCTTTTTGGGTAGCCATTTAAACCAAAGTATGAATCAGCCTAGGATGTGACATCTGTCATCCAAACATGTTTTTATTAAAGCCAGACAAAGGTAATGTAAAATAAAGGTGAGCGTCAAGAGGGGATCTGGAGAAGTTTCTTGGGGGGTGAAGTAGGGACAGACAAACTTGCAGAGATCAGTGGAATTCTTTCTTTTTCTATCTTCTTATTCTCTTCTTTTTTTCTCACCGAGATAGTAGAGATTGAGCCTGGATAAGCCTGACCAATACCCTACAGGTGAGCTGTATCTTTGCCTTCTTTTCAAGTGAAACAAAGGGGGGTAGGGGGTGGAGCACAGTCTCACCGCCTTGAGTAAGATGGCCCCTGAACTTGGGCTCCCATTGCCCCACGCCCTTGAATGGAATCACGGGATGCTCACTCTGCGGAAAGTCTGGGCGCACTGAGTTCTTGATGTGGATCTAATACTTCAATGAGTAGGCTTTCCCGGGATACTTAGCATATTTACAGTAGAATTTATTTGAAAGTCTAGTTTATCCGAAGGCTCAGTTGGGGCTTAGCCTAAGGCCTCACTGCTAGAAATGGCAGAGATGAGAACCCAACAGTGACACTCAGGCGCACGCCTCGGCCGCACCCCAATTTCACTTGATCTCTGCCAAGATGAATGTGGTTCTTTCATGTGGCCTCTGGCAACACAAAAATCAAGAACACGGCAAACAAAAATTGCAATTTTTTTTTTAACTCCATGTGAGCAACTAGGCTGCCTCTCCCACTGAATTAACCAAGTTAACTGTAGGCTTGGATGGTCTATTCTATTAGCGTGCTCTGATTATAATCCTTTTTTAGCTTGTCACACACAATTCTTTAAATGCTGGGGATGGGCTATGTTATTTTAGAAGCAAGTGGTATTTTATCTCTGTGATTTAATACAGGTTAAAAGGTTCATTGTGAAGAGTTAAGAAAATATGGAATATGTAAATGGAAAAAGTGAAGCTTGATAACTCAGGAACATAAGATAACTGATATATATTATACATGCCAGGCTCCCAGGCACACAAAATTGACATAATAGCATATATTTTGTTTCATTATGCAAATGTGTACTTATTTATTAAGACTGGAGCTCGTGTAGCTCAGGCTGTCCTTGAACTCAGTATGTAGCAAAGGATGTCTTTGGATTCCTTACTTTCCAGCCCTCATGTTCCAAGTAATGAGATGACAGGCATGAGCCACCATGCCAGGCTTCAGGCGGTGCTGTGGATCAGACCCCAGCTGTATATATCCTAGGTACAGCTGAGCTACACGCCCAGCCCCTATTGTGTGGTATTTAATTCACTTAACAAAGCTGATGAGTCGGCTCTGTGTAGTTACATTATATCATCTAATGGGCCTAGCAAGCAGTTAAGCAAGGCTGAGCTTTTTAGTTTTTCACTCTTATCTTGAATAGGCATTCTTAAATAATACAAATTTAATTAAGAGCAAAGATAATAATTTTATAAGTAAATTTACTTACTTTGAATTATGTGGGCAAATGATACTGTGGCATTTGATATCTATCTATCTATCTATCTATCTATCTATCTATCTATCTATCTATCTACCTACCTATCTATTTATCTATCATCTGTATATCATTTATCTATTGTTTATCTACCTATCACCTACTACCTACCTATCTACCTATCTCGTATTATCTGTCTTTCTACATTGTCTTCCAGAATCCTTCCTTCCTTTCTTTCTTTCTTTCTTTCTTTCTTTCTTTCTTTCTTTCTTTCTTTCTTTCTTTCTTTCTTTCTTTCTTTCTTTCTTTCTTTCTTTCTTTCTCTCTCTCTCTCTCTTTCTCTCTTTCTCTTTCTTTCTTTCTTTCTTTCTTTCTTTCTTTCTTTCTTTCTTTCTTTCTTTCTTTCTTTCTTTCTTTCTCTCTCTCTCTCTCTCTCTCCCTCCCTCCCTCCCTCCCTCCCTTCCTTCCTTCCTTACTTACTTCCTTCCTCCTTCCCTCCGTCCCTCCCTCCCTCCCCCTCTCTCTCTTTCTTTCTTTTTTCTTTCTTTTTCTTTTCAGAGTTTGAATGTGCTTGCTCCTTGCATGATAATTTGAGTTAAGGTACTGATAAGCAAAAAGAAATGCTTCGCCATTCTTTATATTTCTTTGAATGCTAAATTTGTTCACATTTGTATTGCATTCAGTTTACATAACAAAATTTGCCAGCATAACCACGTCTAAAGGCTTCAGTAGCTTAAGCATGACTTTGCTGTCACTCGGCCAGAACCACTTTTTTTTTTTTTAAAGTTTTATTTATTATTATATGTAAGTACACTGTAGCTGTCTTCAGACACACCAGAAGAGGGCGTCAGATCTCATTCAGATGATTGTGAACCACCATGTGGTTGCTGGGATTTGAACTCAGGACCTCTGGAAGAGCAGTAGGAGCTCTTAACCTCTGAGCCATCTCTCCAGCTCCCCCAGAACCACTTTCTATCTTTAGAATTTCTCCTTTTCTCAAACTGAAATTCTGTTCCTATTCAACATTGACTCTGGATTCTCTTCCTCTACCCTCTGATAGCAACCATTCCAATGACCTTTTGTTGAATCTGACTCATCCTCATACTTCATATAAATGATAGAAGGAATATTATAATCTTTGTCCTTTTGTGTTTAGCTTATGATGCCTAAGTGTGTTCACATTTTTAAACCAGCCATACAAATACATATGCATATATATTGAGTATGTGTGGTGGTCTGAGTGAAAATGGCTCCTATCGCCTTAGATGGAATGGCACTATTAGGAGGTATGACCTTGTTGGAATAGGTAGCTTTGTGCATCACTAGGAGATGGACTTTGATGTTTCAGATGCTCAATCCAGGCCTATCTTCTCGATCCCTGTCATCTGGTCCTAGAACTCTCAGCTCCTCCAGCACCATGTCTGCCTGCATGCTGCCATGCTTCCCACCATGATGATAATGGACTAATTAAACCTCTGAACTGTAAGCCAGCCCTTCATTAAATGTTTTCCTTTATAAGAGTTGCATGAATCAAAACAACCCTGAGATTCCACCTCACACCAGTCAGAATGGCTAAGATCAAAAATTCAGGTGACAGCAGATGCTGGCGAGGATGTGGAGAAAGAGGAACACTCCTCCATTGTTGGTGGGATTGCAGGCTTGTACAACCACTCTGGAAATCAGTCTGGAGGTTCCTCAGAAAATTGGACATAGTACTACCGGAGGATCCAGCAATACCTCTCCTGGGCATATATCCAGAAGATGTCCCAACCGGTAAGAAGGACACATGCTCCACTATGTTCATAGCAGCCTTATTTATAATAGCCAGAAGCTGGAAAGAACCCAGATGCCCCTCAACAGAGGAATGGATACAGAAATTGTGGTACATTTACACAATGGAGTACTACTCAGCTATTAAAAAGAATGAATTTATGAAATTCCTAGGCAAATGGATGGACCTGGAGGGCATCATCCTGAGTGAGGTAACACATTCACAAAGGAACTCACACAATATGTACTCACTGATAAGTGGATATTAGCCCCAAACCTAGGATACCCAAGATATAAGATACAATTTGCTAAACACATGAAACTCAAGAAGAATGAAGACTGAAGTGTGGACACTATGCCCCTCCTTAGAATTGGGAACAAAACACCCATGGAAGGAGTTACAGAGACAAAGTTTGGAGCTGAGACAAAAGGATGGACCATGTAGAGACTGCCATATCCAGGGATCCACCCCATAATCAGCTTCCAAACGCTGACACCATTGCATACACTAGCAAGATTTTATCGAAAGGACCCAGATGTAGCTGTCTCTTGTGAGACTATGCCGGAGCCTAGCAAACACAGAAGCTCACAGTCAGCTATTGGATGGATCACAGGGCTCCCAATGGAGGAGCTAGAGAAAGTACCCAAGGAGCTAAAGGGATCTGCAACCCTATAGGTGGAACAACATTATTAACTAACCAGTACCCCGGAGATCTTGACTCTAGCTGCATATGTATCAAAAGATGGCCTAGTTGGCCATCACTGGAAAGAGAGGCCCATTGGACACGCAAACTGTATATGCCCAGTACAGGGGAACGCCAGGGCCAAAAAAAAAAAAAAATGGGAATGGGTGGGTAGGGAAGTGGGGGGGAGGGTATGGGGGACTTTTGGGATAGCATTGGAAATGTAATTGAGGAAAATATGTAATAAAAAAAAGAGATAAAAAAAATAAGAGTTGCATGATCATGGTGTTCACAGTAATAGAAACCCTAACTAAGATATGTATAAATTAAAAAGCCTATTTAAATTACGTATATGAACATAGTTTTTATTTGTGTGTGGTATATATGTATGTACTTCGTGTGTGTGCATGAGTGAAAGAGTGATAGATGATAGAAACATAGATCTCCATCTTAACTTTGAGTCAGAGTCTAGCATTGACTCTGTAGCCCACCAATTCATCAAGACTAGCTGGCCAGCTGGCTTCAGGGCTCATTCTGTCTCTGCCTCTCAGTGTTAACCTTATACCAGACCTGTGCTTTTGTTTTTTCTTGTGAGAGATGGGGATCTAAATTCAGTCTTTATGGTTGTGCAGCAAGTTCTTTACCAACTTCAATGACACACTCTTATTGATTTAGAAGTATTATGTGTATATTAGCCATCTGTCCCTATTGCTATATTATTTTGGACACAGGGTCTCACTGTATAGCCTTGGTCTCGACTTACTCTGTAGACCAGGATAGACCACAACTCACTGAGATGCTCCTGCTTCTGTCTCCTGAGTGCTGGGATTAAGCTGGCCTATTTGTCATTTATTTTTAATAGTTTATCACCTGCACTTTATACTTGTTAAGTGTTGAAATTTTAAGCCTTTCATGAAAAAATTAAAATGTCACAGAAAATCGAAAGGTCCTACTTATTGCTGCTTTTTATTATTAATTAGGAATTTGGGGGGGGGTGGTTAATATGGATTGAAACAGGAAATGCTAAGACATAAAACCAGTTTATAAAATAAAGTTCACAATGCCTGGGGTTTTCTCTTCTTCTTCACTTTATACATTCATGATTTCAAAAACAGTTCTAAAATTTCTTTCTAATTTTTTTTTAACTTTTGTGATACCACGCTTTAAGCCTAGGATTTGCATTTTTGAGGAAAGTGCTATACTACTGAACCACAGCCTCAATCCCCTTTTGACCTTTTGTTTTGTGACTACTTACAATTTTTGCTCAGGTTAGTCTTATGATCCTTCCTGCCTCAGCTTCTGAAATAGCTGGGATTGTAAGCCTGTACCACCAGGCCCAGTTAATTTTTCTTCCATTTCGTTGCTGTGGTGGCTTGAAAAAGAAATGCCCCCTCACCCCCAGAGGCTCAGTTATCTGCAATCTTGGTCCTAATCAATGGCACTGTGGGAGGAGGGGTTTGAAGGTTGGTAGCCTCACCCCAGCTCCAGTCACTTTTTCTGCTTCCAATTTGTAGCTGGAGATGTATTCTCTCAACTCCCTCACTTGCTGTCTTGGTCAGGGTTTCTATTACTACACAAAGCATTATGATTAAAAAGCAAGTTTGGAGGAAAGGGTTTATTCAGCTTACACTTTCCACATTGCTGTTGATCACCAAAGGAAGTCAGGACTGGAAATCAAGTAGGTCAGGAAGCAGGAGCAGATGCAGAGGCTATGGAGGGATGTTACTTACTGGCTTGCTTCCCCTGACTTGCTCAGCTTGTTTTCTTACAGAACCCAGGACTACCAGCCCAGGGATGGCACCACCTACAATGGGCTAGGCCCTCCTACCCTTGATCACTAATTGAGAAAATGCTTTACAGCTGGATCTCATGGAGGCATTTCTTCAAGGGGTGGGGGTGGGGGTGGGGGTGCTTTCTCTGAGATAATTCCAGCTTGTGTCAAGGTGACACACAAAACCAGCCAGTACACTTGCTATTATGGACTTTCTCTTGGGAACCATAAGTCCAAACAAACGCTTCTTCTCTCAGTCTCTTTTGGTGATGGTGTTTTATCACAAACTAAGTCATGCAGGTGGCTTGTGTAAAGTCTCCATACTAAACAGCTAAGGGAGAATAAGGGAGACATGCAGGTGGCTGTGTAAAGTCTCCATACTAAACAGCTAACGGAGACAGTGAATAAGTCCAAGACTAAGGACATAATATAGTTTTGAGAAACTTGTTGATTTTCAAATTTTCCACAAGTTGTAAGAGTGTGTGTGTTCATATATAACTCATAATAAATAAGTTCTAGAGCGTGTATATTTCCAATAACCAAATATAATGCTAATAATTTCAGGTTTAATTTTTATCATCTTATGTGAAGAAATATTTATATGTTTGCCTCTAAATGCTCACTGTTAAAATCAATATTCAAATGTCCTCTGGATCATCTACAAAATAAAACTGTCCACCAAAATTCTAAAAGTTTGAAGGGGAACCCTCTTGTGTTTGTTTCTGCTGTGAAGGTGTTCTATATCCACTGGAAGTATAACATGCTGGCCTTTCTTCCTGATTGATTGGTCATACAATAAAGTTGTTGTGCAGTCGGGGGCGGGGGGCAGTGCCATGAAAGATAATGAACAATACTGCCTTCGCTGATCACTGTAGCATGTTGGCCCTTACAATGTTGCCGGGAACCCCTCTGCAACTCCGGGTCATTAACTTACTTTAATAGTCCACGGGAGAGTAGGGCTATAGCAGACCCACAGCTTGGTTCTTCATGCGTAACTAACTCCCTTAATTATCTCTTACTGATGCAGTTGAATTAAGCTGGATTAAGCTGCATTTGGGGAAACTGCAAGGCAGCAAATTATCCATTTTCAAAAGGAGATCTGGTAACAGGACTCAAGGACTGTGAAAGACTGACATTTGAGAAATGCTCAGTCGAGAAAGAATTAGGTTGTGCCCCATCTGTGTTTATTTTCTGGCACTAAGCGAATAGCTACTTCCATGTTACTTTTTATCATCATGTTGATGGGTTAACAAAGTGGATATGGGAAAGACAATAATAAATAAATAAATGAAATCAACTTGAAAAATCAACTATATTTCATAACTGAATTCTCTAGACATCTGAATTTCCATTATCAATACATTTACTTGAGTTACATAGGATTACATATGCAGAAGAAGACACATCAAGATTATACACTAAAGAACAAAATTAGACTACAATATACATGTCAGAAATACAAGGCTTTAAGAACCGTAAATAGTAAAGAGTTGTAGACCACTACTAAATTTCTTATATAAGATAATAAAATGATCCTGAAACTCGGTGCTCAGAATAAAAGAGCCTCAGTTTTTACAAGGCAAAATTTAGCAGAATTAGCAGAAATGGGTGAATATCACAAGAGTGGGAGATTTCACACAGTTCTAGATATCTTGAGTAGACAAAATAAATAGTAATATTTTAATGATCAGATGCAGGTATTTGTACCCATCAGTCAGAACACACATTGATTAGACACATAGCCTCAAACAGTTATAACATATTCTGGATGCTGCAATATTAGGAACAAATAAAGGGAAATAAAATAAAATAGTAATTGTGGGCTATAAAGTGTGCTACAAAGCTAATCCTGACAAAGTTCAAAGACGCAATATCATATCAACAACAAACAGTTCACAAAGCCTTTGGAAATTCTCTCATCAATAGACAGAATGCTACTGTCTGCTCCTCCTGACCCTGGATCCTTCTTTGTGACCATCAAAGAACTTTTACTTCTAAGGTAGTTTAGCAAATGTCTTTGTATAATTACTTTGGAGTTCTCACTACTACATAAGTATTGTAGCCCCATGGACCTATTATGGAGAGAAAAAAATAAGAAGGTCACAGAAATTCCCGAAAGCTCTAGCTGCTTCAGCCCACAGCAGTTAGGAGACATTGTTTTGGGTCTAGGCACATGTGAATAGGAAAGGTTGCAAGACCCTGATCCCAGCTACCATTACACTCAGCTGCCTGAGAGCCCTAGCATGTGTAAGCTGAGGAGTTCACGTAACTGGGTTAAGGGTTGACCAGATGGCTGGAAAAGCATTATTTCTTGGCATGTTTATGACATTGCTTTAGGAAAAGATGACATTTGAAACAGTGGACTGATTTTACCATCCAACCAGATGGGTGCCCTGACAACCATAAGACAGAACGAGGGCAATTTTACTCTTTCCTGGAGCAGGAAAATCACCTTTGCCCTTGTGCAGTAAACTACAGGGACTATGGAATTTGCAACAACAACCCTTGACTTCTTGTCTTTAGCCTTGGAATGTCAACTACACCACTGGTTTCCTTGGTCCTGAGGTTTTGATTTTGGACCAAGCTACTAACAGCTTACCTCATTTTCCAGCTTGTTAATGGTGTATTATGAGACTTCTCAGCCTCTGTAGAGAGTCAGATGTTCCTGTGCTAAATTCCTGTCTGTTGGTTGGTCTATCTATCTATCTATCTATCTATCTATCTATCTATCTATCATCTATTTTTATATCCATCTCTCCAACCATCTATCCTATCAGTTAGAGAACCCTGAATTATTAGACACTAAGGAAAAAGTGGCCAGCTGTGTCATGCCAAGGCTCCATAAGGAAAAGAATAATAACTGATAGTGCTTTATGCCACTCTATTGAAGTAGTTATGCAATGATAGATAACTCAGAAGTCATAATATCTGACCAAAATGGACCAAAATTAGAAATCAATAACAGTATAATGATAAATGCTTTCTCATCTGAATTATTATTAAATATCTAATGAAAACTTAAATACCAAAGGATAGTAAATATCAAGCTTGTATCTTATGATGAAAGGTGATATGTGATGAAATATGTAATTGGGATTGCTTTTACTAGCCAAAAAGATATGGTAAAAAAAAATTAAGCACAAAGTTTGGAAAAGGAACAGGATAATAAACTTTAAAAAGGGGAAACTGAGGAATCAATAGGAAAAAAAAGAATATAAAATATTAATTTTAGAAAACTCCCTATTCACTACTTAATTACTTCAAATGACATTTAAAAAATTTTTATTGTAATTTAAAAAATCACTTCTAGTTCTATTCTGTTGTAGTGCCATTATTACAGTGTTGCAGAACTGTGAGCAGGAAAGATGACTTAGCAGTTAAGAGTCAGGTCTGCTAGATGACTCAGGTTCAATTCCCAGGGCAGACACGACAGCTCACAACATTCTGTACCTCCAGTTCCAGAATATAATGCCCTTTTTTGGCCTTTGTGGGCACTGCATACACCCAGTGCACAGACATACACATAGGCAAAACATCCATATATATTACAACAACAACAACAACAACAACAACAAAGTCTCAGAACCAGCAGACTAGAAGTGCTAAAAGTAATGACTATCAATATGTAAATCTGTGTTATTTACAATATCCCCAACTCTTTCATATTTCTTCCTTTTTATGTTGTTGATCTAATATTACTAATGATGATGATAGTAATAACTACAGGAACTGGTTCCATGGACAGGTATACACTTTCCCATGCTAGTGTAGGCTATAGACTCATCCCCCCCTCCCCACTTAACACATGGGATTTCTGTATTTATTTTGGTTCTGTTGTTTTTTAAATTGTTGTTATTATTATTGCTTAGGCTATAAAGATGCGTAGAGCTGAGAAAGACAGTGCAAAAGAGGCTTCTGGAGACGTTACTGTGCTCCTCAACAGAGAGAGCCAGAGGGAAAAGCAAACAGGAACGTTTCTTTAGAAGCCTAGACATTTCGGGTGACTTTGGACTTGACAGTGAGACAGGTCTGCTTCTGAACTGTGTTATGGAATCTCCATGGAATTTAGGAAGAATGGAGAAAGGAGATTATAGAGAAAAATGAAGTTATTTAGAGTGATCAGTCTTCTATGGGCAAGATAATAATGATAGTGATTAATAATAATAATAATAATAATAATAATAATAATAATAATAATAATAAGCATCCATCAGTGTCCTGCAAAGAGTGTTAAAAAACAAACTGGGTAGAGCCCAGTTTTTATGCTTCTCTTCATGGCTTAGATTCCTGTACAAAGGCACCATACTTTACTGAAAAACAAACATAAAACCCAAACCACCTTTCTTTTCCTCACTTGGCTATTACAGGAGCTGGATGGACCAGCTACATCATCTAGATTTTCCTGCAGATGATTCTGCTGGTATCCTGGGAAGAGTGATCCAAAACTGGCTGAAATGGAAGATCCAACAGAAAACTGAAGAACGGCAGAGAGATCGCTGCCAGTTCCCCTAAAGGAGTACGTGTGGTCTTCATTTGCCCTTCTCTTCTTTACACTAACAGCTTTGGGACCCAAATTACTCTATACCAGGCACTTCTATTGCTTCTGCACAAATCTCCAGTCTTTGGAAAGACAGAGATCATGCATACATGGCTGGTCCTAGGACTAGGGAGAATACCTTTGCTGAGAAAGGATGAGCTCTAAACACCAGTGTTCCCCCCAACCCCCAAACTTGATCTGGAACAAACCAGGTCTTCTGGAGACAATGGTTACAAACAAAAAGAGACGTTCTTTCACCTGAATTTCCCGGCCTCTGACTGATGCTGGTCATGGTCATTTGAGTAATCTGTAGTTATGGAGGGGCAGGGGCATCTATCTGAAGATGTAGTGCATGATGGAGCTTGTCTGCTGCAAGCAGGGCTACAGCTTGAATCTGGCTGTGCACGCTCACACACTGTGTGGAGAGACAGCTAAGCAGGGCTTGCCGGGAGAAGATCAACAAACAAACTGTGTGCTTGTGCCCGTGTCTGTGTTTGAACACTTAGGTATTTTTTTCTTCCAAGGCCCCAACTGAAGCATCATGCTCTCCCTTGTCAGTCTTCTAGGGGTTTCCTTGACAACCACCACCTAGCTGGGGAGGAATGAGATGATGCCATTTTTGTGATGCTAACTTGAAATCTCTCAGCACAATCCCAATGGAGAAGGTCTGCTTATCTCGGGGTGTAACTCTTTCAACTATGCTCCACTGTGCTTCTGACGTCCAATTCCAGCCCCAAATCAAGCTCCTCTGGGGTGCTGGTTCACACTGCAGGTGCATAGTAGGCTTCCCTCCATGTCCCCAAGATTCTAGTGTCTGATATCTCACCGTGTTCTTTCTGAGGGTCCATGGTCCCTTCAGCCCCTTCTACCAAGACACCTTCAGAATCTATTCCTTTCTTAGGAATAAGTGACGACCGGACTCAACTTCTTGCTCTCCAGCCTTCTCCTAAGACAACGCCATAGTCATGTAGAACAGACAATACTTTCTCTTCTTTATCTGTGCTCCCTGGCTGCCATCAGTCTGGGGTCTTTCTTCTGACTTTATACAGAAAGGTTCATCCACCATGCTCACTCCTGGCCGAGCATGGGCCCAATGAGGTAGGTTTTTTGTTTTGTTTTGTCGTCATCGTTGTCATCACCATCATCACACGTATTACATCCTATCTGTAGTTTCCCCTCCTTCCACTCTTCTCATCCCCTCCCCTACCTCACCTCTCCCCCGGATCCACTTCCTTTCTATTCCCTTCAGAAAAGTGCAGGCCCCACAGGGATATCAACCTAACACAGCGTAAGTTACAAAAAGACTAGCCACTCACCCTCATACCAAGACTGTACAAGGTAATCCAGTAGGAGGGAAGGGGTTCCCAAAAGTAGGCAAAAGAGTAGGCAACCTCCACTCCGACTGATTAATATATTTTAAGCTCTTTGCTACTGCTGGTTACTGGTTTCCTCATCTTCAGAGTGATAGTGGCCATGTCTGTGTAAGGGCTGCTTTTATGTGTCAAATTGACACGAGCTAGTGTCATCAGAGAGGAAGGAGCCTCAGTTGAGGAAATGCCTCTATGAGATCCAGCTGTAAGGAGTTAGTGATCGATCAGTGGGGGAGGGAGCTCATTGTGGGTGGTGGCATTGCTGAGGCTGGTGGTCCTGGGTTCCATAAGAAAGCAGGATGAACAAGCCATGGGAAGCATGCCAGAAAGCAGCAGCCCTCCATGGCCTCTGCATCAACTCCTGCATCCAGGATTCTTCCCCGTTTGAGTTCCTTCCCCACTTTCTTCAATAACAAACAGCAATATGGAACTGTAAGCTGAATAAATCCTTTCCTCCCTACTTGCTTTTTGGTTATGGTGTTTGCACACAGCAATAGAAACCCTAAGACAGTCTGACAACTGGATGGAAGGCTCTGCGTACTAAGAAGGGATGGGATATGTGCTCTAGTGTATTCCCAGCTCAAAGGAAGGGGGGGGGGGGAAGCAGGTAATTTGGAGATGAAAGGCTTCATCTGCTAATAGTCCCCGGGGTCATTGGGCCTCTTGTTTGTACTTGGTTTTTTTTTTTTTTTTTTTTTTTTTGGAAAGACTTGCCTAAGTGAATTACTCTCAGCATCCAGAATGGAGCCTTTCGCTCTGCTGGTAACCACATCGCTTATTTAAATAACATTTCCCAAGGCTATAATAAGCATCTCTCAAGATCTGTTAGCTCAAGGCCAGTATTAAATTAGCCATTT
This sequence comes from Mus musculus, assembly GCF_000001635.26. Lineage (NCBI taxonomy): Eukaryota > Metazoa > Chordata > Mammalia > Rodentia > Muridae > Mus > Mus musculus. The sequence goes on from NC_000074.6 coordinate 36,631,277, forward strand.
GTCTCTGAAGGGTGTTGGATTTCCCATAAAACCAACACTACCCAAATATCTATTGTATGGTGTGTGTGTGTGTGTGTGTGTGTGTGTGTGTGTGTGTGTGTGTGTGTGTGTATGTGTGTTTCCTCGGCTTTTCCAGATGAAAAAGAAAGGGTAGGGAATAAAGACTTTATATTGGGTTACGGGAAGGTTTATGAGTTCTCAAACTACATCTTTGTATTACAGAAAATAATAATTCTACGAGGCAGGCTCTTGCTTCTTTGCCCAGGTCCTGAACTCTTGGGCTTAAATGGCCCTTCTCTTCATCTTCCAGAGCAGCTTTGAATACAGATATGCACAACTTTATCAGGCCACATCTGTATATTTATTTTGAAACAAATCTCTTATCAAGAAAAAAAAAGAAATCTAAAGGTTAATGTGTGTTTCATTTAAAATTGATTCACTGTCACCAAAGAATCATGACCAAAGGTAACTTTCTGAGGACAAGAAGAAGCTAGGGACTGAGTGACCGGTATCTCATACAAGGAGTTCGTTGTTTCTTTGTCTTTGGCACCAATACTCTAATTGATCACTCTACTGCAGTTAACAGGAGCTCAGAAGGAGCACGGGGTATCACCCTGATCATGTGACTTCCTGGCACAGATGGGGATTGTGAGAAAGACACATGACTGGCTGTAAACACAGAAGCCCAGGGATGGCTTTAATATCCTCTTAGAAGCATGACAGATGAGTGGGGGGACTGCTTCCTTCTCAGGAAACCCGGCCTCTGGCTATAGCTTTGTCTTAACTGTGCCTTAGATCTTATGAACTCTTTCCCCCTGAACTTTAAAGGACCTACACTTTCCAGTAACACTTTAATGTGCGTAAAACAAAACCTCAGATGAAGGCTAAGAGAATAAAGTCTCATTGAAGGGTCTGATTTCGTAGATGTTTTCTTATAAACAGACTTCACCTCCAGAACAACACTTCATCAGGACACTACTTCTCTGAAGAACAATGGCCTTAAAGATGAGGGAGTATTTATAAATACTATGGATTTTCAACTTTTTCCAAGGAAAACACAAAACGCAAAAAAAAAAAATAAAACAAACAAACAAACAAAAAATCCCAACCACCCAACCAACCAAACCAAACCAAACCAAACAAACAAAAACCAAAACCTACAACAACAAAAACAAAAACCAACTTTGTGCATTTTTTATTTTAGGGGCTGGCTGCAGTTGACATTTTCTGTTCAGTGTTTCAGGTAAGACACATAGAAAGATGGGCGGAGGAAGCTGGAACCTAGCAATTAGAGATTTGGGGAGTTAGGGGTGAGATGCCAGTGAACTTTATGAGGAAGATGAAGTAGGGAGAGCAGAGTGTGAATCCTTTTGAAACATGAACAGCCATCTCTGAGTGCATGAAGAAAAGTGGGCTCCAAAACTTCGGAGTGGGGAAAAAAACCACAACTAAGTCTGGGAAATACAGAAGAGCTCACGGGGTTAGCCTGGGAAAGCCTCATAATTGCAGATGTTGGGTCTGTTCTGGTGAGTCTGCCAATCTGATAGAAAACCAATTAAAAACACCAGCAGTCTGTCTTCAGGCCATTGGCCACTTATACACGTTGAATGTTCTCTATACTATGTTTCTGCGTTCTTTCATCTACTATGTGGATGAATCCCCTAAACGCTCATAGGCTTATTAACATCCTCAGCATATGAGCAATTTCAGAAAACTAAACATCTTACTGTAGCCCTAGATTCAAACCCACGGCTTCCAGCTACAGTGTCTACGTGGAACGTAAGCAGTATGTGTTATTTCAAGTCAGCGGAACTGAAGAGCGAGTCTAGAAATGGACACAGATGAAGGGACTTAGATTGTCGAGTAAAATTAAAGAGACACAGGGATAATCAATAGCTGCGACTGCTATTGGAAAACAAATAGCCCTTGCCTGTGCTTTATACCAAAGTGTTTTTGAAATGGTTCAAGACGTAGAGCACAAAACAAAATAATTGTAACTTTATTAAAACAGGGGCCAGTGAGGATGAGGGAACTCACTCTTCAGCCTATACAGTCCTGTAAATGTCAAGTCTTACACTCAGCTTCACTGGCTGGTAAAACTGATTTACAAGAGGGCTGTAAAGCTTCCCCCTCTCTTCATGTGCAGAGATGTGTGAGTGATGGATGTGTAATGGATGCTCATAACGGATCCTAGCAAACATGTCTATTAGTCCACATGTGATATTTCTGCGTGATGTTATTCATTACATTCTTAAAAAAGAATAGAGCTAAAAAGTATACTTCACTAAGAACTCATATTCAAAACAATGGACACTGTGCTGTAAGCACAGGTTAGGAAGTAAGCCTAATTTTAAAATAAAAGAAGCAAACATATACTTCACAGACATTAACAGTAGCTTGCTTTATATTTGTCTATGATGCTGATATATAATATTTCTTGTTATTGTTGGTTAGTATTCAATTTAGAAATCTATTCTAAAATTGGCTTATTCTCAGTTGGGGCTATTATAAAAAAGACGATGGGAACATAGTTATAGGAATCTTTTTTTTTTTATTTCCTTTTTAAATTCTGACCAAGAATGTAAAACGTTTTAGGGGCCAATTGCCCGAACAGCCTGGCCAAGTGTTCTGCCAATGGTTGCCATGAGCAACAACTGGGAGCAGAAATGCATTGCCAGTTCTTTATGGCTTCCTATTAGTTGAACAGTATGACCTTTTGCTCCATGTTTGCTGAATATAAGCTCAGGACTGCTTTGAGTACAGGATTTTGCTAGAATCTAAGGTATGCTTTATGAGCCAGGAGCTGACTCTGCAGAGAAGTCCTGGTCTTTAGAAAGTGACAACAGTGCAATATTTCCTGAAACCAGAGTGTTCTGAAAGGATAGAGGACAAGAACAGGTGGCCAGTGTGACAGACATTGTCATGGCTGGGTGACACTCTGTAATAAATGATACAAAGAGTTTTGTGGGAAGGGCTCATCTGCAAAGTTTTCAGATACAACTCAATTCTGAGTTTTAAACTTATAACAAGGATGGATATATATATATATATATATACTCAGTTTGAAGAGTATCTGATTGAAAGTTAATAGAGAGCATCTTTGTTTAACGGAGCTACTGTTCTCAGTAAATTATGTGATAATTTAACTTCCATGATACACTGAAGGGATGGCTGAAAACAGGTTGAACCTGTCCTTCAAAATCCGATGGTAAGCATGACTATGAAGCTCTGCTGTATCTCTCTGTCTACCAAGTGGGTTTATAGAGATACACGCATTGGGTTATCAGTGACCCGAAAAGATACTGCCATACTTTTTATTTACTTATTTAGATCCCGGGAAATCAGTTGCTAACAGAAGCTACTCATTTGAGCTTATGACTCCACAAAGCTTGGTAACGGCTTTTGAAAGCAGCACGCTCTAAGACACGTTCTTTCCTAGGCTCCTCTCTCTCTCTCCTGAGAATGCTCGTGTTCTCACTTTGGAAAACTGAGACACATTCTTTCCTGCATAGTTCCGGATATTCGGTGTAGACGATGGCAGCTGGTAGAGATGACTGAGACCGAGATGGAAGCTCTCCGAACTTTTACACAGAAATACTGAAAGATGTAGGTAAGGGGACTTTACTATAGCAATCGCTTTCTTTTTACATATAAAAAAAGACATATAAGTGTAATGCATACATTAACAAATCAATGTAGAAGCTAATGAAACGAAAAAAAATGAAATATCAGCATTCTGTGGGGGTAAGTTTGGGATTATTCAAATCATATCTTGGCAGGTATTTGAACATGTATATTTTCTTTTTGTTTGTGTGTAAGTGTATTTATAAGTATAACTATACATTACTTTTTCTTTACTAATTTCTAGGATAACTTGCCGACAAATTCCTTTTTTTAAGAAACATGGCCGGGCAGTGGTGGTGCACACCTTTAATCCCAGCACTTGGGAGGCAGAGGCAGGTGGATTTCTGAGTTCGAGGCCAGCCTGGTCTACAGAGTGAGTTCCAGGACAGCCAGGGCTACACAGAGAAACCCTGTCTCAAAAAACAAACAAAAAAAAAAAAAAAAAAAAGAAGCCCGATTATAGGTTACCATGTCACTGCAATAGAGTTATATCAAGTCTCTTTTGTTCTTTTGTTTGTATAGAATTCTGTTACATGGCTACATCATACTTACTTAGCTATTATTTTGATGGGCATCTAAGTGTCACAGATTTTTTTCTTTTCTATTTTTGTTATTACTGTAATCCTACTGAGGTGAATATCCTTCTGCCTACAGGCCTTAAAGAGCAAGTGAGCACATATCAAATTCTACTAAAAACCACAAATGAAAATGAGACTATTATAAGTCAGGAATCAACCTTTGTCATCCTGAGTTCTAAGCACTGCAGCTTTTGTGAATATACTATTTTTTATGTTTTGTAGGGTAAAAACAGATGCAAATCTATTTAAATTTTACAGGAAAAAATATGTTCACCAAAATTGGTATTTTCAATATCTTAGGACATTATGGGAAATGCTTTTAGCTGAATAAAATGAGCAGGCCAGGGTTAGTTGTGTACATATAATTATGTCATACTGTTTGCTTTATCATTTATTATTTGAGATCTCAAAATTTTGTTTAAAATCTTGCTAAGTGTGAATTACCGCCAAATCTGAGCTCTCCCATAGGCATTGCTCAAGTGTGGAGTAGGAATGGTAGTGTCACTGGTAACAGTTCACAGAGCCACAGTTGGTTATAACTTTACTGAACTGTATTTATTATAAATCTCAAACCCATAAGGTGACATGAGGTTGTCCCATTTCACTTTCTTCTTCGTCTTCTTCTTCTTCTTTTTAAAGATTTATTTATTATATGTAAGTATACTGTAGCTGTCTTCAGACATTCCAGAAGAGGGCACCATATCTCGTTACAGATGGCTGTGAGCCACCATGTGGTTGCTGGGAATTGAACTCAGGACCTTCAGAAGAGCAGTCAGTGCTCTTAACCGCTGAGCCATCTCTCCAGCTCCCCCATCTCACTTTCTATTGTGAGTTCTTAACTTTCAGGTGTCTGTAAAAGTAGCACACTCAGCCAGGAGTTGGTGGTGCGTGCCTTGAATCCCAGCACTCAGAAGGCAGAGACAGACAGCTCTCTGTGAGTTCAATGTTAGCCTGCTCTACGAAGTAAGTTCCAGGACAGTCAGAATGGTGACATCCAGAAACCCTATCTCAAAACAAAAACAAAAACAAAAACAAAAACAAAAACAAAAAACAAAAAACCCCACCAAAACCCAAAACCCAAAAAACCAAAAACAAAAAATAAAACCAAACCAAAACAACAAAAAACAAAAAACAAGTGAAAGGTAGCGCTCTCTAGATTTATTCTGAAGCTACCATTCTTCTTTTCCAAGTTAACAAAGTTTGAGGGAAACATTGCAGTCTGTCTTCTTGCTGTTCAACTCAAACGGAGTAGCACTGCAACCTAGCAACAGTGTCAGGTTGTTTAAGATTCATAATCTCTGAAGCATGGTACAGCTCCATTGGAAAGCTAGTTTCGATCAATAACCATTGCATTTAGTGCCTCCCCACCCTTACCCTAAGTTATGGTCTACAGTAACTTCCTCAAATCCATCTGATGCCGAAGGGACCTCCTGAATGACGTGAGTCATAGACTCATAAAGATAGAACATTGCTTTGACTTTCTTCCTACTATGTCAAATGACAAGGTGACAAGGCTAGAGTGCAGCAGACAAGCAGACGCTCTTCATGCGCTGGTTCTGACTTCACATTGTCCACCATGTGAAGAGAACTGTCTTCCTTCCCACCAAGCCCTGGATAAACCCACCAAGCAGTCTCTCTTGGGAATACCGACTCTTCGTTCATTGGTGAGCCATTTATGACACACTTCTAATCCCTTCCTTCCAGGGTTTATTCAGAGTTGTTGGTTAGAAGGAAAGGGTGGGTTCCCACTTTTGTAAACTCTAGAATGAAAGGTTATGAGAAGGCCAAATGTCCCCGTATCTGATTTGGCTAGTGAGAAGGTTTGCAACTAAGAAACCAGGGTTTGGTGGCCACAGCCTTGTTTGTTACAACCCTAGGAAGGACTTAGTGCCTGGTAAGTATAAAGTCTACCTAGGAGAAATCTTACACTTTAGGACATGGAAGGTGGAAAGGTCACCGAGGTCAATGTTTGTTTTCAGAGACTACATAAAGGAAGGGTAACTGCCTTCTATTGTCCTTGTACGTGCGTGCCTGTGCATGTACGTGCATGCCTCTGTGTGTGTGTGTGCGCGCGCGCGAGTGCGTGTGTGTGTGTGTGTGTGTGTGTGTGTGTGTACACGTGTGTGTGTGTGCGCGTGCGTGCGTGTGTGTGTGTGTGTGTGTGTGTGCAAGTGTGTGTGTGCACGTATGTATGTGTATTGGTATGAATGTAACACCAGGATTAACTGCAGAACTTAGAATATGATTCCTAGATAGGAAGTAGAAGGTGCGGATTTTGCTCACTCAGAACCCTGAGACAATTTAGCAGGGCCTTCTTGAAACTAATCATGCATATCACAGTGACCTTGCAGACATAATTATCTGTATCACACAGGGCCTGAGGTTTACTTCCTTGAACCCTAGCATACAAATCAAAACCATTATTCACTGAAACAATTTCCCCCTTTGGTAGAAATGATCAAGTGTGAAATACTCTATTTCGTTAAGAACCCAAAGCCCCTTTAATGGTATAAAGGGTGGGGGGCAACAGATACCCTTAAATGCAAGTTGAAAGGAAATGCAAGAATAGGAGGTGAAATGGAACCATTAAGGGGTCTGGGAGGAGAAGGAAATTTATCTCAGGGGAGAACACAGAGCAGAGGGGTTTTTTGAGATAGCAGAGTACAACTAAGAAAAAACAGAGGAGAGGTGTGATGACCTGGGGGTGAGTTTGCATTTGAAAAAATAATAGAAGGTACTTGCTGTACAGCTATCTATTAGTTTGGTAATCACAGTAAGGCAGTCTAATCTAAGAAGATGGAGCCCAGAAAGGTCTGACTCTCTGTCCTATGAACACAATAAGTGTACTCCTACTGGTGATGGCAAAAAGATTTTTCAATAATCTTATTTTGAGCTCCAAACATAACTGACAACCACGTGACTACATTCCAGTTCAATCAAAGTGTCTATTCTTGGAGACTCTCTGACATTTTTTGATTTTATAGTTTTTATTTCATTTGGGATTATGATGATATTCCTTTTCACCGGATAACTTTATATTTCCTCTCATTTTTTAAACTCAAAAGTATGCTTTATTACAAAAATAAACAGTAAAGAGGGAAACTTCTCTTAGCTTTACAGTTTACCCACCCATTTACAGTAGGAGAAATTTTTGAAACTAGATATCATGGGAATATTTCAGAGCTTAGAACTGGTGCATACAATCCAGCTGGGCTTTGTTTAAAATGCAAAGCCTTCGAATATTTCACTGAAAGAAACCCAAGTTATCCTTTTTTCTGCATGCCAAGAAGTCACATTTTTATTGGTTTATCAGTGTGTCCTATAAAATGTCCTTCATGTTTTTAGCCATAATAGGGTCTCGAAGGTCCCCTACCCAATCACCACATAACATCAAGAGGGACTTTAGCTTTTTTTAAGTTCAACATTCATGGGTGACACACTTAGCCAGACTTATTCATGGTTCCATTAAAAGGAAAGTAATAAACAACACTAACAACAACCAAACACCATTTTCCCAAAATTCATTTCCTCTACATAGAATAGCCAGCCAGCTTACAGTCTAACAGAGGAATAGTTGCATTAAATAATTTGTGCATTTACTGGGGAAACGCTAGCTATCCAACAGCACCTCTATCTTCATTCTTACTGAAAACCACGGATGTTAAAGCTAGACAAAAGTTAGGCAATTGAGGTAAAGTGTAGGAGAAATGCATCCCATAATATCCAACTGATCCTTCTCAGGTCAAACAATATTTTGGTAAGATATTTAAATTCAGTTGCGTTTTTAGTAGAGAAATCTGGAACATCGGAAACGCAAACATTTTCCTTTAACTTTTCTCCCCAAATCCTTTCAAAGTTTCTCAATTCCCTTTGATACCAGTGTAAGTCCTTACAGGGAACGTGTGCGCATGCGCATGAACCCCCTCACTCCCCACCCCCACATTCCTCAGTCCAGTGTCTCTGTCACCCTCGTTTCTCTGACACTTCAGATCGTGGGGCAGCTGTTCAATTTTATATTCTGAAAATGTGTAATAAATCAGGGCACCCAGCTTACCCAACCTGCCCTAGCTCTGAAATTGATCAGAGTCGCAGCTCACAAATGCCTGGACCTGTGTTGTGAAGTACCTCTCGGAGAGCCAGGGCTCTATTCATATAGACAGCTGCAGAACGTAGCAAGGAAATTTGGGTAATTAGCGAAGCAGGCACAGATAGGAGTTTTGGCTTCAGATTCGAATTCCACTCCATGATTCCAAAGTGGAGAGTGTTCTGTGATCTGCCCATGTGCGGCTGATTTCCCTCCTAGGCCTCTTAATCAAATACCAGCACCGTGGCAGGAGCCCAAAAGACTGTAGGGGTGGAAGCAGAAAGTTCTCACGTGTGCATCATCCCCCTCGAGCTTTGGTTCCGCAGTTCTTACTAAGTCATAGAAACTCCGGAGCGAACTCTGCCAGGGGAAGCAATTGGGCATTCCGAGCAGTCCCCTAGTGAGCCAGCGATGCTCGCTAGCTACCTAAGAGTCTCAAGACCGGGTCACATTCCCCATGCCATGATGTTGGCCTCTCTGTAAGATGGCCAGACCCAGACGGCTGCGCATTCTCGCTTTCAGGTCTTCCAGTGGGTGGAGAAGGGACTTAGTCGGCTGTCTGTGCTCTGTGCCCCAACATGAAGTCTAAGAACTCCCTTGCTTGAGGCACCACCTCATTCAACACCCCTCTTTTGTTTACTTATTATGCAACCTAAGGGTGTTGTGCCTCAATTATCAACCCAGACAGGGGCTTTCCTTCCTACACCATGACTCTCTCACATAATAACTTTCTTGGGTGAGCTGGCACCCATCCTGTACAACGGACCCCACACACGGATTCCACTGTCTTCTCAGCGACACTCAGAGCAATGTGTGCCTCCCACGGGACCCTGGGGTGGGGGTGGGGGTGGGGGGTTTCACTGATGTACAGGGATTGCAAAGTTTGTCCATCTGGTGTGTGAATCTGAAGAAGAAATGGCATAAAGGAAGAAGGGAAGGAATGAAAGAAGGAATGGAACCCTCCCCCCACCCCCCGCCCTCCGAAAAGACAGATAGGCGATCACAACACCGTAATGCTAGCTTTAAGCCATAAACCTTTGAGTCATAAAGAATGACTCTGATGAGTGGACCAAATGCCTTTTGACTCAGAGAGTGTTCCTGGACCTGTCCCGGCTTGATTTAGAGCCTTGAAATGTTTCTCACCGTCTCCGTGTGGTGTTCAGGGTGCTGCCACCCTGGAATGCTGGGCGGACCGTCTCCAGTTTGTCTCACCTTAGAGGGTAAGTGATGCCTTGTGGACTCCTCCCTGCATTCTCTCTCCTTACCCCTCTCATCAGTAAGACATTCAGAAGGAATGACTTGAAACCAGAGACGGCTCAACACTGTTAGAATAGAGGGTTTTTAATCTGGGGGGAAAGAAGGGATCTGTGGATAGTCAGCACCTTTTAATATTTGCGAAGCCACTATCTGAAGGAAGGGCAGTGGATCTGGGGTTTTGGGGTAGGGAAAATGGACCTGAACAATGGGTTATTGTACATGTATCCCCATCTAATCGGGCAGCTGTCTATCTGTACTAACGTAGATGATGCAATTTTTGAGAAGTCTGGTACAGTGACCGTCCTGACAGTCAAGCCAAGAATTCTAAAAGCAGTTCTGAACGGAGCAGGGTCAGAGAGATCTCTTAGCAGCCGTGAGGCCTCTCCCAAAGAATCGACACCTTGTTCTCGAGTCTCACCCCAACCCACCATCCCTACCTGTGAACCTCTTTGGCTTGGGATTATGTGGCCATGTTGCTATGGAAACATTTCACTTCTCTTAGTAAACTTGTACTGGCAGATATCAACTGAAGTAAAAGAACACACAAGGCAATGCTAGGCTTCTTTTTTGTTAATTTTTTGCATTTTTTTTAAATGCTAGGCTTCTTAACCTGTTAACCTGCTTCTTAGAACAGATCTATAAATCAATACCCATCACATTTACAGATAGAAGAAACCAAAGACCTCACCTATTTACATTGCTATTAATACACATGTCAAAGTCCTGTGACAAAGAGGATACATGTTACTTTCAAGGTATAAAAAATTTACAGCAACTTTTTTTAGCATCATATTTCAGATGACATGGATAATAAAAATATAGGTATGGTCCTATGGGCATTTTGAAAATTGTTTCTGATTGAAGTAATTTATATCTAAGAGGCTGGAAATGGCTGCCAGGTAGCTACATAGATAGGAAGATTTTTTATCCAACAAATCTGCAGTGTTTGTTATGGGGCTAACTTCATACACAACAGAAACATCCCAAGGCATCAGTCAATGGCCCAAGCAGAGGAGCTGAAATGATTTTGAAACTTGAAGAATATCACAGCAGTTACTGTCTTGATCACTAAGTAGTGGAGGCTATAGATTTTAAACAGCAGGCTTTGGGAAGTCTCTGGTTGTTATCAAACTGGTAGATCTTTCCCTAGCAACACTGTCATTCATGAGATTAAATCTTGTACCTACCGGGAGTCTGACTCTAAGGGATCTCTAGAGACAGATGCAGGAAGGTTGATAGACAGTTGAATAGCAGGTGATTTTAGTCTTAGCAAGCATTCCTATAAGATAGCCACACTTAGTAGCAATAGTTAAAAGTGAAATGCTACCAAGAATTTTACTTCATACATTTATAATATATTTTACTATTTAGTTAACATCAGATTGTTTGGTGAATCATGTAATTAGACAATCAAAACTCTGAGAAAAGAACCTAACTGACCTAGTGTTGACTACTGCTTCTAAGATCTTCCAGAAAGCACTGAGGATCAAGAGACACTTGGGGAGACGTGTGGGAATGTCCTTATACTAGATCTGCCAGTCTAAGCTGATAGAGACTCTAGGAGGAAACCTCAAGTCAGCTGTATCAACTAAGCGCCCGTGAGAGCTCTATCGGGTGGCTTTGCCCTGTAGCTATGGAGTAGGGCAGGGAGGGATAAGCAGCGATGCATTATGGTTGTGTGGAAAGCACAGGGTGGGATGATGTGTGTCACATTTAGACCAAGGTGGCTATTGTTTCTGAAGAACCAGTCTTGGGAGAGAGCCAGCAAGGTCATGACGTGTGTATAGCTCAGTGTACACGGATCTCATTCATCATTTAAGCCAGTTGGGTTGGTGTTGGGTAACATGACCGATCTCTTCCTGTGGCTTCCTAGCATATTTATGGCTTTCCTTTTGGAAGTTAAGTTCCTGTAGCATTGATTCTCACCAGATCTCATTCAGATGAAGATATCTGGACACGGGAACACAGATATCCAGAAATGTGTAACTTTGTTGAAAAACATTTACCCTTATGGAGGGGACAAGGGATAAGAAATGGAAGACATTCCTACTTTTCAGCAAAGAAAAAGCTCTTAGCTATTTTCAGAATTATCTTTCAACTCAGAGACATCTCTTCAGAGCTTTGGTATGTGTTATGCTCCCAAAGGACTCTATCGGATTGACCAAGGGCAAAGTTGTTTATATGTTATTGTTGGTGGTGATTGGTTGGTTGGTTGTTTTCCAAGACAACATTTCTCTGTGTAGCCTCAACTGTCCTGGAACTTGTAGACCAGGCTGGTGTTTAACTCAGAGATCCACCTGCCTCTGTCTCCTAAGTTCTAGGAGTAAAGGCTTGGGTCACCACTGCCCAGTTCGTTTATATGTTTTAATAATGCACTGGAATAGCCTACAGCTGTAGTAGAGGAAAAACTGTTGCCAGGGGTAGGAAAGAAAATCTTTTACTTGCTATAGCTATCATCTTTAGAGAAACGTAGCTGACGTGGCAGGTATGCAAGATCTCTCTCTATATGCTGGCCAAATCCCTCTCTCTCATAAAAGCCACAGTAAACAGAGTCCTGTTCATGTAGCCACCTTCCCCACTGACAGTGCTGTTAGTGACGGCACTGGAGCCCACAGATAGAGGTCACTCACTGGCTGCTGAAAAATGAACAAGGTGGAGAAATTTGCTTACCTTCTTTCAATGAAACCCATTCTGGAAAATAAATTGAGTTTTGAATGGATAAGAAAATGGGAAGGAGCTGGCCCACAACTTGAGGAAACAAACAAAAGACCTACCCAAGTGGAAGGCCTCCTAGCATCTGAGGGCAAATAGTCAATAAGAAGATAATACTGGAAAAAAATGGTTACAAAAGAAGCTAAGTGGGTAAAAGGCCAGGGAGGGCAGCTGAGTGGTCTTTGCTAAAACCTCCCTTGTGTCTTAACATTTCCTATGTTCTTAAGTCTAATTGGGCAAGACCTTTTTTCTTAAAGGTTGCAAAGGAATTTAATCCTCATATAAAGGATTTCGGGGGCTCTTTAGTAAGAGACTCTGAGTAGAGGAGAGGTCCACGTATTCTCTGTGTGACCCAGACCCCATGCATTTAGCTGAGACCCTTTATCCCCAGTCCCCGGAGGATTATGGATTCTAGCTGAGTGACTCCTCACTGGGGAAACCTGGGTATTTTATCTTCTGGGTATCTGTGGCTGACTGAAGATGCTTGCAGTCACAGTAGAGATCCTTAGCGTGGCCAAGATTTTACCTAGCTGGTAACCATCAGGGCAGACACAAAAATGAATTTCTAAAAGCAGTTGGTGTTGGACTGGTGGCTGTCTTCTAGAGAAAGTCCCCTGAAATAGTATTAGCGTGACCGCCAGAGTCCTGAGTGGACTATTGTAAGCTGTAACTTGTAGCTTAGACTTACCTTCCTTAGAACTGTGATTTTAAAATAAAAACCAACCCGTTTTAGAGCATGTAAGTCAAACACTGTGGCCTTCTATAGCCGATGCTGATGTCTGCATAGTACCATTCACCTCGTGTACTTTGTATGTGATTTCATTGTCTTGTAAATACAATTATGTTTTTTTTTCCATGTCTTAAGGGAAATTACATGTTCAAAAGGAAACAATCAGACTAGAGATTATCTGGGATCTAGACTCTTCAAATGACAGTGCTATACTGTATATCCCCCATACTCTCTCTCTCACTGTGTGTGTGTGTGTGTGTGTGTGTGTCTGCATGCATGTGTTTTTTTTCATTATTTAATTTTATCATTTTCTGATTGAGAAAGGCCGAGTATACAGCTCAGCTTAGCTGACATCAGACTCTCTAGTGATGGGATTGGGGGCGAGAGCTGCCGGCCTCTGCTCTGCTACTTGAACTCCCTTCTCTTTCTGTAAGGCTACAGCTAAGACCTAAGAGCCCTCCCTATTGGTGAGAGTTTGAGTGGTCAAGTGGGTCTGAGATCAGAATGGCCTCTTGCTAAGGCTCTAATAACTTCCAAATGTAAATGCCAGGAGTGGTCCATAGTCTTTCCCAATGTGAAGTTCTCTAAGCTCTGGGTCCACACTTACACCCTGTCCTGATGCCTTCAGTTCACTGGACCTTCAGGTATCAGGAATGAAACCTCAAGATGTCCTTTCAAGTAGTTTTTACCTTCAACAGCAAATGGAAGCAGTTTTCTTTTTTTTTTTTCCTTGTTGTGATATAAATGAGACAAGTTCCAGAAATTGATTTTCATGCTTAAAATACACAGATTAATTACCAGGCTATCACTGCCAATCAGGAAAGGGAGGGGGAAAGGACAGGAACTGCCAAGCAAGGGAAAGACCCTAGGATCTTTTGTCTTTTGTTCTGAAATGGAAATAAACTGTCTCTAGTCCAGACAGATAAGCCTCCTTTTGATCCTCCTCAGTGGAGAGTCGAAGATAAACAACTGCTGCCTCACAGTTGCTTTTAAAACTAGAAGTCAAGTCCTCAGCAAAGCAACCCTGAGTGGGCATTATTTCTGTCAGAGAGGCACATGGATGACCTTCTCCCTGGCCATCTATCTGCTTCCAATTACAGCCCCAAAATCCCCACAGCCCTCAGGAAATGAACTCAAGAGTCTTAGAGTCCTGTTTTTCCTGAGGGTGACCCTGTGGTTATGGCGGTTGATAGGAGAGTCTAATTTATTATCATAATGTTGAGGGCAGCATAAACTCCTCTTTGCGTCGTAGAGGTCATGGAAATAGGAAACGGGGTCTAGAATTTTCTGTGAAGTTTATTATTCAACTATGAATAGCACAGATACGTATATATATATATATCTACATCTTCATTGTATTGTGGATCAGAAGGAATGGTGACATGTGGCACTGGAAAACCCAGGGGTTTTACTGCTATGGAGCTCAGGGTTAAAACCAAGCAGCATTTCCTGAGTTGAAGGTTTGATTGGTTTGTTTGTTTCCCACAGAGGAATCGAATGTGTTTCATGGGACACACTAGTTTTCCAAGAGCTAAAAAGAGGCAATGAAATGTAATACGGTTTGCTTTGGAGTTTGTATATACAGAGATTTAAATCTTGGCTCTGTTGTTGAATTATCCATGGGAATTTGGGGGAAATGGATCCCTCAAAGGAGAGATTTTGTAAAAACAGGGAAATAATTCCTGTGTGGTAATTCCTATATTCTGACTTTTCAATAAGCATTAAGAGCTAATATGCATAAAATATCTTGGAATATTGCCTGGGTTGTAGGAGAAATTGAGTAAAGAACATGTGGCCTGTGCCTGTGGATTTAGGGTTCAGGTTGATTCCAGGACTCGAGAACTTCTGTTGTGGCTTTGTCCAAGTCTGAATTTTTTGAAACAATGAATTGCTCTGTCTGAAACATGAATGAGACGGTCTAAATCAAGATTTCATTCTTCATCGTGTTAGCATTCTCTTATCTCATTCCATTATTAATTGGATTAAAAACCTAGAGGAAGAGTTTTTTATACTTTAGGTTTGATGAGGGGAACATAATGAAACCAGTCTTGGTCACTGAAAAGAGGATTCATTGACAGTCTTCCACAGTGATTAGGAATACACAGAACTTATGTGCCCTAAGAATGAGATCTTAATGGGCATGCATTATTGCTTTCACAAAGCCAGCCCACAGTGTATTTCTTGATGTGACAGAGTGAGCTAACACTGTACTGCCAGCTTCCAATGTTGAAGGGACATCACCAGAGGGTGGGACTCTCAGTCATTTTCACAGGGCATCAGCTTCAAGGTCTACCCTTCATATATTGCTTGAAATAATTACAATTCAGAGGAAACAACTTCATGACTAAGGGTCCTGTGTCCTGTGAGGGCAGAAAGACAACTAATTTTAGGTTTATTGCAGGTTTTTAATTTCTTTTCTGTGTCCTCTCTTCCAGAACATTCTGTAGGTAGCTCAGTTGGTGAAGCAGGAGAAGAAGGTGAATTACCAAGCTTATCAAAGATCTGAAAGTCCTACAGTGGTGTAGGATAGAAAAGGGAAATGCCTTTCCCCTTAAGTTATATAAGGATTCAGGAAAGAAACAAGAAAATAAAAATGCCCCCCCCCCCAAAAAAAACACTAAAATAAAATGCCAGGGAATTTTAAATTAGGACTAAGCCAAACCTTTAGGGATGACATTATTTTAAGGCCCAATTGATCTACAGTGTTAGTTGTCTCTTTTCTCTTGTTTTTAGCTATGGTCTTATCATGTATTAGGCCTAACCTGCTTACTTTGTAGATCTGACTGGCTGGCCTCAAATTCACAGAGATCAATCAGCCTGTCTCTCCCTCTTCAGCTCAGGGATTTAAAGGTGTGCAAGGTTGTGCTGAGCCTTACACGGAATCTTTGTGTGCGTGTTAGTTACACACATGTAAGGTTGTGTGCATGCACTCACTTGAGCACACGTGGAGGCCAAAGAACTTGGGTGTTTCCCTCTGCTGTTCTCTGCATTGCCTTTATTCAAGGTTGCTCACTGGACTGGGAGCTCCCAGTTTTGGCTAGGCTGGCTGGCCAGCCAGTGAGTTCTCTAATCTGCCTGTTTCTTTGGTCCAAAGGCTAGAGTCACAGGTGTGGACAGTCACTTCTTAAGTGGATGCTGGCTATCTAAATTCTGGTCCTCAAGACTCTTACCTATCGGACTATCCTTCCAGCTTCAAAACATATCTAATAGAGATGAAGAGAGTAGGGATGAAGAAAGTTATGCAAGCTCCCGAGACTCATCTACTTCCTCTCAAAGGTAGGTTAACTACATAAGAAAGCAGATGTCAATTTGAGGACTAGGAAGTGACCGCAAATCAAAGCTTTGTAGAGGGTATAGCAAAAGGTGAGAAGGAAGCTCCAGTCACTCAGGGGAAGCCAATGGCTCCCCAGGTGATACTCCAGGTGAGGACTCTGGAGAGGCAAAGGTGTAGATGTTTCTTTCTGAAGTGAATTCCAAAGGAATCCTATGGTAGTATGTTTGGAAGGAAGCTGGCTTACACTAGGAGAGAGTTCAGGAGTAGTGTCTGGTTCTAGTGCTGAGCCTAAGAGGATCACCATGTCTTCACACACCACATGCATGAAAAGGTTGACTCTAATAACACAACCCCCCCCAATAGAACAAGAGTTATGTTTCATCTATATGGCGCCATTCTCCTGGGAATAATGCATTTTATAGGCATCATTTGGGAGTAGCCGTTTTTATAACTAATTTATAGAGTCTGAGGAGTTAAAGAGGTAATTATTTTAAGAGTTAAGTCCCAGCCCTGTAAGGATGCTTATACAAACAGTCCAGTAATAGAACTGCAACTTGTCTCACAGCTCCCTGGTGGGGTGTGGCCAGCTTTGTCCTCGTTACCAAAAAAAAATCACTGGTAGGAAAGCTTTAAAGCATTGATTTTTTTTAAACCTGTGGGTCATGGCCACACTGGGGGCCAAATGATGCTTTCACAGGAGCTGCCTAAGTCCATCAGAAAACACAGACATTTACTTTATGATTTAGAGCAATAGCAAAATCACAGTTACAAAGCAGCAACGAAAATAATTTTATGGTTGGGTTGGTCACTACAAGATAAAGAACTGTATTAAAGGGTTGCAGGCATTAGGAAGGTTGAGAACCTCTGCTCTAGAGTAACAGAAACCCGGGGAAAGGAAAGCAACAGTCATTGGAGCAGCTAGTATGTTGCAGAGAAAAGGTGGTGGGGCTGAGCAGCAAGTCACAGCTCACCCACTCTCCACATTCACTGTTTCTTGGGAGGTAAAAAGCAGGTTTCAGTAAAGGTTGCTATAGTAGAGCAGATGGAGTCCGTGCACAGACTGAATTTAGATCCAGCCTTGGAACACAGCAGCCCTGAGTAAGCACTAACTAACCCCAACTATAATTCCTTCTCACAAATGACAGAAATAGACGCAGTGCATCTTAGAGATCTTGAGCTCACTTGGTCAGTGGGAGACTAGGGAGCTGAGCTTGACAGAGTTGATTCTTGTCAGGAATCTCTCTCTTCCCATCCCCCTCTCCCTCTTCCCATCCCCCTCTCCCTCTTCCCATCCCCCTCTCCCTCTTCTCATCCCCCTCTTCCTCTCCCCATCCTCCTCCTCCTCCTTCTCCTCCTCCTCCTCCTCCTTCCTCTCTCTCTCTCTCTCTCTCTCTCTCTCTCTCTCTCTCTCTCTCTCTCTCTCTCTCTCTCTCCCCCTCCCTCCCTTCCTTGCTCCTTCTCTCTCCCCTTGTCCCTCTCTTTCCCCCATCTCTCCCGCCAGAGTTTCACTGTATACCCAGGCCTAGACCTCTCCATTCTCCGGCCTCAGTCTCTTTGAATATTGGGATTATGGTTCAAACAAACTTACGGTGTAAATGTGTATGGTTATTTCTATTTCAAGTGCAAACACAAAAACCCATTCCTTGGTAGCATAGCTGGTCTAATAGGAACTCACTTAAGTGCCCCATCTGAAGGACATGGGGATTGCAGAACCTTCCAGAACCTGCCAGGTTCATTTTCACTTCAGAATAACCTCACTTTGAACTTCTCATGTCTCATTAATTTCTGCTGCACCTTCTACTTTCTCAAATGAGAAGTATTGCTTTTTTATTTATTATTTTATTTTTTATTTTAGAATCTTACCAGACAACCAACAGTTCACCAATGTTATTTTCCCTATAGGTTTAATGACAAGGGAGACTGTATTTCTGGGCGCAATCTCAAATTCAGGCTGAACATGCATATTTTCTAAGTCAGCTTATTTTTTTCAAAGGGGCTTCATGGAATTGTCTTGTTTATCTTAACGGAGCACATACCGGCGTTCTACTTGTAAGACACTTGGCTTTGAAGGGACCCTGTTATAGCTCTCTCATATGAGGCTATGCCAGTGCCTGGCAAATACAGAAGTGGATACTCACAGTCATCTATTGGATGGAACACAGGGCCCCCGACAAGAGAAGCTAGAGAAAGCACCCGAAGAGCTGAAGGGGTCTGCAACCATATAGGTGGAACAACAATATGAACTAACCAGTATTCCCAGAGCTCATGTCTCTAGCTGCATATGTAGCAGAAGATGGCCTAGTTGGCCATCACTGGGAAGAGAGGACCCTTGGTATTGCAAACTTTATATGCCCCAGTACAGGGGAATGCCAGGGCCAAGAAGCGGGAGTGGGTGGGTAGGAGAGCAGGGCGCGGGGAGGGTATAGGGAACTTTCGGGATAGCATTTGAAATGTATATAAAGACACTATCTAATAAAAATAAATAAATAATAATAAAAAAAGAAAACTGGTAACACACCGTGCCTTCTGGATTCCCTTGGTTCCCTAGGTGTCCAGGTGGGTTACAGGTTCAAACTCTTCACATTTCCCTTTTTAGAACAAGTCAATTACTTAACTTTTAATTCTAAACATTGATCACTATGATAACTACTATCACTATTCACATTTAACACTCATTTACCTTTTTTTGAGTGTTGTATGCTATGGGTGAGCACATGAATGTACATGGTGCCCATGGTGTACATCTGGGAATCAGAGGTGACTTGCCAGGCTCAGCTTTTTTCTTCTACCTTGTGGTTTCCTGGGATTGAATTCAGGTCTTGGGGATTCGGGGTCGCTGTTTCTTTTCCTTTATTTCACCTTTGTGGGGTTCTTTCTCAGATGTTGGATTAAGACATTGTTGGGAAATGTAGTGCATTTAAAGTGTTTACATATGAGAGTGTAGACTTGTAATGAATTAAGAACGATAATGAATTTTATTCATTTAGTGACTCAATCCTAGGCTGGCCTTAAACTCCCAAAGCTCTAGCCTCAGTCTCCCAGTGCAGAGTTTGTAGGTGTAATATGCTGTCTCAGCAGGTAGTGAGTCTGAGGCTAGCCTGGGATAAAGAAGCATTTCTCAAAAACAAAAACAAAAACAAAAACAAAAACAAAAACAAACAAACAAACATACAAACCCAAGCCAAAACCAACAACCAAACCAATGGAAATCAAACACAAGCCAAAGCCAGAAAGAGATGAATTCTATGAATATGGTAGTCTCTTATCGTTCTCCTTACTTCTCTCAAATTCTTACATAGAAGGCAATCACTTGAGTTGTGGAGGGTCATGGGTATGCACACTGGAAAACTGTCATTCTTTCCAGTGGAGTCTGCGAGGACCAAGCACACCCATAGCAGCGATGGCGAGG